>NC_089837.1:408935462-409305462 GCF_035609145.1 Eleutherodactylus coqui | reverse complement strand
CCACGCACGCTCCTCTGGGTAATATGCACATAAGGGAGATGGAATAAATCCTCCACAGTGCCACCTATTGAAAGGCAGCATTCCTTCAAGTCAAAGTCAGACTTTTTATACAAGCCTTGTTACAATGACCGGGAATTACAAGCAAAGCCAGACTCCATGTACATACAGCTGTTTCAGGGTTTTTGCCCTTCATCAGTGTACAGTATGGCTTTGCTAGTGAGAGGCCAGACTCCTACTGTACACTGATGAAGGGCAAAAACCCTGACACAGCTGTATGTACATGGAGTCTGGCTTTGCTTGTAATTCCCAGTCATTGTAACAAGGCTTGTATAAAAAGTCTGACTTTGACTTGAAGGAATGCTGCCTTTCAATAGGTGGCACTGTGGAGTACCTAAGGAACTCCAAATATTTTGTGCCTTATACTATGATACCACATACACCTGTAATCTAAGTTCCCATTTTCATGCAAGGTAAAACTGAAGATTTCATGGAGAAACTATAAAATACTTATTTATAAAGTCATATATATATATATATATATATATATATATATATATATATATATATATATATATATATATATACAAACCTTACTCATAAAATCATAAGAAAGTGAAAAGTTTTAGAGATAAACAAATATATTGTTACTTTTTTGGTGGTATGCATTTGTATTTCTTTTGCATTAAGTATCTTGATTGATGTCTTGTTTTTCACTTTACAAATGGATTTAAAATACTTTGCAATACATGTATTCTTCAAGCCTTGTAAAATAATATGGATGATGTTATAAATAATGCAGAGTAAGAGATAACATTAACAAAATCATTTTGACAAAGAACCAATACTTGTTATTACACATAAAACTGTAAAAGCTGAAAAAGCAAGAAATATACTAGACTTTATATTTAATATAGAAAAATATGATTGGGGAGTTTTTACACTATTGAATTTCATCATTAGAAACATAATATGAGCTCTCTCTAGGGAATTCCATCTCTGTTATAAAGCTTACTTTCTGTTAGTGATTAAAGTGTTGTATATAATATGCTCATAGTTATTTAAAGTTACGGTTCCAATCAATTTTTCAAAAGTATGACTGCTAACAAGCTCATGATTTGTTTGGAGCTTAATTTTGAAAAAAACTCAATACTTAGTATCAGTTTATTCATTTTGGGTTTCTTAGAATAGTATACAGAAAGCAGGAAATACCATTACTTTCCGATCAGTATTGGTTGGACTGTCAAGGGCCCTAGTGATATAGATAAGAAAGTGCTCGCAGTATCATTCATTTGAGTGGACAGATACAGTGATAAATCAATGCTGCAGATTTTCATTTTTAGGATTGGTAGGGGGCCAGGTAGCCAGATCCTTATCAATCAAAATGTGATGGCAAATGCTAGTGATATGCCTTTAGTTTTGGTTAATGTGGCACTCAGCTTACAATGGAAATAAAGCTTCGACTCCTCTACTTTGGGAAGAGTTTCACTTTATACACCAGACTTCAGTATTTATTTCAAACACTAATGCAATTGGAACCTTAATATTGTGCTGTTTTCAGAAATAAAAATGTCCTACAACCTTAATTCAGGTAATTAAATAAGATATATAAAATAGTTGACCTATCAAGGTATGCAATGCATTTATTATACTGAAGGATAGTTGGGGTGGGTCACTATGAATAGTGAATCTGTCTCTGTTGAATTATATAAGACCAGATCACTATTCAATCAATGCTAAGAAAAAATGCACAGCAGAAAAAGATTATTATATGTCCAGTACTCCAAACAGGCAGCAAAGAAAGAAATAGCTTGCAGACACGACATGGGTTATTACCAAAAGTGTTGCTACACACATCAGCAGGTGCACAGCTTGTTTTAAAAGCAGAATCATAACTTTTACAAGGAGAAATTCAGCCAGATGAATAGAACACTCAAGCAAGGGCCTACTCCAAGCAACAGCTATAGAGCTATCAAAAAATTTGCTATTTGCACAGTAAGGCCTTAGTCAGACGGGCGTTTTTTCGCGCGATTTGCGCATTCGCATGCGTCCGTCGATTTTTTAAAACCATTGCTTTGCAATGGTATCGGACACATGAGCGCTTTTTATGCGCTCGTCCGATAAATTATAGAACAGAAATCGCAGATCGCACCTATCTGCGATTCCTGTTCTCTTCTCTATATGCGCTCAATGGGGTCGGCGGCAGCAGCGCCGACCCCATTGAGAACATATAGAAGACAAATCATTCTTCCCTGCCACAGCTGTAACAGCTGTGGCAGAGAAGAACAATGTTTGCCCATTGAATTCAATGGAGCCGGCAATAAAGCCGGCTCCATTGAAAGCAATGGGCTGCCGGCGATCACGGGATGAATTTTTGGGAAGGGCTTAAGTATATAAGCCCTTCCCTGCAATTCATCCAGAAATGTGTAAAAATAAAAAAAATATATATATACTCACCTTGTCCCGGCAGACGGAGTTCAGCGCGGCCAGCCTGCAGTGGGTGTGAGTGGGTGTGAGTGAGAGCTGCCCCTGATTGGCTCACACAGAAATCCAGGCAGATCAAGAGATTTAAAAACTCTCTGTTCCCAGCAAGCATGTGCAGTCGAGAGCAGAAAGATGTCCAATGGATAACCAATCGCGATCATGTAAAGTAAAAAAAAAAAGTATAAAACCTTAAGTTTCATCTCCCCTCATGGACATGATCCATGAGGGAAGATGGAATTATGTACCTTAGGCCCCGGGATTTATCCATGGATGTTACCCTGGCTTCTGCGCATGCGCCCGTCACCAAGATGGTGGACACATGCGCAGAAACCAGGAATTGTCAGAGTAATTTAAAATATCCACGCTTCTGGCTACCAAATGTGACCAAGAGTCTGGAGATTTCACGTAGGAACAGCGGCACCTGGTCCTTGGTCTCGTGATCACCATTATCCATTGGATAATGGCGATCATGTAAAAGCAAAAAAACTTAAAGTTTCACCCCCAATCACGGATCTGTTCCATGAGGAGAGCTGTAAATTACTTACCTAAGACTTTCAGCAATGCCCCCTGATGGGATCTTTATCCGGGGACCTTTTCCTAGTTTTGGTGCATGCGTCTGTCTGCAAAATGGCAGTCGCAAGCAGAGAAGCTGGGGAAGGCCTGGGAAATGTAAAATCTGCTTGCTCCTGGCTACTATAGGTTGGCGAGAGCCTGGAGCAGTGACCAAGGGTTGCAGTGAGCAGTCTCCAGTCACATGATCGACGTTATGCAATGGGTAATGGCGATCACATAAACGTGAAAAAACAGTTGAAGTTCAATGCTCCTTTCTGTTTGGGCCCCGTTGTGCATATGCACATAAGATTAGGGCCACATTAGGTATGTTTATGAACACAAGACAAACAGGTGTATCCATCGTAGGGCGAAAGTCTTTATTCATATGTGTGCTGTACAAAAAAACCCTGTTTTTACAATGACACAATCGAGCCAAAAAAACAAAAATCTTAATTTTTTATTCTGCTATGCTTAGATTTATTCAAAAACTGTGGGGTCAAAATACGCATATATATCTTATCAAAAATTTGTACAGTATGTTTGCACACATTTGAGATACTACAATTTTGGTGATTTTAATAAATATTCACAAATTCTATTGGTATATTTTTACAACCTAAATGAAGTACAATATGTGGGGAAAAAACTATGTCAGAATCACTTGGATATGCAAAACCTTTACAGAGTTATTCTACGTATGTTAAGTGACAGATGTCAGATTTCCAAAATTTGGCTTTGCCACTAAGGCATAAACAGGCTTTGTCACTAAGGGGTTAAAAAAGCAACCTGTTATACCTGAAACTATCTCCCAGAGGAAGCCATCTTTTGGGCAAAACACTGTGTCGGGGGAGGGGTACATCTAATTTATTTTGGGTGGTAACATGTGACTGCTATTAATGTATTGTGATATGATGCTGGTTATACATTGTAACACGCATATGGGCCATCAACCATTATACTAATGTATATTTGACTGATGATGTACTGCTTTGCATGAGGGCTGCACTCTCTTGTGAAACTTGTAAATTTTAAATAGAATACTTTTATATGATTGGTAATGTTAGCGCAAAATTTCGCTATTTCAGATATACTGTGCGTTTCCAAATTAAATAATATGTGTACAGGCCTGGAGAGCCTTCAAAGACCACACGGCTTACATCATGTGCCCCAAAAGAATCTCTAGCTTTATTAAGCGCGGGTAAAACTTAAATAAGTTTCAACACAGGAAGTCAGGCAATTTAGGACACAGTTACATTATTTAGCGTGCTGATTGGTCGTCCTCAGAGGGAGGTATTTGTGAGGTAGCTTGTGATGTCATCGATCTGGGAGGAACTTCGGTGAGCACGCTCAGTTCATTCTTGAATTTGGTCTCATGAGAAGAACATCCTGTTTCTCCTCTCTGCTTGTCGAAGACAAAGACAAAGACAATCCTAGATAGGTTTTTGCCAGTTAGAACCCGTTTGACCAGTTTTATGGACAATCCTTAAATTCTTGTGGAGGTGGGGGTGGTGATGTTCCCTTCCCCCAGTGGTTCAGACTGGAAACACAACATAGCATCTTCACAGTTTACAAAAATACATAAAATACATATAGGATATCTCCCACAATTCCCTCCTTTGTTGTGCGTATTTTCATTCTCCTGGATAGTTTTTCCTCCTATTTGTGTTCTCGGGCCTTTCCCTACCACCTACAGGGGACCCTAGCTGTCATTTCTGCCATGGGAAATGCCTCCTGCCTTATCCCTTCCTACTGCTGGGTGATATCCAGGATAAGGAAAATACCTCACAACACGTTACAGTTTCCCAACGGTATTCTAGGTAGATGGCTCCTGAAAGATTGATCTTTATTTCACGTTTTCTGCATAAGCCCCCTTGTTCATAGTTTAGATGATATAATATGTCTATTGTGATCGGCTTACCAAGGTGTGATTTCAGGTTACATTGTTTGTTACATGTTAACATTTGTCTGATTACACAATATGGCTGAAACATTGGTACACTTACTGCTACCTTATTGTATCTGTTGACATTTTTCTGATCTTTGACACATTACCAGGGGCGTAACTATAGAGGATACAGAGGATGCGGTTGCACCCGGGCCCAGGAGCCTTTTGGGGGCTCATAAGGCCTCTCTTCTTCATATAGGGAACCCAGTACTATAAGTAAAGCATTATAGTTCAGGGTCCGGTTCCAAGTTTTTCATCGGAGCCCGGGAGCTTCAAGTTACGCCTCTACACATTACATATGAAACAGTATAACCCTCTTCATAGGATGTACGTCTTCTGTTACCCTTATGAGGAAGAAGAGTAATGACAGCCCAATGACCGCAAGGGTCCTACATATAACAAAGGATTATGGGCCACATTTGTCTCCTTCCTTGATTATCTTTATTCAATGTCTGACATGAACCCAAATTAGCTTTTCTTGAAGTTTCCCTGAGGTTGTAGTGGTTAACAGCACTTGAACGGGTTCTTTGTATCTTGATTTCAAGCTCTTCCTTGCGTCTTTTTAGGACAACCCAACTACGTGAAAGCAAATTATGCAACTCTTGATCTGGAAACAAGGAGAATGCACATTTTTGAGTGACAGTTGATATAACTCCTGATATAAGGCACTCACATGGGAGGTGAGGCCCTCCTTTTTGGCCTGGAATAAGCATAGGCCTATTACAGGAGCCCTACGCAACAAAACATTCATAAGGACTCAACTTAGTCTTACAATCAGGCGTGATTCTAACCAAGTAGATGACTAATAAAATGTTTACCTCCATTATTTACTATGACTTTTGGTGTATCCAAATATTCAAAATTACTTTCATAAAACATATTCTTAGGTCATATTTTTGGCGTGTTAAAAATTATTATTTTTTTTAATTTCTCAAGCCACGCCTCCAAATAACATGAAAAGAGGTCTATGCAAACCAACAACTCCAAACACCTACCTGTGGTAGCTGTATGCTATCATCCTGCAGTCACTGATACAGATAGTCTGGCTCGCATTGAGAAGGTACCTTGACCAATTGGCCTGGATTGTAACGTGCGCATATCATGCATCCCTGTACAAACCCTATTGCAGCAGTGTTGAACCCTGGGGTAAGCAAAGCAGAAGACACCATACCACACATTACCTCCTTGGATGAATGGGTTAGCTCATAGATCAGGTGTGACATCATGGAGTACAGCGTGCAGGGGAGGCACAGGCATTTACCTTTCTGCCAGGCCCCAGTAGCATTCCGTTCGCTTTTCCACTTCTCCTTTTTCTTCTTTTGAGGCCTGTTCCTGCAATTCAAGCAACAGAGAAATATCTACACCTGTTTCAGGTGCAAGCAGGTTAACAGCCGTTACCTCATTCAAGGGAAGTGAGGCTGCTGCGGTACCTGCTCTCTGGTTCCTTCCAGCCTCAGTGGTTGTCTCTGTGGCATAAGCCTGGACTTGATGATAAGTCACCTGTGCGGAAAGAGCTAAAAACTTGTAGAACAAAAACACTGCTTCTGCATTCTGGATTGGCTTACTCAAGGACCCCATGAAACTTCCACTGTGCCATTTAAGATGTGAAATCGTGTACGATTCCAAATGTGTACCTTAAATCGGTGCAGACATAAACAGTCTTACCTGCAGCCAGCTTACATATTTCAGTGAGCGCCATCACCTCTATTTCCTGTGTAACTGAGTGTCTCAGGAGGAAAAGAGTGGTTTTTGTACAATTACCTCTTTCTGTCGGTTACCACTGCATAGCCTGTTTTGCTTGTCCATTTTGCCGATATTTGGAACCATCTATGGGTAAAACTCAAGATTTACATTAACCATGGCAATTACAACATTATTGTTAGGACCCCTAGTTTCTTGTTTCATTCGTGTTTCTACAACCATGTGCTTCCTATTTAATGTCATGGTCTGCGCCTGCCCCCCTTCCTCTCAACCTTCTGAATTCAGTAAAAGATATGAAACGGCATTTGGAACTATACCCCACTTGATTGCGATATGTGAGGGTGCTAGCAGGGCAGTCTCATACTTAGTCTTATATTTAGTTTGCACTTTATGCAGTATTTGTATGACACCTTGAGCGAGCATGACATTAAGGGGCCCCACACCATCTCTGGTACCTGTACGAAAACGTACTGCAAACAGGAGAGGAAATATTGTTATTACAAACTACAACCATAACAACTGCACAAATGATGGTTAACTACTGGTTTAATAAGGGACTAGTATCCCTGATGCCATTTGGGATATACTCAAATTCTGTCATTAAAAATGTACTTTTTTTCCCTTCAAATGTAACTATTTTCATGTAAAATAGTGTTGTTAATTGAAAATGAGATACATTATAAAATAGAACTTTTGTTACTAAAGTACTTATCGGGTGTTTCAAGTACACAATTTTCTCATTTTAGTATCTTAATTCAATGAAATTCAAAATAAATACAACTCAATATTTTTAAGTTCTCCACATACTCCTAGAACCTATATATATATATATACATACTGTGGCAATCCTTGACTATTATCTCACACAACTACCCTCAGGAATAAAATTAGATGCCCCTCCTTTGGTCACCTACATTTGTTCAAGTGAGAGACTTAACATGGAGTCTAAGAGTGACCTTCCCTCTATACATTACCACAATATACATATATATATACCAACATCCACTAAAATGGAGACACACTTCTCTCCTAGGCTGGTCTGTGTGGAGAGTGGAGCAAGACCTCTTCCTATTGTTCTTCCCTCCCATCTCCTTACATCACCTAGCTCCACCCCCTGTGGCCTGGCTCCGCGTTTGGTCTTTCTTGCCTCATTTCATTTCTGGTTACGGACAGTACACACCATATAACACAATCTAACTCTCATATGGGCCCTTCAATTTATACACACAAATTCACACTCACTGGGGTTTTCACTCACTCATACACAGACTGAAAAGTATCTCCTGTGAAGTAGAAACCGGGATTGTATTTACTGTTCATAGAACTTCCCATATTGAACAAAGTATATATATAAGAAAACTCTTATGTACCGCGGTTTTTACATATTTTGTTCAGAATAGGCTATCCAATGACAAACACAATACAACTTATGCCCATTTCCACCCACATACTTATATTCACCACTCCAGATAGCAGCCATTATCACCGTTCATTGTTAAACCTTCTACCTTTCCTTAACTCATTGACTTGCTTTTTCCTTCACCCATTTTTGTGTGTCCAGTTGTGTTTACAAACATCATCTCATTGAATTTGCTTGCGAGTCATACTTGATTTTTCCCACACCTCACGACACAGGTCTGGCTTATCTCATTAATAAGCACTTACAATTTCGCCCCTGCCCATCTTGTCGTAATTGGAAAAATCCTTAATTAATTGAGATTCTCTACTCCTGTACCTCATGGCACAGATCTGTACTTTTGGCACCACATTGTGGAACCTCAACAGTCCGTTCGGCCAGCCATAATCGGAGCAGAATCTTTGGCTAGCCCACATCTTTACTCCAAGCCCAAATTTCCTTGAGTTGATGTATGCCAACATGGCAAATGCAAGCATTCCATGTGCACCCCTCCCCCCACATAACAAAGGGAGACCTCATCAACCACATGTTGAACAATGGAGAGTCTCTCACCGCATGGACACACTACTCTGTTTTTAACCAGCAACTTTAATCACTACTATAACCTTCAGCTAAAATTGCTTACATCAACTTTCCTTTTTACTTTCTTTTAACAAGTTATAATACACATTCTTTGTTCCTTATTAACCTGCACAGTCTGTTTACACCATTCACTACTACAGAGACAATATAAAACCCCCCATAGCTCACACCTTCTTACACTCAGGACATTACTTCACAGACAACATAAAAACCACACAGTATATCTACTTTATAGTTCTTTTGATACAGACTTATCATATTTCAACTCACCCGGCCTGGGGCGGATCATAGCAGAGAGGGAGAGATGGTACAGGTATAAGAATAACTTATTACCTTGTTTGAGCTCATTATCTGTCCGCCTTTGCTTCGAAGTCCCCTTGTGTCTGGATAACGATGAAATATCTTCATATCTCTGTATCTTCATTATCCCAGCGGTGCCTCCAAATTTGTTAGTGCAAAATTTTGCTATTTCAGATATACTGTGCGTTTCCAAATTAAATAATATGTGTACAGGCCTGGAGAGCCTTCAAAGACCACACGGCTTATATCATGTGCCCCAAAAAAATCTCTAGCTTTATTAAGCGCGGGTAAAACTTAAATAAGTTTTAACACAGGAAGTCAGGCAATTTAGGACACAGTTACATTATTTAGCGTGCTGATTGGTCGTCCTCAGAGGGAGGTATTTGTGAGGTAGCTTGTGATGTCATCGATCTGGGAGGAACTTCGGTGAGCACGCTCAGTTCATTCTTGAATTTGGTCTCATGAGAAGAACATCCTGTTTCTCCTCTCTGCTTGTCGAAGACAAAGACAAAGACAATCCTAGATAGGTTTTTGCCAGTTAGAACCAGTTTGACCAGTTTTATGGACAATCCTTAAATTCTTGTGGAGGTGGTGGTGGGGGGGGGGGGGTGATGTTCCCTTCCCCCAGTGGTTCAGACTGGAAACACAACATAGCATCTTCACAGTTTACAAATATACATAAAATACATATAGGATATCTCCCACAGTAAATAAAGATTTTTTTACATATTCCTAATCTGTGTATTGAGACTATCTTTTTACGGTGTGATTATCAGCCGAATTATCACTTTAAGCAGCAGTGGTTTTTGGTGATAGTAGGCCCGTGTACACACAGCCACTGACAAGTCACTTAGCAAGAAACCACAGCTAACAGAAATGAAGAACCAGTACCAGTTTTACTCATAATGCATCGTTCTATGTTAACCCTCATGTCTTATGGAATGCACACATAGCATACATAAGAGGCTTGTTTATTAGAGTAGGCTACTATGTGAAAAAAGAAAGCACTAAAATCTTAAACAAATTACTTGACAAAATAAAGGTTCTCGAATTACAAAGTAAACAGAAGCAGACAACTCAGCAGGCGGAAGAACTCTTTCAATGTAGACATAAGCTTCAAAGACACTTACTTCCAAATTATAAGAAGAAACTGAAAAAGATCAAAGCCCAATATTATTCTCCATATAATAAATCTGTGAAATTATTGGCTTCTTGCCTCAAAGCATCTTAAATTGCAGATTCCTTATTTAACAGGCCAGAATAACAAAGGAAAACCTACAAACCCTATAGACATAACAAATAACTTTAGGGATTATTATGTAGCTCATAATATAATCTAAAAGATGACCCCTTTACGTTTCCAAGCGCAACACAGCCGATTCAAAAGTTTCTACAAATTATTAACCTACTTATTAACCTTGACTTCCCAATTATAGTAGTGAAAATGCTCAAGCATATCAACTCACTACCAGCTGGTAAATCACCAGGCCCGATGGTCTTACAAATGCCCATTATAATACTTTTCGAGATACCTTAATCCCACACATAAGCAGGGCCATCCAAATAGTGGTTAAAGAGGGCTCCTTTCCTAAAGAAAACCAATAAGCCTTAACCCTTTCCAATCCACTGTCTGACGTCTAAAGACATTATGATTTAAGGCTGTATAGCTCCGATGTTGGAAGACATCCGTCGGGGTTCTCTTACTGTATATTGCCAGCCTCTCTGCTGTCTGAACCTATCCAACGTGTCACTTCATGCAGTATTGGCTTTAGCCAGCATTTATCGCTGTTGTATAAAGGCACAAAAAGAGTAAACCCCCTAGGAAAACCAGGATATAAATTGGATTGGAAAAGATTATTATTCACTCTTCCTAAACGGTGAACACAACCAGATGCTTCATAAATTTTTCAGCCCATATTATTATTAACCCCTCAAGGACAAGGCCGATTTTGGCCATGAGGACACAACAGTTTTTGTGGAATTTTGATCTCCACATTTTAAAAGTCATAACTTTTTTATTTTTACATCAACATGGCCATATAAAGGATTGTTTTTTGTGTGACAAACTATAGTTTTTATTATATTTTTTAAAAAGCAGGGAGAGAAAACACATCAGTTGTACAATTGTTTTTTTTCTTTTTTTTTTACACCATTAGGGCGCATTCAGGTGTTCGTACATCGGCCAGCTATTCACGCCGGCCGATATAGGCGTCTCTCTCTGCAGGTGAAGGAGGCTGGAAGAGCCGTGAGCAGTGCTCCGAGCTCCCGCCCCCTCTCTGCCTTCTCTCCACCCCCTGTCCTCCCCTCTGCACTATTTGCAATGAGAGGAGGTGGAACAGGGGCGGGGCTAAATTCCAGGAATTAGCTCCGCCCTGTCCCACCTCTCCTGATTGAAAATAGTGCATGGGGGTCAGTATGATTATGACAACACCAAAAATATAATTATTTTCAGGTTTTTCCACTTTTGCACAATGAAAACCCTTTGTTTTGGAAATTATAATTATTTTTACATTGCTGCATTCAAAGTCCCATAACATTGTTATTTTTCCATGGATGGAGCTCTGTGAAAGCTTTTTCTTTGTGTGACGAGCTATAGTTTTTATTTGTACCATTTGGGGGTATATATGGCTTTTTTTTATCACTTTTATTACATTTATTGGGAAGTAAAACAAACAAAATAAGCATTTTGTCTCAGTTTATTAATGTTTTTCGCTGTGCATGATAAATAGTGTGTTCAATTTATAGTACAGGTCATTAGACACGATGATATCAAATATGCGGTGTTTTTCTTACATTTTTAATTTTTTTTATACAAGTAGGGAAAAATGAGCAAAAAGGTTTTGTTTTTTTTTACACTCTTTATGTCCCTGTAGGGGACTTGATGCATAACAGCTATGATTGTTATGATAAGGCATTGCAGGAGTTCTGTCCTGCGATGCTTTATAGCTTGTGATAGCGATCATAGGCAATGGCAAGCTGGGATTACATTGCGTAGGTCCGATGATGTCACAGAGGAAGCACACTCCCTTTGTGAACCCTTTCCATGCATACATAAATCACATCATGTAGAGGGTTAACTGTGGGATTCGCTGTCCTTATGTACTCCCACTGTTGCACCAGGAAGCCGGCTGTTACTGATAATAGCCAGCTCCTGCTTCAGGATGCCGCAGGCTCAGCTTCTGATCCTGCACCATCCACAAAATGTACGTTTATGTTCTGTTGCATTTAGTACCCTGCAGACTGGACATAAACCTATGCCTTGGTGGTGTTAAGTGGTGCTGTTACACAGGAGCGAGTATCATAGGATCACTCACAGCATGGCCAGCAGGGAGGCGGGGCGCCTGCAAAAGAGTTCCTCTCTCCCCTGCTATCCCCATGCCCACCTCCATTCACTGTAAGCAGCAGTCATTCAGTACTGAACGATTGCTGTTTACTCTGAACTGCTAGTCGTTCAGTTTTCAAGCATGTTGAAACCCGAATGACTGAGAGGCTCTCACTCAGTCGTCCAGTCTCTGCATGCACTTACAAGGGACGACTATTGTTCAAAACCCCGTGGGAGCACAGAGGTTTGAACGACTACTAACGATAATCACCCTATGTAAAAGGGCCTTAAGGAAGATCAAGTTGTATTTGTGAGAGGCTTACAGACATCAGATAACACTAGAAGGGTTATAGGTACATTATATTGAGTCTGCAAAGGTCCCCGTGAGAGCTGAGAGCTGCCCCTGATTGGTCCCTGCTCTTAGCCAATCAGAGGCAGCACTCACTCACCCATTCATGAATTCATGAATGGGTGAGTGAGAGCTGCCTCTGATTGGTGAGGGCTGTGACCAATCAGAGGCAGCCCATTCAGCAGGCGGGGATTTTAAATTCCCGCCTGCTGAATACTACTCAGAGCAGTTTAGGAGAACTGCCGGCCGGCCGTGGCTGAACTCCGGCTGCAAGGTGAGTATATATATTTATTTTATTTTTACACATTTTTGGATGATTTTCAGGGAAGGGCTTATATTTTTAAGCCCTTCCCGAACATTCATCCGGCGCTCGCCAGCAATACAGCCGGCTCCATTGAATTCAATGGGCGAACATCATTCTTCTCTGCCACAGCTGTTACAGCTGTGGCAGAGGAGAATGATCATTGTAGTATATGTTCTCAACGCGGTCGGCGCTGCTGCCGCCGGCTCCATTGAGCGCATATAGAGAACACAAGGAATCGCAGATCGCAGATAGGCGCGATCTGCGATTCCTTGTGTCTGCCCGATTCACCGAAAACGTTGCTAGCTGCAGCTTTTTCGGGCGATTTTTCGGCCCCGGTCATTCGATTTGCGGATGCGCATCCGTCATGCGATCCGCAAATCGCGGCAAAAAACGCCCGTCTGACCGAGGCCTTATTCTGTAATTTTTATTTACTTATTTATGTAATTATTTATTTTACTATCTATGTCCCCCATGACATCATATAAGACCTCTGGGGGACATTCACATGTTTTTTTTTTATTTCATACTTTTCCACTAGCTGAGGCATTCATAGAACCCCCAGTTACAGGGAGAAACATCCACTGTAGTGACATTAGTCACTGGCAGAGCTGATCAGGGTCTTCTAGGACCCTGCAACTCTGCTGTAGCAGGGAATCTCGGTGGTCATGTGACCTCCGGGCTCACGTAGTGGAAAAAACAATTCCGCTTTCCCTTTTTAGCACATATCACTCATTGAGTGATGTGTACTAAACAAAAGAGAAGGCGGAAAGGGTTAAAACCCACTTCTCCCTCCCCCTCCAGGTTATCAGCTGTGACTAACAGCTGACAACCTGTCCTGCTTCTGATTGATTTCAGAAACAGGAGGCTTTAATCCCTGCCATAATTTTACATACGGCTGGGCTTTAGACCTTGAAGAAAGAAACTAACAATCATTGGTTTAAACAATAAATTAACAGAAATAGACAGATCACCCATCTGTCACCCATCTAAGACCAGGTAAAACAATAGAAAATTGCTTAGATAGATCCTGGGATTTAACAACTGACTGATAAAAGCAAAGGTATTTATACAGGAACATGAATATATAGCAGTTATCCAGCTATGCACTGATTGCAGGACATCAATGCCCTCCACACATATTGGAATTTTTAAAACTAAAGACTAGTTTTATGCAAGTTTTTTTTCTTATACAAATGTATGCTTGATTAACCCCTTAATGACTACCCCGTAGTGTTTTTAATCCCCAGGAATGTAAAAACATGCTCCCTCTGGGGGTTAAAGCCCTGCAGGCTCAGCACGTGACAGCTCCATGCTGTTGGTTCCCGCAGGTAGCCGACAACCTAGAGCTGTCATGGGGGTGTTATCCAATGGATAATGTCGATCGCATAAAAGTAAATAAAAAGCTAAAAAAAGTTAGATTTTCAGATCCCCTCATAAATCGCATCCATGAAGGGGGTTGAAATTACTTACCCCCATCCTACGCGATGTTCCGCGTTGATCTCGTCCAGAATGGACCCTCTGCCGTCTTCTACGCATGTGCTCCAAGGGAAAGATGGCGCCACATGCGCAGAAGACCAGATCATCGCTGGACATATAAAATCACCTTCAGCAGCTGGGAGGCAGGATATGTCACCAGGAGAGATGAGCGAGCATACTCGTCCGAGCTTGATACTCGTTCGAGTATTAGGGTGTTCGAGATGCTCGTTACTCGTGATGAGTACCACGCGATGTTCGGGTTACTTTCATTTTCTTCCCTGAGAAATTTGCGCGCTTTTCTGGCCAATAGAAAGACAGGGAAGGCATTACAACTTCCCCCTGCGACGTTCAAGCCCTATACCACCCCCCTGCAGTGAGTGGCTGGCGAGATTAGGTGTCACCCGAGTATTAAAATCTGCCCCTCCCGCGGCTCGCCACAGATGCATTCTGACATAGTTCAGGGAAAGTGTTGTTGATGCCGGAGCTGCTATAGGGAGAGTGTTAGGAGTGATTTTAGGCTTCAAGAACCCCAACGGTCCTTCTTAGGCCATAGAAATCGCAGATCGCACCTATGTGCGATCTGCGATTTCTGTTCTCTTCTCTATATGCGCTCAATGGGGCCGGCGGCAGCAGCGCCGACCCCATTGAGAACATATAGAAGACAAATCATTCTTCTCTGCCACAGCTGTAACAGCTGTGGCAGAGAAGAACGATGTTTGCCCATTGAATTCAATGGAGCCAGCAATACAGCAGGTTCCACTGAAAGCAATGGGCTGCCGGCAATCGCGGGATGAATTGTCGGGAAGGGCTTAAATATATAAGTCCTTCCCTGCAATTCATCCAGAAATGTGTTACAATAAAAATATTGATGAAAACTGTGATCATGTAAAGTTAAAAAGTGTTAAAATAAAGGAAGTTTCATCTCCCCTTATGGATCATATACATGAAGGGAGATGGAATTACATACCTAAGGTCCCCAGATTTGTCCCCAATGGGATCTTTATCCACAGATCTTTACCAGCTTCGGCGAATTTGCCCGTCAGCAGAATGGCGGACGCATGCACAAAAGTCAAGGATTGCCAGGGAAATTTTTAATCTCCCAGCTCCTGGCTACCAAAGGTAGCCGAAAGCCAGGTGGTATCACGGGGGCCCGCAGTATGGGGTTCCTGGTCACGTGATTGCTGTTATCAAATGAATAATGGTGATCACGTAAAAGTTTTTTAAAAAGTTGAAGTTTCATCTTCCCTCACCGATGCAATCGGTGAGAGGGAATGAAACTTCTTACTGGAGGTCTCCGCATTTGAACCCCAACGAGATCCTCCTCCATGCACCTTCCCCGGCTTCTGCGCATGCGCCTGCCGACAAACTGCCAGACCCGTGCACAGGAGCCAGGAAGCCCAGGAAATGTTAAATCTCCTTACTCCTGGCTACCAAAGGTAGACGAGAGCCTGGAGCAGTGACTGGTGGCCTCGTTAAGTGATCCCCGGTCACGTGATAAAAAGCTAGCAAACAAGCTTAGGCTGATTTCACATGAATGGATAGAAATTGCAGATTCTGCATGCGTTTCATTCACGGTAATACGCAGATCAATCAAATGCATTGGATTAAACAATTCCACTCACATTAGGAGGTCAGAATTACATAAACCGCTCGCAGAAAACAGAATGCAGCATGTTACATTTTACCGCTGATATCCACAACATTGTACTCTATGGTTGCAATTACATTGCGCGTAGGCTGTGGGGTATTCATGTCATCGATAAGCGATGGTGCATGAAATACAAACCAAAAAAAAAAAGTGTATTGAGTATGACCGCCTGTCTAAGTGTGCAGTTATGCGCAGTACATTACGCAGCCGTACCCAGGGACCCAGCTGGGCTCCCAGGTAGGATCTGCTGTGGCCCTCTGCAAGCAGATTCCACATATGGCATTATTCAGCTCGCTACCTGTAATACGTAATTTACAAGAAGTCCCCAGGAACGCTCACCGTCCTGCAGTTCCAGGGGTAGCTTGTTGCCTTCTGTGTAAGACCTCCGCACCTCAGCAAGATTACGATGCCTCCCAGAATGCCACTTTTTGCACCCCATCCCTGCTGCTGAGGTCAAGAAATACCCCCCCCCCCCCCAAAAAAAAGTGTTGGGTTTGGAGCAAGCATGGGAGGAGGCGGGATATCCGGTTTTATTGCTCCATGTGTCCACCCAACTGGGCCTCCTGTTTTTACCCCTGTTTTTGGACATATCACACAGTTTATATTATTACTTTTATTAAAGATTCATGGAATGCCAAAAGGGTGGGGGGAGGATTTTTTAAGGGAGTCTATATTTTTTCTGCACAAGTGAGCAATAGGGCTGGAATTTATTCCCAGAAATCCAGTGGGTGTTCCCTCCAATACAGGCCTAGTAATGTGCCCAGTAAATAGATTGGGGCCACAATGGGTATGTTTCTGAACACAGTACAAATGGGGTTATCCATTTTGGGGTCCAAGTCCTCATTAATAGATGTGCTGTACAAAAAAAACCTTTTTAAATTGACACAATAGCCAAAAATTGAAAATTGTAATTTTTTTCTTCTGCTTTGCTTAGATTCATTCAAAAACTGTAGGTTCAAAATACACAGTACCCCTCTAGATGAATTTGCTAAGGGTTGTAGTTTCCAAAAGTGGGTTCTCCATCGTTTTGGCTATTCAAGGGCTCTCCAAGTGTGCAATGTGGCCTGAAACACCTTCAAGCAAAATGTCTGTTTTGAAAGCCATCGCCTGCTCCTTTCGGTATGGGACCCGTTATGCATACAGACATAATATTAGGGCCACAATGGGTATGTTTCTGAATAGAGATGAGCGAGCACCAAAATGCTCGGGTGCTCGTTGCTCGAGACGAACTTTTCATAATGCTCGAGAGCTCGTTTCAAGTAATGAACCTCATTGAAGTCAATGGGCGAATCGAACATTTTTGTATGGGACCGATGCTCCGCATAAGTGATGACTTGTCAAACACCAGAAAACATCAGAAAGTCATAGAAAAACCACAGAAATGGATAAGGAAGGGCATGGGCAGCATGCATGTCTGCATCTGAGGCTCCCAGGTCCCACTATTAAGACAAAATGGGTGCAAGAGTCTGGCGTCACCCCCGTAAGAATTTACTTGGGACAAACCTTCATTAGCAAGGCACACGCACTGGCACATCTTAGCTAAGCACCACACTATCTGCAACCAAGGACAATCACTGCCTGCGGGTGACATCGCAGGATTTCCCCTGCACAGCCTTCAGCTGCCATCATGCCACACGCTCGCTTCATAGCCACACCACCATCATGTCTATTTATAGGTGCGTAATGGATGAGGGGGAACCAGAGGCACTTACTGCAGAGGTATGGCAGGGCTAGGCAGTGACCCTCTTTGAAAGTGTGGGTGATAGCCCACAATGCTGTTGAGAATTGATGATAAATTGACGTATGATCCTCATTCCAATTCCGTGCCACCTCCGTCACAAAATTGTCAGGAGCCGCAAACATGGGCATAAAGGGGACTCAGGTGCCAGCACTTCTACACATCTCCACAATGCAGCAATACTCTGTGTGGGAAGCACGTTAGCGGGCCCAGGGTCAGGCTCGGTCCCAGCCTCCACCTTGTGTGACCCAAAGTGCCATGAGTTACATAGCAATGGGAAGTCCATGTGTCCCCACTCAATTCACTCTGTGTAGGTGTCAGATAGCTCAACACCGCAATGGGAAGTCTTTGAGTACCTTGGGCTCACCTATGCTGTCGGTGCACAAAAATGGTATTACACAGGAAGAAATCAGAATGCCCAAACATGGCAGAGTTTCACCACACCAAGGACCTCGGTCTCGGCCCACATTTCTGCCCTAGTCGGTCAGTGTATTTGTGCCAGACAGGTAAAACACTGCGATGGGAAGTCTTTCTGCACCCACAGCATAGGTGAGCCCAAGGAACTCAAACATTGTATTACACATGAGGAAATCAGAGTGCCCAAACATGGCAGAGCTTCACCCTGCCTTGGCCCCACATTTTTGCCCTAGTCAGTCAGTGTATTTGTGCCAGACAGGTAAAACAACGCAATGGGAAGTCTTTGTGCACCCACAGCATAGGCGAGCCCCTGGAACCTAAGGAAAGTATTACACATAATAAAATCAGAGCGCCCAAACAAGGCAGTTTCACCCTGCCATAGATCTCAACCTCGGCTCACACCCTCAGTAATCGTGGGCATAAAGCGGACTCGGATGCTAGTGCAGCTGTGAATGTCTCATTAATGCAGTAACACTCCTTTTGTTTGGCCCAAACCAGTGTCTCAGATAACTGTGGTAACAAAAGAGAAAATACATATTGCCCAGCGCTGATTGTGGGAGTGGGAGTGAAGTACGTGAGTGGGCCCTGGGTCAGGCTCGGTCCCAGTCTCACCTTGTGTTACCCAAGGTGCCACGAGTTACATAGCAATGGGAAATCCATGTGTCCCCACACTATTCATTCTTTGTAGGTGTCAGATAGCTCAACACCGCAATGGGAAGTCTTTGAGTTCCTTGGGCTTGCCTATGCTGTCGGTGCGCAAAGATGGTATTACACAGGAAAAAATCAGAGTGCCCAAACATGGCAGAGTTTCACCCTGCCAAGGACCTCGACCTCGGCCCACATTTCTGCCCTAGTCAGTCAATGCATTTCTGCCAGCTAGGTAAAACACCGTGATGGGAAGTCTTTGTACACCCACAGCATAGGCAGACCCCCGTAACGTTTCTGTAGCCAAAGTATAGGCGGACCCCAGTAACATTTCTGTAGCAGAAGTATAGGCAAACCCCTGTAACATTTCTGTAGCAAAAGTATAGGCAGACCCCAGTAACATTTCTGTAGCAAAAGTATAGGTGAACCCCTCAAACCATTCAGTAGAATAAGTATAGGCAGATCCAGGTAACAATTCTGTAGCCAAATTATAGGCGGACCCCAGTAACATTTCTGTAGCAAAAGTATAGGCAGACCCCAGTAACATTTCTGTAGCAAGGGTATAGGCGGACCCAAGTAACATTTCTGTAGCAAAAGTATAGGCAGACCCCTGTAACACTTCTGTAGCAAGAGTATAGGCGGACCCCAGTAACATTTCTGTAGCAAAATTATAGGTGAACCCCTGTAACATTTCTGTAGCAAAAGTATAGGCAGACCCCTGTAACATTTCTGTAGCAAGAGTATAGGCGAACCCCTCAAACCATTCAGTAGTAAAGGTATAGGTAGACCCCAGTAACATTTCTGTAGCCAAAGTATAGGCGGACCTCAGTAACTTTTCTGTAGCAAAAGTATAGGAAGACCCCAGTAACATTTCTGTAGCAAAAGTATAGGCGAACCCCTGTACCATTTCTGTAGCAAAAGTATAGGCGAACCCCTGTAACATTTCTGTAGGAAACGTATAGGCAGACCCCAGTAACATCTCTGTAGCAAGAGTATAGGCGAACCCAAGTATAATTTCTGTAGCAAAAGTATAGGCGAACCCCTCAAACCATTCAGTAGAAAAGGTATAGGCAAACCCCAGTAACATTTCTGTAGCCAAAGTATGGGCGGACCCCAGTAACATTTCTGTAGCAAAAGTATAGGCAGACCCCAGTAACATTTCTGTAGTAGAGATGAGCAGACGTACTCGTCCGAGCTTGATACTCGTTCGAGTATTAGCGTGTTCGAGGTGCTCGTTACTTTCACTTTCATCTCTGAGACGTTAGCACGCTTTTCTGGCCAATAGAAAGACAGGGAAGGCATTACAACTTCCCCCTGCGACGTTCAAGCCCTATACCACCCCCCTGCAGTGAGTGGCTGGCGAGATCAGGTGTCACCCGAGTATTTAAATCGGCCCCTCAAGCGGCTCGCCACAGATGCGTTCTGACATAGCTCAGGGAAAGTGCTGTCTTGCTGGAGTTGCTATAAGGAGAGTGTTAGGAGTATTTTAGGCTTCAAGAACCCCAACGGTCCTTCTTAGGGCCACATCTAACCGTGTGCAGTAGTGTGGAGGCTGCTTTTTGCAGTGTTGCACATTTTTTTTTTTGTATATCGGCCGTGCAGAGCATTGCGCCCTGCAGTAATTATACATACTCCAGGGCCAGTAGTGGTGAGGCAGGGACAGAAGACATATTTATTGAATATAGGCAGTGGGCCTTTCCAAAAACATTTGGGAAAAAAAATCTATTTGGGCTGCCTGTGACTGTCCTCAGTGTACTGGGTCTGTGCTGGGGGTAGTTGTCCTCTTAATTCACACGCAGCCAGCTAAGTGTTACAGCAGGCTTGCGCAAAATTATTTCCTGGCTCTGTGTTGGCTGTTACATCACCGCTGTATTCCAGTCCACAGTGCAACAGTCTGCAGTTATTTTACATACTCCAGGGCCAGTAGTGGTGAGGCAGGGACAGAAGACATATTTATTGAATATAGGCAGTGGGCCTTTCCAAAAACATTTGGGAAAAAAAATCTATTTGGGCTGCCTGTGACTGTCCTCAGTGTACTGGGTCTGTGCTGGGGGTAGTTGTCCTCCTAATTCATACGCAGCCAGCTAAGTGTTACAGCAGGCTTGCACAAAATTATTTCCTGGCTCTGTGTTGGCTGTTACATCACCGTTGTATTCCAGTCCACAGTGAAATAGTCTGCAGTTATTTTACATACTCCAGGGCCAGTAGTGGTGAGGCAGGGACAGAAGACATATTTATTGAATATAGGCAGTGAGCCTTTCCAAAAACATTTGGGAAAAAAAAATCTATTTGGGCTGCCTGTGACTGTCCTCAGTGTACTGGGTCTGTGCTGGGGGTAGTTGTCCTCCTAATTCATACGCAGCCAGCTAAGTGCTACAGCAGGCTTGCGCAAAATTATTTCCTGGCTCTGTGTTGGCTGTTACATCACCGCTGTATTCCAGTCCACAGTGCAACAGTCTGCAGTTATTTTACATACTCCAGGGCCAGTAGTGGTGAGGCAGGGACAGAAGACATATTTATTGAACATAGGCAGTGGGCCTTTCCAAAAACATTTGGGAAAAAAAATCTATTTGGGCTGCCTGTGACTGTCCTCAGTGTACTGGGTCTGTGCTGGGGGTAGTTGTCCTCCTAATTCATACGCAGCCAGCTAAGTGTTACAGCAGGCTTGCGCTAAATTATTTCCTGGCTCTGTGTTGGCTGTTACATCACCGCTGTATTCCAGTCCACAGTGCAACAGTCTGCAGTTATTTTACATACTCCAGGGCCAGTAGTGGTGAGGCAGGGACAGAAGACATATCTATTGAATATAGGCAGTGGGGCTTTCCAAAAACATTTGGGAAAAAAAATCTATTTGGGCTGCCTGTGACTGTCCTCAGTGTACTGGGTCTGTGCTGGGGGTAGTTGTCCTCCTAATTCATACGCAGCCAGCTAAGTGTTACAGCAGGCTTGCGCAAAATTATTTCCTGCCTCTGCTGTGCGTTCCATAAGCAAAGTCAGCCTCCAACCACAGGCCAATAAGCGGCACATTTAATTACAGCGTTCTGTTTCTGCACTACTGGTAATACAGCATGCTGAAGGGTAGGGGTAGGCCTAGAGGACGTGGACGCGGCCGAGGGCGCGGAGGCCCAAGTCAGGGTGTGGGCATAGGCCGAGCTCCTGATCCAGGTGTATCGCAGCCGACTGCTGAGGGATTAGGAGAGAGGCACATTTCTGGCGTCCCCACATTCATCTCACAATTAATGGGTTAACGCGGTAGACCTTTATTAGAAAATGAGCAGTGTGAGCAGGTCCTGTCGTGGATGGCAGAAAGTGCATCCAGCAATCTATCGAACACCCAGAGTTCTGCACCGTCCACTGATGCAACTCTGAATCCTCTGGCTGCTGCTCCTCCTTCCTCCCAGCCTCCTCACTCCATTACAATGACACATTCTGAGGAGCAGGCAGACTCCCAGGAACTGTTCCCGGGCCCCTGCCCAGAATGGGCAGCAAGGGTTCCGAATCCTCTCCCACTGGAGGAGTTTGTCGTGACCGATGCCCAACCTTTTGAAAGTTCCCGGGGTCCGGGGGATGAGGCTGGGGACTTCTGGCAACTGTCTCAAGACCTTTCAGTGGGTGAGGAGGACGATGACGATGAGACACAGTTGTCTATCAGTGAGGTAGTAGTAAGGGCAGTAAGTCCGAGGGAGGAGCGCACAGAGGATTCAGAGTTAGAGCAGCAGGACGATGAGGTGACTGACCCCACCTGGTTTGCTACGCCTACTGAGGACAGGTCTTCAAAGGGGGAGGCAAGGGCAGCAGCAGGGCAGGTTGCAAGAGGCAGTGCGGTGTCCAGGGGTAGAGGCAGGGCCAGACCGAATAATCCACCAACTGTTTCCCAAAGCGCCCCCTCGCACCATACCACCCTGCAGAGGCCGAGGTGCTCAAAGGTCTGGCAGTTTTTCACTGAGAGTGCAGACGACCGACGAACAGTGGTGTGCAACCTTTGTCGCGCCAAGATCAGCCGGGGAGCCACCACCAACAGCCTCACCACCACCAGCATGCGCAGACATATGATGGCCAAGCACCCCACAAGGTGGGACGAAGGCCGTTCACCGCCTCTGGTTTGCACCACTGCCTCTTCCCCTGTGCCCCAACCTGCCACTGAGATCCAACCCCCCTCTCAGGGCACAGGCACTACCGTCTCCTGGCCTGCACCCACACCCTCACCTCCGCTGTCCTCGGCCCCATCCACCAATGTCTGTTAGCGCAAGTGTTGGAGCGCAAGCGCAAGTACGCCGCCACGCACCCGCACGCTCAAGCGTTAAACGTGCACATAGCCAAATTTATCAACCTGGAGATGCTGCCGTATAGGGTTGTGGAAACGGAGGCTTTCAAAAGTATGATAGAGCCACTATATCTCCCTGACGGCACATTGGGTGAATTTAGTGGAGGCTGGGACAGAGTCAGAGCCTGGGACCGCTCACATCCTACCCACCCCCAGAATTGCGGGCCCCAGCTCGGTGGTGGTATCTGCGGCGGTGTATGCTTCCTCCATTAAACCACCCTCCTCCTCCTCCTCCGCAAACTCTGTCTCGTAATCAAGATGTGTCAGCAGCAGCACATCGGCAGCAGTTGGTGTCGCGCGGCGTGGCAGCACAGCGGTGGGCAAGCGTCAGCAGGCCGTGCTGAAACTACTCAGCTTAGGAGATAAGAGGCCCACGGCCCACGAACTGCTGCAGGGTCTGACAGAGCAGACCGACCGCTGGCTTGTGCCGCTGAGCCTCCAACCGGGCATGGTCGTGTGTGACAACGGCTGTAACCTGGTGGCGGCTCTGCAGCTCGGCAGCCTCATGCACGTGCCATGCCTGGCCCACGTCTTTAATTTGGTGGTTCAGCGCTTACTGAAAAGCTACCCACGCTTGTCAGACCTGCTCGGAAAGGTGCGCCGGCTCTGCGCACATTTCCGCAAGTCCCACACGGACGCTGCCACCCTGCGCACCCTGCAACATCGGTTTCATCTGCCAGTGCACCGACTGCTGTGCGACGTGCCCACACGGTGGAACTCTACGCTCCACATGTTGGCCAGACTCTATGAGCAGCGTAGAGCTATAGTGGAATACCAACTCCAACATGGGCGGCGCAGTGGGAGTCAGCCTCCTCAATTCTTTACAGAAGAGTGGGCCTGGTTGGCAGACATCTGCCAGGTCCTTGGAAACTTTGAGGAGTCTACCCAGATGGTGAGCGGCGATGCTGCAATCATTAGCATCACCATTCCTCTGCTATGCCTCTTGAGAAGTTCCCTGCAAAGCATAAAGGCAGACGCTTTGCGCTCGGAAACAGAGCCGGGGGAAGACAGCATGTCGCTGGATAGTCAGAGCACCCTCCTGTCTATATCTCAGGGCGTTGAGGAGGAGGAGGAGGAGCATGAGGAGGATGAGGAGGAGGGGGAAGAGACAGCTTGGCCCACTGCTGAGGGTACGCATGCTGCTTGCCTGTCATCCTTTCAGCGTGTATGGCCTGAGGAGGAGGAGGAGGAGGATTCTGAAAGTGATCTTCCTAGTGAGGACAGCCATGTGTTGCGTACAGGTACCCTGGCACACATGGCTGACTTTATGTTAGGATGCCTTTCTCGTGACCCTCGCGTTACACGCATTCTGGCCACTATGGATTACTGGGTGTACGCACTGCTCGACCCACGGTATAAGGAGAACCTTTCCACTCTCATACCCGAAGAGGAAAGGGGTTCGAGAGTGATGCTATACCACAGGACCCTGGCGGACAAACTGATGGTAAAATTCCCATCCGACAGTGCTAGTGGCCGAAGGCGCAGTTCCGAGGGCCAGGTAGCAGGGGAGGCGCAGAGATCAGGCAGCATGTACAGCACAGACAGGGGAACACTCTCTAAGGCCTTTGACAGCTTTCTGGCTCCCCAGCAAGACTGTGTCACCGCTCCCCAGTCAAGGCTGAGTCGGCGGGAGCACTGTAAAAGGATGGTGAGGGAGTACGTAGCCGATCGCACGACCATCCTCCGTGACGCCTCTGCCCCATACAACTACTGGGTGTCGAAGCTGGACACGTGGCCTGAACTCGCGCTGTATGCCCTGGAGGTGCTTGCTTGTCCTGCGGCTAGCGTCTTGTCAGAGAGGGTGTTTAGTGCGGCTGGGGGAATCACCACAGATAAGCGTACCCGCCTGTCAACCGACAGTGCCGACAGGCTTACACTCATCAAGATGAACAAAGCCTGGATTTCCCCAGACTTCTCTTCTCCACCAGCGGACAGCAGCGATACCTAAACAATACGTAGGCTGCACCCGCGGATGGAAGCATTGTTCTCTATCACCATCAAAAACGTGGACCTTTTAGCTTCATCAATCTGTGTATAATATTCATCCTCCTCCTCCTGCTCCTCCTCCTGAAACCTGACGTAATCACGCCGAACGGGCAATTTTTCTTAGGCCCACAAGGCTCAGTCATATAATTTTTGTAAACAATTTTTATACATCTCAATGCTCATTAAAGCGTTGAAACTTTCACCTGAACCAATTTTTATTTTAACTGGGCTGCCTCCAGGCCTAGTTACAAATTAAGCCACATTAAACAAAGCGATTAATGGGTTTCACCTGCCCTCTTGGTTGGGCATGGGCAATTTTTCTGAGGTACATTAGTACTGTTGGTACACCAATTTTTTGGGGCCCTCGCCTACAGTGTAATCCAATTAATTTTTTGCCCACCTGCATTAAAGCTGACGTTACATCAGCTGTGTTGGGCACTGCAATGGGATATATTTATGTACCGCCGGTGGGTTCCTGGCACCCACCCATGCTGTCGGTCCACACGGAGTTGTAACTGCATGTGTCTACTTCTAAAGAACCCCAGTCTGACTGGGGCATGCAGTGTGGCCCGAAGACCACCTGCATTTAATCTGACGTTAGCTCTGCTGTCCAGGGCACTGCAATGGGATACATTTATGTACAGCGGGTGGGTTTCAGGGAGCCACCCATGCTGTGGGTGCACACGGAATTCCCATTGCGGAGTTGGGGATTCCCAGTTGTACCTGCCTGTGACTATTTATAAAAAACCGCGGTCTGACTGGGGCATGCAGACACCTTGACAGAATGAATAGTGTGTGGCACATAGGTTCCCCATTGCTATGCCCACGTGTGCAGCTCCTGATGGCGGTGGCACAGGATTATATTTCTCATTGCTTCCTTACAGCATTGTGGGCTATCGCCCCGCCCCTTTTAAAGAGGGTCGCTGCCTAGCCGTGCCAACCCTCTGCAGTGTGTGCCTGCGGTTCCTCCTCATGGCAGACGCACTTATAAATAGACATGGGTGTGGCGTGGCATGAGGGCAGCTGATGGCTGCGCCGGGACAATTTGGTGTGCGCTGTGGACGCTGGGTCGTGCAGGGGGGGGGGGGGGTTGGGCAGCATGTAACCCAGGAGAAGTGGCAGCGGAGTGTCATGCAGGCAGTGATTGTGCTTTGTTGGAGGTAGTGTGGTGCTTAGCTAAGGTATGCATTGCTAATGAGGGCTTTTCAGAAGTAAACGTTGTTGGGAGGGGGGGGCACTCTTGCCGCTATTGTGGCTTAATAGTGGGATCTGGGAACTTGAGATGCAGCCCAACATGTAGCCCTTCGCCTGCCCTATCCGTTGCTGTGTCGTTCCCATCACTTTCTTGAATTGCCCAGATTTTCGCAAATGGAAACCTTAGCGAGCATCGGCGATATACAAAAATGCTCGAGTCGCCCATTGACTTCAATGGGGTTCGTTACTCGAAACGAACCCTCGAGCATCGCGATAATTTCGTCCCGAGTAACGAGCACCCGAGCATTTTGGTGCTCGCTCATCTCTATTCTGTAGCAAAAGAATAGGCGAACCACTGTAACATTTCTATAGCAAGGCTATAGGCGTTCCCCAGTAACATTTCAGTAGCAAAAGTATAGGTGAACCCCTGTAACTTTTCTGTAGCAAGAGTATAGGCGGACCCCAGTAACATTTCTGTAGCAAAAGTCTAAACAGACCCCTGTAACATTTCTGTAGCAAAAGTATAGGCGAACCCTGTAACATTTCTGTAGCAAAAGTATAGGCAGACCCCTGTAACATTTCTGTAGCAAAAGTATAGGCAGACCCCTGTAACATTTCTGTAGCAAGAGTATAGGAGGATCCCTGTAGAATTTCTGTAGCAAACGTGTAGGCAGACCCCTGTAACATTTCTGTAGCAAAAGTATAGGCGAACCCCTCAAACCATTCAGTAGAAAAGGTATAGGCAGAACCCAGTAACATTTCTGTAGCAAAAGTATGGGCAGACCCGAGTAACATTTCTGTAGCCAAAGTATAGGCCAACCCCAGTAACATTCCTGTAGCAAAAGTATAGGCGAACCCTGTAACATTTCTGTAGCAAAAGTATAGGCAGACCCCAGTACCATGTCTGTAGCAAGAGTATAGGTGGACCCCAATAACATTTATGTAGCAAGAGTATAGGTGGACCCCAATAACATTTATGTAGCAAGAGTATAGGCGGACCCCAGTAACATTTCTGTAGCAAAAGTATAGGCGGACCCCAGTAACATTTGTATAGCAAAAGTATAGGCAAACCCTCGTAACATTTCTGTAGCAAAAGTATAGGCAGACCCCTGTAACATTTCTGTAGCAAGAGTATAGGCGGAGCCCAGTAACATTTCTGTAGCAAAAGTATAGGCAGACCCCTGTAACATCTCTGTAGCAACAGTACAGGCGAAGCCTTGTAACATTTCTGTAGCAATAGTACAGGCGAACCCCTCAAACTATTCAGTAGAAAAGGTATAGGTGGACCTCAGTAACATTTCTGTAGCAAACGTATAGCCAGACTCCAGTAACATTTCTGTAGCAATAGTATAAGTGAACCTCTGTAACATCTCTGTAGCAATAGTAAAGGCGAACCCCAGTAACATTGGTGTACCAAGAGTATAGCGAACACCTGTAAAAATGTTTTTACCAAGAGTATAGGTGAAGCCTGGAAAAATTAGTTTGCTAATAGTATTGGCAATGGCTAGAAAAATTGGTGTACCAAGAGTACAAGTGTACCCCTGAAAAATTGATCAACCGCGAGGTCAGGTGAAACCCACAAACACTTTTTGAAGATACAGCTCCTTATTTTGTAACAGAGCCTGGAGGCAACCCTCTGCAAAAATTGGTTTAAGTTTAGCTTTTAAAACTTAAAAAGTGATAAAACTTTTTAAAGTTTTAAACAGAGCATTTTGGGCCGCATAGAAATTGTCAGTTCAGCGTCATGACATGGTGTTTTAGGAGGAGGAGGAGTAATAATATCCGTGAGGGATACACAAAGCTATTTCTCCCCTTTTTGGGGGTGATAGAGGATGTATTTTTCTCCTGTTGCAGCGAAAAGATTCTTTAGGATCCGCTGCTTTCCACCGCTGGAGAAGAGAAGTCTGGGGAAATCCAGCCTTTGTTCATCTTTATGAGGGTAAGCATATCAGCGCTGTCAGTTGACAGGCGGGTACGCTTATCCGTGATGATTCCCCCAGCTGCACTAAACACCCTCTCTGACAACACACTAGTGGCAGGGAATAGCGCAAGTTCGTGCCACGTATCCAGCTTTGACACGCAATAGTTGTATGGAGCAGAGGCATCACGGAGGACAGTGGTACGATCGGCTATGTACTCCCTCACCATCTTTTTACAGTGCTCCCTCCGACTCAGCCTTGACTGGGGAGTGGTGACACAGCCTTGCTGGGGAGCCATAAAGCTGGCAAAGTCCTTGGAGAGTGTTCCTCTGCCTGCGCTGGACGTGCTGCCTGATCCCCGTGCCTCCCCTGCTAGTTTGCTCTCTGAACTGCGTCTTCTGCAACTAGCACTGTCAGATGGGAAGTTTAGCATCACTTTTTCCTCTTCAGGAATGAGAGTGGAAAGGTTTTCCTTAAACCGTGGGTCGAGAAGGGTGTACACTCAGTAATCCTTGTTAGCCAGAATGCTTCTAATGCGAGGGTCACAAGAAAGGCAGCTTAACATGAAGTCAGCCATGTTTGCCAGGGTACCAGTACGCAACACATCGCTGTCCTCACTAGGAAGATGACTTTCAGGATCCTCCTCCTCCTTCTCCTCTTCAGCCCATACACTCTGAACAGATGAGAGGCAAGCAGCATGGGTACCCTCTGCAGTGTGGCCAGCCGTCTCCTCCCCCTTTTCCTCCAGAACGCACTGAGATATGGACATGAGGGTGGTCTGGCTATCAAGCGACATACTGTCATTCTCCGTCTCCTGTTCCAACCATAAAGCGTCGACCTTTATGCTTAGCAGGGAACTTCTCATTAGGCAAAGCAGCGAGATGGTAATGCTAATGATGGCCGCATTGCCGCTCACCATCTGGGTAGACTCCTCAAAGTTTCCGAGGACCTCGCAGATATCTGCCATCCATGATCACTCCTCAGTAAAGAATTGCGGAGGCTGACTGACATGTTGCAGCTGGTATTCCACTATTGCTCTATGCTGCTCGTACAGCCTGGCCAACATGTGCAGCGTAGAATTCCAGTGTGTGGGTACGTTGCACAGCAGTCGTTGCTCTGGCAGCTGAAACCAACGTTGCAGGGTCCCCAGGGTGGCAGCGTCCGTGGTGGACTTGCGGAAATGTGCGCAGACGCGGTGCACCTTGCCGAGCAGGTCAGACAAGTGTGGGTAGTTTTTCAGAAACTACTGAACCACCAGATTGAAGACGTGGGCCAGGCATGGCACATGTGTGAGGCTGCCGAGCTGCAGAGCCGCCACCAGGTTACGGCCGTTATCACACACGACCATGCCCGGTTGGAGGCTCAGCGGCGAAAGCCAGAGGTCGGTCTGCTCTGTCAGACCCTGCAACAGCTCGGGGGCGTGTGCCTCTTGTCACCTAAGCTGATTAGTTTCAGCACGGCTTGCTGACGCTTGCCCACCGCTGTGCTGATGTGCCGCACCACACCGGCTGCTGGCGATGTGCTCACACTTCCTAATTGAGAGGTGGATGTGGCGCAGGAGGAGGGGGATGGTTTGGAGGAGGTGACATAAAACGCCGCAGATACCAGCACCGAAGTAGGACCCACTATTTTGGGTTTGGGTAGGATGTGAGCGGTCCCAGGCTCTGACTCGGTCCCAGCTTCCACCAAGTTCACCCAATGTGCCGTCAGAGAAATATAGTGGCCCAACAGTACTTGTTCACGTGTCCTTGGTTAAGTGGACCTTCCCAGTAATCGCATTGGTGAGGGCACGATTAATGTTGCGGGAGATGTGCTGGTGTAGGGCGGGGATGGCACACTGGGAAAAATAGTGGCGACTAGGGACCGAGTAGCGTGGGACCGCCGCCGCCATCATGTTTTTGAAAGCCTCCATTTCCACAAGCCTATATGGCAGCATCTCCAGGCTGATTAATTTGGCAATGTGCACGTTTAAAGCTTGTGCATGCGGGTGCATGCTTTCGCTCCAACGCTTCTGTTAGCGACAGCTGAACACTGCGCTGAGAGACATTGCTGGGTGGAGTGGAGGATGGTGGAGGTGAGAGTGTGGGTGCATGCCGGGAGACGCTCGTGCCTGTGTCCTGGGAGGGGGATTGGATCTGTGTGGCAGGTTGGGGCACAGGGGAAGAGGCAGTGGTGTGACCTGGAGGTGGTGAATGTCCTTCGTCCCACCTTGTGGGGTGCTTGGCAAGGTAAGAGAGGAACCGTTTTTTCCCACTCATGGCAGGGACCCGAGAACAGTTCCTGGGAATCTGCCTGCTCGGAATATGTCATTTTCATGGAGTGAGGAGGCTGGGAGGAAGGAGGAGCAGCTAGAGGATTCAGAGTTGCATTCCCTAGGCCGGGAGTAGAGAACTGCGTAGAAAACTGTGTGGTCGATACATTGCTGGATGCGTTTTCTGCCATCCATGACAGGACCTGCTCGCACTGCTCCGTTTGTAATAAAGGTCTACCACGCGGACCCGTAAATTGTGATATGAAGCTTGGGAGCCCTGAAACTTGCCTCTCTCCTAATCCCTCAGCAGCCGGCTGTGATTCACCATGCCCAGGAACTCGGCCTGTGCTCACACCCTCACTTGGATGCCCGCGTCCTTGACCCTTACCACTACTCCTCATCATGGCGAATTAAGAATAGAGCAGGGCCCAAATAAATTACCCCCCTGCACAGCACTGACAACTGTGGTTTAATTCACCGCACACAGAGACTTGTAGATAGCGGAGGCTGTATGCTGTGATTTGAAAAATTTAACCCGCTGTCTTATGCTGATACCTAGGGGTAATTTACTGCTTGCAGAGACTTGTAGATAAGCGAGGCTGTATGGAGTGGGAGAAGACTAAAGCCAGTGAATAGTGCTGGTAACTGCGGCTATCTCAACCCCACCAAGGAAAGGGTATTGTGAGATGCTCTGCACAGTGGCAGAGTTGAAATACTTTGCAGTGGCACAGGAAATATTACAGTACTGTTTAGCAGTGAGACCTCTATCTAATGCACTGCAGACACAGAACGGTATAAGTGAAGTAGTTTGCAGTAGGCTAGGAAATGTTAGAGTGCAGTTTCACGGTGAGAGCTGGTTGTACGGCACTGCAGGCTGAGAACGCTAATACTAAAAGGCTGGGAACAGGCCTAGATGCGTAATACAAAAGTTGGTGCCCTACTGCTCCCAGCCAGCCACAATTGTAAAGCACATGGTCAGATGTAGCCCTAAGAAGGACCGTTGGGGTTCTTGTACGGAGGATCAGGACTGTATAACTTTCCCTATAGAAGTCTTGGTGTCCCTAAACTCTGCATTATGCACAGCACACACAGAACGGTATAACTGAAGTCATTTGCAGTAGGCTAGGAAATGTTAGAGTGCAGTTTCATGGTGAGAGCTGGTTGTACAGCACTGCAGGCTGAGAACGCTATTACTGAAAGGCTGGGAACAGGTCTAGATGCGTAATACAAAAGTTGGTGCACTACTGCTTCCAGCCAGCCACAACTGTAAAGCACACGGTCAGATGTAGCCCTAAGAAGGAGCATTGGGGTTCTTGTACGGAGGATCAGGACTGTATAACTTTCCCTATAGGAGCAGCTCTGTCCCTAAACTCTGCGTTATGCACTGCAGGCTGAGAACGCTATAGGTGCAAGGCTGGGAACAGGCCTAGATGGGTAATACAAAAATTGATGCACTACTGCTCCCAGCCATCCATAACTGTAAAGCACACAGTCAGATGTACCCCTAAGAAGGAGCGTTGGAGTTCTTGCACGGAGGATCAGGACTGTATAAATTTCCCTATAGAAGCAGCTCTGTCCCTAAACTCTGCATTATGCACTGCAGGCTGAGAACGTTATTACTGAAAGGCTGGGAACAGGCCTAGATGTGTAATACAAAAATTGATGCAGTATTGCTCCCAGCCAGCCACAACTGTAAAGCACACAGTCAGATGTAGCCCTAAGAAGGACCGTTGGGGTTCTTGTACGGAGGATCAGGACTGTATAACTTTCCCTATAGAAGTCTTGGTGTCCCTAAACTCTGCATTATGCACAGCACACACAGAACGGTATAACTGAAGTCATTTGCAGTAGGCTAGGAAATGTTAGAGTGCAGTTTCATGGTGAGAGCTGGTTGTACAGCACTGCAGGCTGAGAACGCTATTACTGAAAGGCTGGGAACAGGTCTAGATGCGTAATACAAAAGTTGGTGCACTACTGCTTCCAGCCAGCCACAACTGTAAAGCACACGGTCAGATGTAGCCCTAAGAAGGAGCGTTGAGGTTCTTGCATGAAGGATCAGGAGTCCTGTAAATCTTTCCCTATATAGGCAGCTCTGTCTCTAAACTCTGCGTAATACTCTGCAGACTGAGAACGCTATAGTTGAAATTGGTGCGCTACTGCTCCCAGCCAGCAACAACAGTAATGCACACGATGTCGAGTAGCCCTAAGAAGGACTGTTGGGGTTCTTGACGACAGGATCCTACTCTAACACTGTCCCTAAATCAGCAGCAGCACTAGCCCTAACCTCTGCCAGCATGCGTGTGAGGCAAGCTGCAGGCGGGACCAGTTTAAGTACTCGGCAGTCACCTGATCGGCCCAGCCACTCACTACTGTGGCAGGGGGGGGGGGGGGGGCACATCAGAGCAGGAAATGGTAATGCCTTCCCGCATGTTTATTGGCTAGAAAATGGCGCTAAACATGCGGGGAACGAAATGCGACTCACTTGAGTACCGCGTGGGTTTTGTCTCGAGTAACGAGCATCTCGAGTACCCTAATACTCGAACGAGCATCAATGGATAATAAAAAGATCAGCAGGGATAGAGGGCCACACTGTCTTGTGCCATTAGTAATTTTGAAATTGTGTGGTAAAGCACCATTGGTGAATACTCGTGCAGAAAGCTTTGAATACAATGCGAATAAGGTGTTGAGAGAAAGGTAAAAAAAAAAGCCCATTCCGTCTAGGGCTATGAAGACATATGGCCAATTAATATTATCATACGCCTTTTCGGCATTCAAGGAAAGAAAGGAATTTTGTTTATTCAATATATAATGCACAAGATTTAGAACCCTACTGGTATTATCTGATGCTTGTCGACCCTTCACGAAACTAACCTGATCTTCTTTAATCAAATAAGGCAGGATAGGTGCTAGTCTGGAGACCAGAACTTTTGCATAGATTTTCATATCCATGTTAAATAGTAATATAGGTTGAAAGTTCTGGAGGGAATCTGGTTGTTCCCCTGGTTCAGGAAGGGTAACTATTAAAGCTTGTTGATTTTATTTAGGAAAAGAACCTTCTGTAACAGCCTTTTGGAAGGTTTTAAACAAGTGAGTAGACAAGAGATTTTGGAAGGTCTTGTAAAAAGCATTTGGAAAGCGATTGATTTGTTGGCTGGTAGGGAGTTGATATGTTTGAGCACCTCTGCTACCTTAATAGGTGAATTAAGAGCTTTTTATTCAATTTCAAAAAGAGTAGGCAAGTTGATTTTTTTGTAGAAACTCTTGAATTTGTTGTTTTACCCTTAACATAAAAATAAAGGGGTCATCTTTCGGATTGTATAAGGATGAATAATAATCCCAACAAATATTTGCTATATCTATGGAGTTTATGAGTTTTTCTTTGTTATTTTTGCCAATAAGATATGGAATTTGTTATTTGAGATGTTGAGTGTTAAAAAGAGATGCCAATAGCTTCAAAAATGTATTATTTTGAGAATAATATTGGACCTTCATCCTATTTAATTTCCTTCCATAGTTTTGTAGTAAATGACTTTAAAGTCTATGTCTGCATTGAAAAAGCTATTCTGCCTGTTGAAGTGTTTGCTTCTTTTTATTGTGAGATTCAAGGTCTTTTATTTTGTTAAGCTAGTCATTAAAGGTTTTGCTCCTTTCTTTTTTCACATGATGTTCTATTTCGATAAAAGAACCTCTTATATATGCTTTATGAGCGTTCCACAAGGTATTAGGATTCACAATTGAGGGGGGGGGGGGGGCATATTATGAGTAATATATTCATTTAAATCTCTTTGGAGATTGCTTCTATGTTCTGCCTAAATTAATAAAGAACCATTACTATGCCAAATATATATTGGTGGTTGGTTGTTATGTTCTGCAAGGGTCAAGGAGATTGAGGTATGATTAGACCAGGTGGATCATTTCCATGGTAGATTCTTAGGAAAGTAATAGTTGATTTCTAACTAATATGAGCATGTCAATCCTCGAATAGCCCTTTTGGAGCTTTTCAAAGCTTGCGAAACATCAAAAGTTCTTCCTTTCACCATATGTCACCCAGAAATTGGTCCTGATTACGTAAATTGGAGGTGGAGTTAGCGCTATCCGATACTGCATTCAAGTCACCACATTGTTTATATTTTGAAAGAATACCTAGGACTTTATGCATAAAAACTCTTTGTTTTTTAGTAGGAGCATAGATTGAAGCAAAAATATATACTGTATTATTTATGGAACAGATCAATATAACTGATGTTCCTTGTGGGTCTATTATCTCTTGAATTAGCTGAAATGCTACAGAGTCTTTTATCTATAAAGGTCCATTTAGACACAACGATTATCACTCAAAATTCACTCAAAAGCCATCTTTTGAGCGTTAATCGTTGCGTGTAAATGTGCCCTTCTTTCAGTTTTCTGACGAACAGTGGATTTCAGTTTGGATTGAAATCTGTCATTCAGCAGAACAGCTGATAAGACAGGCCGCATACTGTGCTCTGCCCGGGGACCGCTGATAACACCTGATTGCATTGTCGCAGCTGTTCACAGCAGTCAGCCCCGCAGACAGAACAAATAGAATTTATGCAGAGAACAGTGGGTGGTCCTCTCAATAAATTCAGTTCCCAAACTGAACAAGCTACTAACTGGTACTAATACGCATTAGTACCAATTAGTAGATTATGCAAAATGATCGCTCATAAGCCATCTTTTGAGCCATCATCTTTGTGTCTAAATGTACCTTTAGTGTTTTATGTGGAAGGTATCTTTTGATACTATATGTGTCATTTATGTGCAATAGATATCTGGGGACATCTCTGCTTGCATTTTCTGCTTCTGTTTCACTGGAATAGCCAAGGGAGAGGAGACCATGATCACTATGCAGCTGAAGAGATGATGATCGAGCCTGGTTTTCGAAGGACTTTCATCCAAGTTTATGAGCGAACTTGCTAAATTTGTTTGGAAGTGCTCATTAATGGATGGTTTCGAGCTGGATCTTTGCATTGACTCTTCACAATTTGTGTGCTCAGGTGATCACTCCGCATGCTCAGATACAGGAGAGCTTCCTGGCGAGCTTCTAGCAGTGCCATATTGGTCCCGCGCTGGAGAAAAGTAGAAATTAATGAACTTTCCTGGTTTTGTAAATGGTTACTTTCCTCTCTGCAGCATCCTGAATGGTTGAGTAGCAGGTAAGGTCCATTTTGCTGTAGTTTCAGTGCTTTGGAGTTATTTTAGAGCCCTGGTGGACCAGACGCTCTGCAGTTAAGTAGCCATATACTTTGGCAAACAAGCCAGACATCCAAAAACAATGCCTTCCATCAAGATGCAACATTTTATGAGAAAAAGCGCATACTCTATTTTTATTGCCTTTTAACTTGTTTCCTAACATAAAGCAATGCCATATAAAATCATAACATTCAATTTCAATGAATGTTTACAAAAAGCAATAGCTGTTTTCTGTATATTTACTTCATTGTATGCATAATTGTTAGAGATGAGCGAGCGTACTCGTCCGAGCTTGATATTCGTTCGAGTATTAGGGTGTTCGAGATGCTCGTTACTCGAGACGAGCACCACGCGATGTTCGAGTTACTTTCACTTTCATCTCTGAGACATTAGCGCGCTTTTCTGGCCAATAGAAAGACATGGAAGGCATTACAACTTCCTCCTGTGATGTTCCAGCCCTATACCACCCCCCTGCAGTGAGTGGCTGGGGAGATCAGGTGACACCCGAGTATTAAAATCTGCCCCGCCCGCGGCTCGCCACAGATGCATTCTGACAGAGATCAGGGACAGTGCTGCTAATGCTGCTGCTGCTATAGGGAGAGCGTTAGGAGTTATATTAGGCTTCAAGAACCCCAACGGTCCTTCTTAGGGCCACATCTAACCATGTGCAGTACTGTTGAGGCTGCTGTGAGCAGTGTTGCACATTATTTTTTTTTTTGTATATCGGGCGTGCAGAGCATTGCGTCCTCAGTCTGCAGTCATTGTACAGAGTATAGGGCCAGTACTGGTGAGGCAGGGACAGTGGTACAGGGAAAGAGATATACTGGCTATATAGGCAGTGGGCTTTTTCAAAAAAATTGGGGAAAAATAGTATATTTGGGCTGCCTGTGACCGTCTTCAGTGTACTGCGTGTCTGCTGGGGGTAGTAGTCCTAATTAATACGCAGCTAAGCGTTACAGCAGGCTTGACTGCTTCTGCGCTGTGAATTTCACTAGCTGAGTCATACGCACCTACGTCACAGTGCAGGCGTGCGCAAAATTGTTTGCTAGCTCTGCTGTCTCCGTTACATCACCGCCGTCATCCCGCCAGAGGGAAACAGTATACATAATATACGCTGCCTACAGTATCTGTCTGCTGTAGCAGCTCAGCATTTAAAAAAAATAGAAGCAAAATACTTAAGGCCTACTAGTGGCCTTTGGCCACTTGACTGCTTCTGCGCTGTGAATTCCACTAGCTGAGTCATACGCACCTACGTCACAGTGCAGACGTGCGCAAAATTGTTTCCTGGCTCTGCTGTGCGTTCCGTAAGTGAAGTCAGCCTCCAACCACAGGCCAATAAGCGGCACATTTAATTACAGCGTTCTGTTTCTGCTCTACTCGTAATACACCATGCTGAGGGGTACGCCTAGAGGACGTGGACGCGGGCGAGGACGTGGAGGCCCAAGTCAGGGGGTGGGCACAGGCCGAGCTCCTGATCCAGGTGTATTGCAGCCGACTGCTGCGGGATTAGGAGAGAGGCAAATTTCAGGGGTCCCCAGATTCATCTCACAATTAATGGGTCCACGCGGTAGACCTTTATTAGAAAATGAGCAGTGTGAGCAGGTCCTGTCGTGGATGGCAGAAAGTGCATCCAGCAATCTATCGACCACACAGACTTCTAGGCTGTCCACTGCTGCAACTCTGAATCCTCTGGCTGCTGCTCCTCCTTCCTCCCAGCCTCCGCACTCCATTACAATGACACATTCTGAGGAGCAGGCAGACTCCCAGGAACTGTTCTCGGGCCCCTGCCCAGAATGGGCAGCAATGGTTCCTCTCCCACCGGAGGAGTTTGTCCTGACCGATGCCCAACCTTTGGAAAGTTCCCGGGGTCCGGGGGATGAGGCTGGGGACTTCCGGCAAATGTCTCAAGAGCTTTCAGTGGGTGAGGAGGACGAAGACGATGAGACACAGTTGTCTATCAGTGAGGTAGTAGTAAGGGCAGTAATTCCGAGGGAGGAGCGCACAGAGGATTCGGAGGAAGAGCAGCTGGACGATGAGGTGACTGGCCCCACCTGGTTTGCTAAGCCTACTGAGGACAGGTCTTCAGAGGGGGAGGCAAGTGCAGCAGCAGGGCAGGTTGGAAGAGGCAGTGCGGTGGCCAGGGGTAGAGGCAGGGCCAGACCGAATAATCCACCAACTATTTCCCAAAGGGCCCCCTCGCGCCATGCCACCCTGCAGAGGCCGAGGTGCTCAAAGCTGTGGCAGTTTTTCACTGAGAGTGCAGACGACCGACGAACTGTGGTGTGCAAGGTATGTTGCGCCAAGATCAGCCGTGGAGCCACCACCACCAGCCTCACCACCACCAGCATTCGCAGACATATGATGGCCAAGCACCCCACAAGGTGGGACGAAGGCCGTTCACCGCCTCCAGTTTGCACCACTGTCTCTCCCCCTGTGCCCCAACCTGCCACTGAGATCCAACCCCCCTCTCAGGACACAGGCACTACCGTCTCCCGGCCTGCACCCACACCCTCACCTCCGCTGTCCTCGGCCCCATCCAGCAATGTCTCTCAGCGCAGCGTCCAGCCGTCGCTAGCACAACTGTTTGAGCGCAAGTACGCTGCCACGCACCCGCACGCTCAAGCGTTAAACGTGCACATAGCCAAATTGATCAGCCTGGAGATGCTGCCGTATAAACTTGTGGAAACGGAGGCTTTCAAAAACATGATGGCGGCTGCGGCCCCGCGCTACTCGGTTCCCAGTCGCCACTACTTTTCCCCATGTGCCGTCCCAGCCCTGCATGACCACGTCACCCGCAACATTGTACGCACCCCTCACCAACGTGGTTACTGCCAAGGTCCACTTAACAACGGATACGTTGACAAGCACAGGCGGGCAGGGCCACTATATCTCCCTGACGGCACATTGGGTGAATTTAGTCGAGGCTGGGACAGAGTCAGAGCCTGGGAATGCTCACGTCCTACCCACCCCCAGAATTGCGGGCTCCAGCTCGGTGGTGGTATCTGCGGCGGTGTATGCTTCCTCCACTAAACCACCCTCCTCCTCCTCCTCCTCCTCCGCAACCTCTGTCTCGCAATCAAGATGTGTCAGCAGCAGCACGTCGCCACCAGTCGGTGTCGCTCGGGGTGGCAGCACAGCGGTGGGCAAGCGCCAGCAGGCCGTGCTGAAACTACAGCTTAGGAGAGAAGAGGCACACGGCCCACGAACTGCTGCAGGGTCTGACAGAGGAGACCGACCGCTGGCTTTCACCGCTGAGCCTACAACCGGGCATGGTCGTGTGTGACAACGGCCGTAACCTGGTGGCGGCTCTGCAGCTCGGCAGCCTCACGCATGTGCCATGCCTGGCCCACGTCTTTAATTTGGTGGTTCAGCGCTTTCTGAAAAGCTACCCACGCTTGTCAGACCTGCTCGGAAAGGTGCGCCGGCTCAGCGCACATTTCCGCAAGTCCAAGACGGACGCTGCCACCCTGCGGACCCTGCAACATCGGTTTAATCTGCCAGTGCACCGACTGCTGTGCGACGTGCCCACTCGGTGGAACTCTACGCTCCACATGTTGGCCAGGCTCTATGTGCAGCGTAGAGCTATACCCCAGACTTCTCTTCTCCACCAGCGGACAGCAGCGATACCTAAACAATACGTAGGCTGCACCCGCGGATGGAAGCATTGTTCTCTATCACCATCAAAAACGGGGACCTTTTAGCTTCATCAATCTGTGTATAATATTCATCCTCCTCCTCCTGCTCCTCCTCCCGAAACCTCACGTAATCACGCCGAACGGGCAATTTTTGGGCACTGCAATGGGATATATTTATGTACCGCCGGTGGCTTCCTGGGACCCACTCATGCTGTCGGTCCACACAGAGTTGTAACTGCATGTGTCCACTTCTAAAGAACCCCAGTCTGACTGGGGCATGCAGTGTGGGCCGAAGCCCACCTGCATTAAACCTGACGTTACCTCAGCTGTGATGGGCACTGCAATGGGATATATTTATGTACCGCCGGTGGCTTCCTGGGACCCACTCATGCTGTCGGTCCACACGGAGTTGTAACTGCATGTGTCCACTTCTAAAGAAACCCAGTCTGACTGGGGCATGCATTGTGGGCCGAAGCCCACCTGCATTAAACCTGATGTTACCTCAGCTGTGATGGGCAATGCAATGGGATATATTTATGTACCGCCGGTGGGTTCCAGGGAGCCACCCATGCCGTGGGTCCACAGGGACTTCACATTAGGGAGTTGTACCTGCCAGTGTCTATGTATTAAAAACCCCGGTCATACTGGGGCATGCAGTGTGGGCCGAAGACCACCTGCATTTAATCAGACGTTACCTCAGCTGTGATGGGCACTGCAATGGGATATATTTATGTACTGCCGGTGGCTTCCTGGGACCCACCCATGCTGTGGGTGCACACGGAATTCCCATTGCGGAGTTGTACCTGCCTGTGACTATTTATAAAAAACCCCGGTCTGACTGGGGCATGCAGACACCTTGACAGAATGAATAGTGTGTGGCACATGGGTTCCCCATTGCTATGCCCACGTGTGCAGCTCCTGAAGGGAGGTGGCACAGGATTGGATTTCTCATTGCTTCTGTACAGCATTGTGGGCTATCGCCCCGCCCCTTTTAAAGAGGGTTGCTGCCGGGCCGTGCCAACCCTCTGCAGTGTGTGCCTGTGGTTCCTCCTCATGGCAGACGCACTTATAAATAGACATGAGGGTGGTGTGGCTATGAGGCCAGCGTGTGGCATGAGTGCAGCTGAAGGCTGCGCAGGGACACATTGGTGTGCGCTGTGGACACTGGGTCGTGCAGGGGGGTTGGGCAGCATGTTACCCAGGAGAAGTGGCAGCCGAGTGTCATGCAGGCAGTGATTGTGCTTTGTTGGAGGTAGTGTGGTGCTTAGCTAAGGTATGCCTTGCTAATGAGGGTTTTTCAGAAGTAAAAATTGTTGGGAGGGGGGGGCACTCTTGCCACTATTGTGGCTTAATAGTGCGATCTGGGAACTTGAGATGCAGCCCAACATGTAGCCCCTCGCCTGCCCTATCCGTTTCTGTGTCGTTCCCATCACTTTCTTGAATTGCCCAGATTTTCACAAATGAAAACCTTAGCGAGCATCGGCGATATACAAAAATGCTCGGGTCGCCCATTGACTTCAATGGGGTTCGTTACTCGAAACGAACCCTCGAGCATCGCGAAAAGTTCGTCTCGAGTAACAAGCACCCAAGCATTTTGGTGCTCGCTCATCTCTAATAATTGTGCATGACTTGATTGCCATAAAACTATAAAATAATACCTATCAATAGTTTAAAAAAAAACCTTTTCATTACATTGATTCGACTTTTAAATATGCAACTGTTGTTTTGTGTTCTGTGCTTCCTATGCCAGATGTTGCACTATGCTATGGAAAAAGGCAGCTTACAAAATCATATTTGGCATCTGTATCCCAAATGTCTTTCCTCTATTTATATAAGGCTAATATGCTTTGTAAGTATTACATGGAAATGTTGGTTTAATTTACTTTGGATATAAAATTATCTTTGGCCCTTTGGCTAGTCAAATTCTATCCATGAAAGCTCATTCCTTCTTACAGTAAAATGCTAAAATTATCAGATGTGCACAGCAACCAACATGGTAATAACAAACATCAGAACCATTTTCTTGCGCATATGCAAATGTGTGGTCTCCTGATAGCTACTGTTAGCTTTACAGAACAATTAGTCAGAATATACGGTGAATAATTCTGCTGGGATGTGGCCTTATTTTGTAGCTGGAAATAAATCAAAATCTCTGAAAGCCTATTGTTAAACCTCAATAGGAAAATCTGGAATGGTAATCAGCATGAACAGAAATGTAATCTGTGTCTCAATAATAATCAAAATTGTGTAAGCAAAAGTAGCAGTGTATTAACATAAAATGAAGGAATAAAGCAAAATAAGCAGAAAAAGGGAAAATAAATCTCACAAAATTTAAAGGGAATCTGCCACTGTATGTGTAGGGCTGATACACAAGGCAATGCTAAAATGGGCATCCATAGTGTGCCTTCGTGAGGCATAGTATTCCCCTACAGTACTAATGGCTGTGGGGGACAATGCTGCATCCTATATTTTTTAAAATAAAAGTCAGGGGTAGAGTGGTTATTCAACCCAACAGGAAAATTCCTAGTGGGCCGGTAAAGTCCCAGGGCTGGTGGAGGCGAGTTTGTCCTGCTCCCAGCCTGCTTCACACTTGCACTATTCACTCACTGACTTCTGGGTAGAATTATCATGTGATTGCTATTGACAGTACCCAGCAAACAAAATTTATTTTTTAGGCCTTGTTCAGAAGAGTGTTTTTTTTGTGAACGAATAGCTGCGCAAAACAATTATGTCTATTAGAACCAAGGGTTTCCTGTTGCAGAACTAACAAAACGATGCCCAGGATTATACCCACTTGGATCAGGACTTTTTGCCATGCCTTTAGCCATGAAAAGTATTGGTCTCAGGGGTCTGTGATCCCTGAATTCCTCTTAAGTTCTTCAGACAGGTTGGTTTATTTTTTAATGGCGATAATCACTTTACCTGTCGGTCCGGTGTTGTCAGGAATGCAGGTGCAGCAAGTTTCACCAATTATCTTACATACTCCAACTCTTTCTGCTAAAATCATATCCAGGGCCATTCTATTCTGGAAGGTCATAGATGCGGTGGGTCCTAACTGGTCAGCTAACCCTTGTTAAGCCTCCCTGGTGTAATTTACAAACCTCTGCTGATTGTAATATATATAATTTATCCAGTCTACATTCTTGTTAACAGTGACAATAGCAAATAGGGATTCAAAACCCGCCTTAACCTGGCCTTGAATTCATCTGGCACCCCCTTGACCCTGTGTTACAGCTACTTGCATTCCAAAGCCCCTTATAGTGTTTTGTGAGGAGGGTTCTCCCTTTTTCACCAACCCACCTAAAAACAAAAGGATATGCAGGATCATTGGTCTTTGCTGTTGGCTCTGGAGGCCTGTTTGCAGTGTGAGGCATGTATGCACTTGAGCTTTCCTTCTAGCTTGACTGCAGTCGGGATGGTGAGCAACACCTGGTAGGGACCTTCAAATCGGGGCTCTAGTCCCTCTCTCTCAAACTTTTTCACATAAACCCGGTCACCTGGTTTCAGATCATGACCTTCATCTGTGGGACCTGGGAGAGAAGCAGAGACTGCAGAATGTGTTACTGACAATTCCTTGGCAAGGCCTATGACAAAATTAATGAGAGAATCATTCCCCAAGCTCAGCTGCTGTTATATGTACCCTCCTGAGAAAAAACTAATGGAAGGCACTCAATCCAAGATTTGCCCGTTTCCTCCATTGCCTTTTGTATCTTAAGTTTCGGAGGACCGTTCATCCTTTCTACTTTCCCCATACTCAGTGGATGGTAGGATGTGTGAAGGGCCTGGGATATACCCAAACCAGACATGATGTGTTGCATTATTTCACCTGTGACGTGTGTTCCTTTGTTTGATTCAATCACTTCTGGTACCCCATATTTGCAGATTACCTCGTTCATGAGCTTCTGTGTGGTTACCTGCTCCTTTACTTTGGTAACAGGGTAGGCCTCCAACCTGAAAAGACCTCAACAACAACAAGCACATATTCATACTTCCCAACAAGTGGGAGCTGAATGTAGTCAATTTGCAATCCCTGAAATGGGTAGAGTGGCCCCGGCAAATGTTATGTGGCAAATTTATTTCTGTCCTGTTGCTTATGACACAGATCATGCCAGATTTGACAAATTATGCAGCAGCTGCAGAGAACCCAGGAGCTACCCGTCCTCGTTCAAGCACCAACATCATTGCTGCTTTGATAGGTGCATCCTTCCGTGCATCAGCTGGGCCATCATGGGGCACAGGGACCGTGATAGACAAGTTCTGTTGACTGTTCGCCATACGCCGTCCTGTTCTGCTGCTCCCGTTTTTAGTCCATTTTTTCCTTTTCTTCCTTACGGCTTGTAACTGTAAAGTCCTTAGCATATCAATGTCCAAGTTTTTATCAATGTTCAAAGTTTTGTCAATGTCCAAAATTTAGAAGTAGGGCCTCCATGAAACTCTGCACCGCTGAACCATACTTAATTGTTTGTCCTGCTGAGGTAAGAAACTGTCTGGCCTTCCATATTAGGCTCTAATCATGAGCTATGCCGAATGCATACCGGGAATCAGTGTAAATGTTTTCCGTCTTACCTTCTGCCACTCTACACGCCTCAGTGAGGGCCTTCAGTTCCGCTTCTTGTGCTGACAGGCAGAGCTTCTGCTTTTAGGACATCTTGTTGTGTGACCACTGCATATCCGGTGTGGAGTCGCCAATCCTCACCCTGGTACCATCTACAAAAAGCTCAAAATATGCATTGTCAACTGGGGTTCCAGTAACTGTTTTTTAAAACTTAAATTTTCTTGTATCAATGCTAGACAAACATGCAGATATTCTATTTCAAATAGATCAGAATCTTGTTGGAAAAATTTTTAAAATAGCTGATCTGCAATACCTAGATCACCTATGCCTTCTCCTCCCCCCTTTGAACCAGGATACTGAATTGGAAAAGAGTAGCTGGGTTTAAAGTAGTACAACATTGGAAAAAGATGCTATGAGGCATGAAGAGGGCTGGATCTGACAGGCCAGAGATTAAGTGCTTGGGTTGCACTTGTGTACATATGCTCTGGATGTCATGAGGGGTGAGGACTACCAGGGGGTAGTCCAGAACTGTAAGCTTGTTCCCCTCACAGAGGTCATGGACCATGCGGTAGGTGTCCACATGGACACCTCTTTGTGTCTTTTCTTGACTGGAAAAGAGGGGTGTTTGCTGGGGGACGTATCTCGCACTAAACCCCATTGGAACCAAGTCTCCCACAAATCTCCAACATTTATTGTGGGAAACTAAAGGGATACTGTTCGACCCAGGGGTGTGTACCCTGGTTTCAAACACATCATCATAGGGGGTACATTCAATTTCCCTATGCCTGTCTTGGAGGTGGCCAACAATTTGTCAGGACCTGCGGAAAACTGAGTTTCTGCCATGGCTGTCAGGACAAACACATGAGCCGGATCCACCAAGAGAACAGTTAGTTTACAAAATTCTTCTGAAATGGCACCTGAGGTCTCAACCCGTACCAATCCATCCGGTGAGAATTTGATGGATGCGGATAAGGCTTGTAAGATGTCAGCGCCGATAACAGAGACATGAGTTACATCAGGGCAGAATAATCTAAAAACATCTATCCATATTTGAAATGTGATATCCTTTAAGCAAATTCATTATTAATCTGATCCTGTCTGCAATGTCTCATCAAATTAGAAAAAAAACTTTTCCTGACTACCGAAGATTCTCAACCCCCCTTTCTTTCCTTCTCTGACTGTGACCATGAGAAAAGAGTGAAGTCTGAAAATGACAGCCCCCACCTTTGCAAAATAACTGCCTGTTATCTCTCTGTGAATATATAACACAGACTGAACAAAGTTGTTTTAGTTTAACCCCTTAGTGACGAAGCCTGTTTGTGCCTTAGTGACGGAGCCAAATTTTGGAAATCTGACATGCGTCGTTCAACGTAGCATAACTCCGTAAAGGCTTTACATATCCAAGTGATTCTGACACTGTTTTTTCGCCACATGTTGTACTTCATTTTGGTTGTAAAAAGAGACTGATATAATTTGTGTATATTTATTAAAAGTACCAATATTGGAAACATTTTGAAAAAATTGTCATTTTTTCAAATTTTCAACTGTAATATCTCAAATATGTCCAAACATACTGTACAAATTTTTGATAAGATATATATTTCCATCTGTTTACTTTATTCTGAATGCACACTTGAAAAACTTTTGTGTTTTTTTTAACCATTTATAGGACGTACAAATTTAACATTACTTTTCAGCATTTTGAGGAACACTTTGTTTTCCTGCACCAAGCCAAGTTTGCAAAGGCTCATGAGTGTCAGAATAATAGAACTCCCCACAAATGACCCCATTTTAAAAACTACACCCCTTAATGTATTCACTGAGGGGTGTGATGAGTATTTTGACCCTACCAGTTTTTTTCAGGAATTAATTCAATTTAGAGGAGAAAAAATAAAATTTCATAGTTTTGCAAATATGTCATTTTAAAGACATATTTTTTTCCTATATTGCGCATGAAAATGAGGATTTACACCCCAAAATGGATACCCCCGTTTCTCCCGTGTTCAGAAACATACCCATTGTGGCCCTAATCTTATGTCTGGATGCACAACGGGGCCCAAAATGAAAGAAGTAGTCAGTGGCTTTCAGAACAGAAATTTAGCATGAAGGTGATTTAGGCCCCATTGCCCACTTGTAGAGCCCTTGAGCGGCCAAAACGACAGAGAACCCCCACAAATGACCCCATTTTGAAAACTAGACCCCTTAACGAATTAATCTAGGGGTGTACTGTGTATTTTTACCCTACAATTTTTGAATAAATCTAAGCAAAGCAGTAGGAAAAAAAATACAATTTTCATTTTTTTGGCATTTGTATCAATTTAAAAACAGTTTTTTTTGTACAGCACACGTAGGATTGAAGACTTTCACCCCAAAATGGATACCCCTGTTTGTCCCGTGTTCAGAACCATACCCCTTGTGGCCCTAATCTACTTAAAGGACACATGGCTAGGCCTATAATGGAAGGAGCACCCGTTTGATTTCAGGGTACAAAAGGATAAATTCCAGGCCCCATTGCCCACTTGTAGAGCCATTGAGCGTCCAAAACTATAAAGAACCCCCTCAAATGACCCCATTTTAAAAACTAGACCCCTTAATGAATTCATCTAGAGGTGTACTGTGTATTTTGACCCCACAGTATTTGAATAAATCTAAGCAAAGCAGAAAAAAAAATGACGATTTTCATTTTTTTGGCAATTTTGTCAATTTAAAAACTGTTTTTTTTTGTACAGTTTACATAGGAATGAAGACATTCACCCCAAAATGGATACCCCTGTTTGTCCCGTGTTCAAAAACATACCCATTGTGGCCCTAATCTACTTATAGGACACATGATTAGGCCTGTAATGCAGGGAACACCTGTTGGATTGCAGGGCACAACTGAATAAATTCCAGGCCCCATTGTTCATTTGTACGGAATAAAAATTGACTCCCTAAAAATATCCCCCCCCCTCCGCGCCCTTTTCGGCGTTCCCCAAATCTTAGATAAAAGTAATAATGTGAACTGTGTGGTATTTCCGAAGACAGGGGTAATTACGGAGGCTGGTTGGGATGGGCCCATGGGGCAATAAAACAGTGTATCCCCCCTCCTCTCATGCTTTTTGGGGGTCATTTCTTGACCTCAGTGGTGGGTATAGGGTGTAAAAAGTGGCGCTCTGTGAGTCTCCCTAAGCTTGATGAGGTTCGGCGGTCTCGCACAGAAGACGCTCAACAAGCTGCTCTTGGGCTGCAAGAAGGCGAACGTTCCCGGGGCTTCTTGTAAATTACGTATTACAGGTAGCGGTCTGAATAACACTGTGACCCGGCTGTGACCCTGCATACGGCCACGTAATGTACTGCGCATAACTGTCTACTCACACAGGCAGTCATGCGCAGTACTTTTTATAAATTTGTATTTCCCGCACAGTCACTTAGCAATGACGCGGGTACCCGCAGCCCGTATACAATGTAGTTGCGTATGGGCTGCGGGTATATCCGCGACCATGGAGCACAATGGGCTCTATGCTGCGGATAGTCGCGGTAAAATAGAACCTGCTGCGTTCTCTTTTCTGCGAGTGGATTACACAATTCCGACCTGCTAATGTGAGCGGAATTGTATAATCCAATGCGATTGATCCATGTATTACCGCGGATCAGATGCATGCGGAATCCGTAATTCCTATCCGGTCATGTGAGACCGACCTAAGGTAGATCGCTACCTTTATATCACGTGATCGGGGACCACTCAACGAGGCCACCCGTCACTGCTCCAGGCTCTCGGCGACCGTTGGTCGCTGGGAGCAAGGAGGTTTTAAATTTCCTGTGCTCCCCGACTCCTGCGCATGTGTTCGCTGTTTTGCCGGCGGTCGCATGTGCAGAATCCGGGAAAGTTCACGGAGGAAGATCGCATCGGGGTGCAAATACGGAGGCCTCTGGTAAAAAGTTTCATCTCCTCTCCCCGATTCCATTGGATAACGGCGAACACGTGACGAGGAACCGCTCACTGCGGCCCCCCGTGAAATCTCCAGGCTCTTGGCTAAGTTTTGTAGCCAGGAGCAGGGAGATTTTAAATTATCCTGGCAATCCACGGCTTTTGTGCATGCGTCCGCCATTTTGGCGACGGGCGCGTGCGCAGAAGCTGGGGTAAGGTCCGCGGATAAATCTGCGGGCCTTAGGTACGTCATTTCATCCTCCCTCACGGATATGATCCGTGGGGGGAGATGAAACGCAAGCTTTTTTAACTTTTTTAAAACTTTTTTTTTTACTTTTACACTTTTTTTTTTCACTTTTTACACTTTTTTTTTAACTTTACATGATCACTGTCATCCATTGGATGACAGTGATCATGTCCCCAGTGACATCCCTCTGCTCTTGGCTACACATGGCAGCCAAGAGCAGAGGGATTTTAAATTTCCCGGGGCTCGAGCCCGTCTGTGCACGCGCCCGATGTCAATCATCGGGCGCGCATGCGCAGACGGGGATTCGGGTCCCGGGACATCGGGGAGGACTTAGGTGAGTATTTTCACCTCCCTTCATGGATCCGATCCATGAGGGGAGGTGAAACTGACTTTTTTTTTAACTTTTTCGCGATCGCCGCTATCCAATGGATAGCAGCGATCGCGGGCCCAGGGACCGCTCACAGCGGTCCCCGGTAACACCTCCTTGTTCCCGGCTACCTTCAGGAGCCGGGAGCCAGGAGATTTCAAATTTGCGGGGGGCTCCCGGGCTTCTGCGCATGCGCCTGACGTCATCGCCTGGCGCGCATGCGCAGAAGACCGCCGGCGGGTCCGGGAGGACCCGAACTCCGGGGGACACCGCCGACAAACCAGGTAAGAATTTTCAGCTGCTCTGATGGATCCGATCCATCAGAGCAGCTTAATATCTAACTTTTTACGCACTTTTCTTTACTTTTTTGCGATCGGCGCTATTCATTTTATAGCGCCGATCGCAATGCCGGGGGTGACTGCCCGCATCCTGGGATGACAGCTCCATGCTGTCGGCTACCTGCGGGCACTGACAGCATGGAGCCGTCACGTCCTCAGGCAAGTGGGGATCAATCCAAAGAGGATGCATAAAACTACGTCCTCTAGGATTAAAGCCCACTTACTGAGGACGTAGTTTCCCGATGGGGCAGTCGTTAAGGGGTTAACTATTCCTTGCATTTAAACGAATAAAGAATACATATGCTGGGAGCTTCTGACAACGCAACATGTTCTGTATTCTTCAAAGCCCCTACAGGATGTGAGTGGTGTATAACTTTCTTTTCTTGTATGAAAAAGACCAAGACGTGTCCATTTGTGACCTCAGAACCCAGCAAGAATGTACCTTAAAATTCTTTCTTGCCTTCTAAGGCCTTAGTCACACGGGCGTAAATACGCGCGTATATACGCGCATAAAAACCCACGGGCGTTTTTACGCGCGTATATACGCGCGTAAAAACGCACCTACAAAAGATAGAACATATTGGTAGCAATGGACATGGTCACACGTTTTTTTTACGCGCGTATATACGCGCGTATATACGCGCGTATATACGCGCGTATTTACGCCCGTGTGACTAAGGCCTAAGACAGTATAATTCATTAGATTCATTACAAGCTTCTATTCCATTAAAGCAAACAAAGCTACTTTCCAAGGTTAGTATGACATTCTCTCTCTGTTCTTAGCTTTTGGCCTTGAGAAGTTAGACAAAGGCAAAAGCCTCTACACGCTTCAAGTAAACAATCTTTCTCTCACTAAAAGCAAGCTCATTTAACCACACACACACATACATTCATATCTATCTACCTAGTATTACACACCTTTTCCTATATATCTATTGGTGACACAATCACATATTGAGCCTCTCTCTCTGCCAACAAATCACGTCTTGTAACCTTTCTCTCCACTATGCTTGTTCGCCATATTTCTCTCACTACCTGACCATCAATGTAACGTTCAGTAGATACTCTCCCGATGCCGGTCACAATATATCACATACTGTACTTTTCACTTTTCACTTACAGATACTTTCTTAGGCAAATAATACATGTACATACTTGACTTTCCCTGACTGTCCCTCTGCTCCTTTTCTATTCAACCTTTCTTAGCCATGGCAGCTGCCGTCTTTTTTTTTTTTTTTTAACTCTTTTCCCACATTTCAGCACTTTCTAGTAAACCTTTGTCTTTCAAGGCACCCTTCTTGGTCCTAAGGATCTCCTCCCAGCCACTATACTGTAATCTACCGTGCGGGTCCATGTCACACATTTTCATAAGGGTTTTCTTACATTTTACAAACTGGGACCCTATCTGCTCTCTGTGGCGACATAACCGAAGGTCCCTGCTTCTGTGAAACAAAAACTTCTGCAGATACAACAAACAACCCCCGCTACTGCTGAAATGCTACTGGCTTCAGAGTACAATTAGATTATAGACTAGTCCCTGGGTGGCCGATTGGAGTGCTTATCACGGTCAGTGGTCCGTGACGGCAACCCCGAAGCCCACGAGTTACCGTGTAAAACTCTTAACCCAACTCGTGGGCGCCAATTGTCAGAGTAATTCTGTGTACAGCACCAATCAGGCCCACCCCAATGCCCCGTTGCCAGCGGTAAAGAAAAAACACCGCACACGGAGGTCTGGTATAGTTCTTCACACGGGGAGTAACTGCCCGCTTTATTGCAGGTTACATGCTGTTTTATAACCCTTGCTGTGTCACTATCTTCTACCTACATACACATATATTTCCCTCTCAATCTTAACTGTGGAGACTCTACCCACCCAAGAAATATCTGACTTTGTATTTGCTTGTAGTTTATCACTTATGGGGTGTGATAGTGGAAAATATTTTACTTTATGTAGCTGAGAGGATGGATAGATAAGACGGATCTCTAAATAACTAATACTTTCTGTCAGAACTTCTGTATGTTTAAATATGGATACCGCGCTCCTTAGGACATACACACCCCGGTCAGTAATTATTTTCTTCCACTCCGTTTATTGTACAACGCGTTTCGTCTTTACAAGACTTCCTCAAGTACACACTAATCACACGTATAACACATCTATATATACATACAATATGTAAAATAACCGATTATTACCTTTGCTGATTCGCTAGTCTCGTGGTTCCCGTCCTCCTCCGGCGTCCAGCGGCATCTCGCCCTGTACTGAGCGTCCCTGGTGATGCGGGAGCACGTGACTTTGACGTCGCTGTGTTGGGCGCCACCCCTTGTGTGGGGAGGAGTACAGACGGGCCAAACCACGGCATCTGTTTGGGGAAGGTTCCCATGGTTACGCTTATGTAAACGGTGTTTCTAGCCCACACCATATACTGTTGTTATATGCTATTGCTATGCATGTTTTTACTCCCCCGTTTTTGTTATATTCAGAATCTATCTATTTGAATTGATATACTTATACAAATGTAATATCTATAAAATTTGCATAAAAATCTCAATATTTAAAATTATTAAATCTTATCTTAAATAAATTTTATATTCCCTATTAATACATATATAAATGAGAAAATAAATTAAATCCAATATAAATACATATACTAAAACCAAAAATATATATATTATATAAAAATATATATAAAAAACTTCATAATTTTTCTAAAATTTCATTGAGTCCTTTAGGGATCAACATATTGATCCTAAAAATCCAGAACATCTCCTTTTCTCTAAGTTTTTGTGTGGAGATGTTCTGGATATATTCGATCGGAATTACATTTACACGTAAGCCTGATCAGTCCTTGGCATGAATTGTGGAGAAATGTTGGGATATACTGTGTTTCATGTAACCCTTGTGTATATTACTGCGGTGCTGATTTAGTCGTTCCCTTAATGTGTTCACCGTTCTACCCACATATGTAAGTCCACAAGGACATTCCAGCATGTATACAACACCTTTGACGTTACAAGACATTCTTTGTTTGATCACAATATTCTCCCCGTTTGTTAGTTCTATATTTTTGGCCCCATGATTAATGTTTGCACAGCATTTGCACCTTTTTTCCCTGCACTTATAAATCCCCTCCCCCCCCCCCCCCCCCTGATGGATGCTAGATTCAATTGCTCTATTTTTCTTCCTCTCTCTTTTGGGACACGATGGTGCAATAAGATTTTTCAAAGTTTTGTTTCTCCTAAATATGCAGGGGGGTGCCTTGGGAAGACTATTTTCCAAGAAAGGATCTTCCATTAAAATGGCCCAATTTTTCTTCAAGATACGGTTAATAGTGCTTGACTGTGTACTGAATTTCGTTACAAATGACGTACGAAATTTTTCCGCATTTGTTTTAACTTGATCTGTTTTTCTTTGATGACTTCCTTTTTGGTTCAGTACTTTCTCATAGGCTGCATTAACTAAATCTTTGGGGTATCCCTTTTCTAAAAAGCGCTTTTCTAAAATTTTAGCCTGTAACTTGAAGTCACTTACTTTAGTACAGTTTCTTTTTATCCGTTGGTATTGACCAAATGGTATACTGTTTTTCCATTTTTTTTGGTGACAACTGTGATAGCTTAGGTAACTATTAGTGTCTACCATCTTAAAGTGGGTCCGAGAAATTATTTTCTTGTTTTCACCCTCTAGTTCCAAGTCTAGATATATTGCTTTTTTTGCGCTAATATTATATGTAAATTTGAACTGGAATTCGTTTCTGGACAGGTCCTCTATATATTTCTTTAGATCTTCTTCTTTTCTATTCCATATAATTAGTAGGTCATCTATTAATCGTTTATATAATATTATTCTGACATCATTAAATCTGTCTCTCTCGAATATCCCCATAACTAGATTGGCGAAACTCGGTGCACACTTTGTTCCCATCGCTGTCCCAGTCCGTTGGCGATAAAAATCACCGTTATAAGTGAATATATTTTTTTCCAATATGAATATTAGACTTTCTTGCAAAAACTCTCTTTGATGAGCTGGCATAAGCGGGTCCTCACTAAGTATCATTCCGACCGCCTCAACTCCCTTTTTGTGATCTATGTTGGAATATAACGATTCTACGTCAATCGTGCACCAAATAAACGACGATTGCCATTCTATATTGTCAACTAGCTCTAATAAATGTCCCGAGTCTCGAATGTGGCAAGGTAAATTTATAACATATTTTTGGAGCTGGTGATCAATGTATTCAGATAACCTATGCGTAATGGCTTGCATACCTTAGGCACGTGATAAAAATAGGGGACTCCAATGGGTGTTTCTTTTAGATATTTATACTCCATTTTCGACATACTATTCTTCTCGTATGCTGTCTGTATCATGGAATGGAATTCTTTTGTGATATCTTTCGTTGGATCTTCTTTTAACCTTTCATAATACTTCTGATCCCCTAAGATTCTTAATGATTCAGTGTGATATCGATCATATCCCATAATTGTAATGGTCCCCCCTTTGTCCGCATTTTTTATTACAATGGTATCTTCTTCCATCAACTTTTTGAGGGTACTTCTCTGTTGTTTCGTTAGGTTATAGTTGGTGTATCTATTGTTTTTGCACATAGTGGTGAAGTCCTTCATTGTTTTATTATAAAACAATTCTAGATATTCACCTCTCGCCTCTATGGGGTGGAATCTACTTTTAGGTCTTAGGTCAGTAATTATGGGATCCTCTATATTAAATTTCCCTTTCTTCCAGCTCATCTATTGTTTTAGTTCCCAGATTTTTCTTTTCTTGTATTATGAAGTATCTGTTTAGTGTCATTTTGCGTAAGAAGGAGTTGAGGTCCACAAATAAATCGAATAAGTTGGAATCCCTTGTTGGGCTAAATGATAATCCTTTTACCAAAACTTCCATCTCGCTTCTTTTTAACTTGTATTCTGATTAGAGATGAGCGAACGTACTCGTCCGAGCTTGATACTCGTTCGAGTATTAGCGTGTTCGAGATGCTCGTTACTCGTAACGAGTACCACGCGATGTTCGGGTTACTTTCACTTTCATCTCTGAGACGTTAGCGCGCTTTTCTGGCCAATTGAAAGACAGGGAAGGCATTACAACTTCCCCCTGCGACGTTCAAGCCCTATACCATCCCCCTGCAGTGAGTGGCTGGCGAGATCAGGTGTCACCCGAGTATATAAATCGGCCCCTCCCACGGCTCGCCACAGATGCATTCTGACAGTCAGGGACAGTGCTGCTGGTGCCGGAGCTGCTATAGGGAGAGCGTTAGGAGTATTTTAGGCTTCAAGAACCCCAACGGTCCTTCTTAGGGCCACATCTAACTGTGTGCAGTACTGTGGAGGCTGCTTTTTGCAGTGTTGCACATTTTTTTTTGGGGGGGGGGTATATCGGCCGTGCAGAGCATTGCGCCCTGCAGTAATACTCCAGGGCCAGAAGTGCTTAGGCAGGGACAGAAGACATATTATTGATTGAATATAGGCAGTGGGCCTTTGCAAAAAAATTTGTGGGAAAAAATCTATTTGGCCTGCCTGTGACTGTGCTCAGTGTTCTGGGTCTGTCTGTGCTGGGTGTAGTAGTTCTACAAAATCATACGCAGCCAGCTAAGTGTTACAGCAGGCTTGCGCCAAATTATTTCCTGGCTCTGTCTGGGCTCTGAAATCACCGCTGTGTTGCAGTTCACAGTGCAACACTCTGCAGTTCTGTGACATACTCCAGGGACAGAAGTGCTTAGGCAGGGACAGAAGACATATTATTGATTGAATATAGGCAGTGGGCCTTTGCAAAAAAATTTGTGGGAAAAAATCTATTTGGCCTGCCTGTGACTGTGCTCAGTGTTCTGGGTCTGTCTGTGCTGGGTGTAGCAGTTCTACAAAATCATACGCAGCCAGCTAAGTGTTACAGCAGGCTTGCGCCAAATTATTTCCTGGCTCAATCTGGGCTCTGAAATCACCGCTGTGTTGCAGTTCACAGTGCAACACTCTGCAGTTCTGTGACATACTCCAGGGACAGAAGTGCTCAGGCAGGGACAGAAGACATATTATTGATTGAATATAGGCAGTGGGCCTTTGCAAAAAAATTTGGGGCAAAAAATCTATTTGGCCTGCCTGTGACTGTGCTCAGTGTTGTGGGTCTGTCTGTGCTGGGTGTAGCAGTTCTACAAAATCATACGCAGCCAGCTAAGTGTTACAGCAGGCTTGCGCCAAATTATTTTCTGGCTCTGTCTGGGCTCTGAAATCACCGCTGTGTTGCAGTTCACAGTGCAACACTCTGCAGTTCTGTGACATACTCCAGGGACAGAAGTGCTTAGGCAGGGACAGAAGACATATTATTGATTGAATATAGGCAGTGGGCCTTTGCTAAAAAATTTGGGGCAAAAAATCTATTTGGCCTGCCTGTCACTGTGCTCAGTGTTCTGGGTCTGTCTGTGCTGGGTGTAGTAGTTCTACAAAATCATACGCAGCCAGCTAAGTGTTACAGCAGGCTTGCGCCAAATTATTTCCTGGCGTTCCGTAAGCAAAGTCAGCCTCCAACCACAGGCCAATGAGCGGCACATTTAATTACAGCGTTCTGTTTCTGCATTACTGGTAATACAGCATGCTGAGGGGTAGGGGTAGGCCTAGAGGACGTGGATGCGGCCGAGGACGCGGAGGCCCAAGTCAGGGTGTGGGCACAGGCCGAGCTCCTGATCCAGGTGTATCGCAGCCGACTGCTGCGGGATTAGGAGAGAGGCACGTTTCTGGCGTCCCCACATTCATCGCACAATTAATGGGTCCACGCGGTAGACCTTTATTAGAAAATGAGCAGTGTGAGCAGGTCCTGTCGTGGATGGCAGAAAGTGCTTCCAGCAATCTATCGTCCACCCACAGTTCTGCGCCGTCCACTGCTGCAACTCAGAATCCTCTGGCTGCTGCTCCTCCTTCCTCCCAGCCTCCTCACTTCATTACAATGAGACATTCTGAGGAGCGGGCAGACTCCCAGGAACTGTTCTCGGGCCCCAGCTCAGATTGGGCAGCAGTGGTTCCTCTCCCACCAGAGGAGTTTATCGTGACTGATGCCCAACCATTGGAAAGTTCCCGGGGTCCGGGGAATGATGCTGGGGACTTCCGGCAACTGTCTCAAGAACTTTCAGTGGGTGAGGAGGCCGATGACGATGAGACACAGTTGTCTATCAGTGAGGTAGTAGTAAGGGCAGTAAGTCCGAGGGAGGAGCGCACAGAGGATTCAGAGGAAGAGCAGCAGGACAATGAGGTGACTGACCCCACCTGGTTTGCTACGCCTACTGAGGACAGGTCTTCAGAGGGGGAGGCAAGGGCAGCAGCAGGGCAGGTTGCAAGAGGCAGTGCGGTGTCCAGGGGTAGAGGCAGGGCCAGACCGAATAATCCACCAACTGTTTCCCAAAGCGCCCCCTCGTGCCATGCCACCCTGCAGAGGCCGAGGTGCTCAAAGGTCTGGCAGTTTTTCACTGAGAGTGCAGACGACCGACGAACAGTGGTGTGCAACCTTTGTCGCGCCAAGATCAGCCGGGGAGCCACCACCACCAGCCTCACCACCACCAGCATGCGCAGACATATGATGGCCAAGCACCCCACAAGGTGGGGCGAAGGCCGTTCACCGCCTCCGGTTTGCACCGCTGCCTCTCCCCCTGTGCCCCAACCTGCCACTGAGATCCAACCCCGCTCTGAGGACACAGGCACTACCGTCTCCTGGCCTGCACCCACACCCTCACCTCCGCTGTCCTCGGCCCCATTCAGCAATGTCTGTCAGCGCAGCATCCAGCCGTCGCTAGCGCAAGTGTTTGAGCGCAAGCGCAAGTACGCCGCCACCCACCCGCACGCTCAAGCGTTAAACGTGCACATAGCCAAATTTATCAGCCTGGAGATGCTGCCGTATAGGGTTGTGGAAACGGAGTCCTTCAAAAGTATGATGGCGGCGGCGGCCCCGCGCTACTCAGTTCCCAGTCGCCACTACTTTTCCCGATGTGCCGTCCCAGCCCTGCACGACCACGTCTCCCGCAACATTGTAGGCGCCCTCACCAACGCGGTTACTGCCACGGTCCACTTAACAACGGACACGTGGACAAGCACAGGCGGGCAGGGCCACTATATCTCCCTGATGGCACATTGGGTGAATTTAGTGGAGGCTGGGACAGAGTCAGAGCCGGGGACCGCTCACGTCCTACCCACCCCCAGAATTGCGGGCCCCAGCTTGGTGGTGGTATCTGCGGCGGTGTATGCTTCCTCCACTAAAGCACCCTCCTCCTCCTCCTCCTCCTCCAACGCAACCTCTGTCTCGCAATCAAGATGTGTTAGCAGCAGCACGTCGCCAGCAGTCGGTGTCGCGCGGCGTGGCAGCACAGCGGTGGACAAGCGTCAGCAGGCCGTGCTGAAACTATTCAGCTTAGGAGATAAGAGGCACACGGCCCACGAACTGCTGTAGGGTCTGACAGAGCAGACCGACCGCTGGCTTGCGCCACTGAGCCTCCAACCGGGCATGGTCGTGTGTGACAACGGCCGTAACCTGGTGGCGGCTCTGCAGCTCGGCAGCCTCACGCACGTGCCATGCCTGGCCCACGTCTTTAATTTGGTGGTTCAGCGCTGTCTGAAAAGCTACCCACGCTTGTCAGACCTGCTCACATTTCCGCAAGTCCCACACGGACGCTGCCACCCTGCGCACCCTGAAACATCGGTTTAATCTGCCAGTGCACCGACTGCTGTGCGACATGCCCACACGGTGGAACTCTACGCTGCACATGTTGGCCAGGCTCTATGAGCAGCGTAGAGCTATAGTGGAATACCAACTCCAACATGGGCGGCGCAGTGGGAGTCAGCCTCCTCAATTCTTTTCAGAAGAGTGGGCCTGGTTGGCAGACATCTGCCAGGTCCTTGGAAAGTTTGAGGAGTCTACCCAGGTGGTGAGCGGCGATGCTGCAATCATTAGCGTCACCATTCCTCTGCTATGCCTCTTGAGAAATTCCCTGCAAAGCATAAAGGCAGACGCTTTGCGCTCGGAAACAGAGCCGGGGGAAGACAGTATGTCGCTGGATAGTCAGAGCACCCTCCTGTCTATATCTCAGTGTGGTGAGGAGGAGGGGGAAGAGACAGCTTGGCCCACTGCTGAGGGTACACATGCTGCTTGGCTGTCATCCTTTCAGCGTGTATGGCCTGAGGAGGAGGAGGAGGATCCTGAAAGTGATCTTCCTAGTGAGGACAGCCATGTATTGCGTACAGGTACCCTGGCACACATGGCTGACTTCATGTTAGGATGCCTTTCTCGTGACCCTCGCGTTACACGCATTCTGGCCACTACGGATTACTGGGTGTACACACTGCTTGACCCACGGTATAAGGAGAACCTTTCCACTCTCATACCCGAAGAGGAAAGGGGTTCGAGAGTGTTGCTATTCCACAGGACCCTGGCGGACAAACTGATGGTAAAATTCCCATACGACAGCGCTAGTGACCGAAGGCGCAGTTCCGAGGGTCAGGTAGCAGGGGAGGCGCAGAGATCAGGCAGCATGTACAGCTCAGGTAGGGCAACGCTCTCTAAGGCCTTTGACAGCTTTATGGCTCCCCAGCAAGACTGTGTCACCGCTCCCCAGTCACGGCTGAGTCGGCGGGAGCACTGTAAAAGGATGGTGAGGGAGTACGTAGCCGATCGCACGACTATCCTCCGTGACGCCTCTGCCCCCTACAACTACTGGGTGTCGAAGCTGGACACGTGGCCTGAACTCGCGCTGTATGCCCTGGAGGTGCTTGCTTGTCCTGCGTCTAGCGTCTTGTCAGAGAGGGTGTTTAGTGCGGCTGGGGGAATCATCACAGATAAGCGTACCCGCCTGTCAACCGACAGTGCCGACAGGCTAACACTCATCAAGATGAACAAAGCCTGGATTTCCCCAGACTTCTCTTCTCCACCAGCGGACAGCAGCGATACCTAAGCAATACGTAGGCTGCACCCGCGGATGGAAGCATCGTTCTCTATCCCCATCAAAAACGGGGACCTTTTTGCTTCATCAATCTGTGTATAATATTCCTCCTCCTCCTCCTGCTCCCCCTCCTGAAACCTCACATAATCACGCCGAACGGGCCATTTTTCTTAGGCCCACAAGGCTCAGTCATATAATTTTTCTAAACAATTTTTAGACGTTTCAATGCTCATTAAAGCGTTGAAATTTTCACCTCAACCAATTTTTATTTTAACTGGGCTGCCTCCTGGCCTAGTTACCAATTAAGCCACATTAACCAAAGCGATTAATGGGTTTCACCTGCCCTCTTGGTTGGGCATGGGCAATTTTTCTCAGGTACATTAGTACTGTTGGTACACCAATTTTTGGGGGCCCTCGCCTACAGTGTAATCAAATTAATTTTTAGCCCACCTGCACTACAGCTGACGTTACATCAGCTGTATTGGGCACTGCAATGGGATGTATTTATGTACCGCCGGTGGGTTCCAGGGAGCCACCCATGCTGTGGGTCCACAGGGAGTTGTAACTGCATGTGTCCACTTCTAAAGAACCCCAGTCTGACTGGGGCATGCAGTGTGGGCCGAAGCCCACCTACATTAAACATGAATTTATTACCTCAGCTGTGATGGGCAATGCAATGGGATATATTTATGTACCGCCGGTGGGTTCCAGGGAGCCACCCATGCTGTGGGTCCACAGGGAGTTGTAACTGCATGTGTCCACTTCTAAAGAACCCCAGTCTGACTGGGGCATGCAGTGTGGGCCGAAGCCCACGTGCATTAAACATGACATTACCTCAGCTGTGATGGGCACTGCAATGGGATATATTTATGTACCGCCGGTGGCTTCCTGGCACCCACCCATGCTGTCGGTCCACAGGGACTTCACAATAGGGAGTTGTACCTGCCTGTGTCTATGAATTAAAAACCCTGGTCCGGTTGGGGCATGCAGTGTGGGCCGAAGCCCACCGGCATTTAATCTGACGTTAGCTCTGCTGTCCAGGGCACTGCAATGGGATACATTTATGTACAGCCGGTGGGTTCCAGAGAGCCACCCATACTGTGGGTGCACACGGAATTCCCATTGCGGAGTTTTACCTGCCTGTGACTATTTATAAAAAATCGCGGTCTGACTGGGGCATGCAGACACCTTGACAGAATGAATAGTGTGTGGCACATAGGTTCCCCATTGCTATGCCCACGTGTTCAGCTCCAGATGGAGGTGGCACAGGATTGGATTTCTCATTGCTTCTGTACAGCATTGTGGACTATCGCCCCGCCCCTTTTAAAGAGGGTCGCTGCCTAGCCGTGCCAACCCTCTGCAGTGTGTGCCTGCGTTCCCCTGCAGACGCACTTATAAATAGACATGAGGGTGGCATGGCATGAGGGCAGCTGAAGGCTGGGTAGGGACAGTTTGGTGTGCGCTGTGGACACTGGGTCGTGGGGGGGGGGGGTTGGGCAGCATGTTACCCAGGAGTAGTGGCAGCGGAGTGTCATGCAGGCAGTGATTGTGCTTTGTTGGAGATAGTGTGGTGCTTAGCAAAGGTATGCATTGCTAATGAGGGCTTTTCAGAAGTAAAAGTTGTTGGGAGGGGGGGGCCCACTCTTGCCGCTATTGTGGCTTAATAGTGGGACCTGGGAACTTGAGATGCAGCCCAACATGTAGCCCCTGGCCTGCCCTATCCGTTGCTGTGTCGCTCCCATCACTTTCTTGAATTGCCCAGATTTTCACAAACGAAAACCTTAGCGAGCATCGGCGATATACAAAAATGCTCGGGTCGCCCATTGACTTCAATGGGGTTCGTTATTCGAAACGAACCCTCGAGCATCGCGAAAAGTTCGTCTCGAGTAACGAGCACCCGAGCATTTTGGTGCTCGCTCATCTCTAATTCTGATATGTTAAATATTCCTTTTATTTTTGCCTCCTCAAAACTCACTATCTCCTCGCTGGTTGATTCTGTCCTCCTAATCCTTTGGGTAATCCGAGCCCCCCCCCCCCCCCCCTCTTACCCCTCCGTCTTCTCTTACTATTTTTTTCTTTGTGGATGTTGTTTTTATCGGTTAGTAAAACTGATGTATTTTCGATCTTGCCCCCAACGTCATAGATTTCCTGTTGGATTGTATCCCCGAGGTGCTTTTCTGTGCTATTGTTTTTGTTTTTACCATTTCTCGACCTACAGGGGACGATGTTAACCCTGGTTCTTTTGATGTTAGTGATACTCTTCCCCCTAAAAAAGGAACCAATGTTGTATCATTGTTGTCTAATGAATACCTTCCTGATCTCCCCCTCATACTAAGATCAATGATTTCATTCATATCTGGGGGAGAGTTTGCCATAGGAGAACTTAGAAGTAATTCTTCCACCTCACTTGATACTAATATAGGTGTACTTATTTCAGATCTATATTCTTTTCCCTGGCTTTTTTCCTTCTCTTGTTGTGAACCCCTTATGCTCTGTCATTTCTGGACCGATGTATTTTCAGAGGTACTACATATCGTTGAATCTATCACATACAATGATCTGCTATGTTCATTTAGGAACTGACCCATGGTTTCCCTGGGTTGCATCGGTGTCTGTTGTATAATGTTAGTTCTATGTTCCCTAGGGGGTATAACAATATCCGTTTGTGTATTATTATCTATAACTCGTCTGTTTTCCCTATTCCTTCTATAATGTGTGTGAATATTCATATTTCTTTCATGAAATTGTTTCTCCATATTTCTATTGGGTCTGTTATAGATTTGAGGGGATGATCTCCCTATCTCATATTGTTCTTTCCTATTATATTGTCCTCGTCTATATGTCTTGTCATTATATCTATTATCTTCGTTCCATTTTCTTCTCTCCCCATGAGTTCCCATCTCTCTATAGTCCCTCTGTGAGTTATAATTTGTATAATGAGGTTTGTATCCCCTATTAAAATTATGATATTGCCTTCTAACAAATGGCCTTGCTGTTTCCCTCCTGGTCCCCCCTGTATTTTGTTCGGGCTCCCTATATGTTGGCCCCTCACTAGGCTTATCTATCATTGCATCCTCATTCTGGATATTTCTCTTTTTCTTATAATCCTTGGGAAAAAATACCTTACGTTCATAATCCTTATGATCCCTTATGAGTTTCCTTACTTTGCGTGTTATGATCTCTTTTTCATATTTCTCTGCATATTTGTAAATTTCATCATAAGCATTGACATCATTACAAGGTATAATTTCTAGAGATGAGCGAACACCAAAATGTTCGGGTGTTCGTTATTCGAAACGAACTTCCCGCGATGTTCGAGGGTTCGTTTCGAATAACGAACCCCATTGAAGTCAATGGGCGACCAGAGCATTTTTGTATTTCGCCAATGCTCGCTTCATGTGTGAAAATCTGGGCAATTCAAGAAAGTGATGGGAATGACACAGAAACGGATAGGGCAGGCGAGGGGCTACATGTTGGGCTGCATCTCAAGTTCACAGGTCCCACTATTAAGCCACACAAGAGTGCCCCCCCCCCCCTCCCAACAACTTTTACTTCAGAAAAGCCCTCATTAGCATGGCATACCTTTGCTAAGCACCACACTAGCTACAACAAAGCACAATCACTGCCTGGATGACACTTCGCTGCCACTACTCCTGGGTTACATGCTGACCAACCGCCCCCCCTCCCCCCCACAGCGCACACCAAAGTGTCCCTGCGCAGCCTTCAGCTGCCCTCATGCCACACCACCCTCATGTCTATTTAGAAGTGCGTCTGCCATGAGGAGGAACCGCAGGCACACACTGCAGAGGGTTGGCACGGCTAGGCAGCGACCCTCTTTAAAAGGGGCAGGGCGATAGCCTACAATGCTGTACAGAAGCAATGAGAAATATAATCCTGTGCCACCGCCATCAGGAGCTGCACACGTGGGCATAGCAATGGGGAACCTATGTGCCACACACTATTCATTCTGTCAAGGTGTCTGCATGCCCCAGTCAGACTGGTAATATGCACCTTAACAGTAACCGCGTTGGTGGTAATGTGGTGGTGACTGCGGACCTAGTAGCACGGTTGTATTTTGTTGGTTTTCGGAATGCGGCCAGGATTAAGTGGGCCGTGGCGGGGGGATGGTGTGGGGGCTCTCTTGTTGTGTCGGTAAAGGTGAAATTCTTGGACTGCCACCAGACGAACCAATGCAAAGGCATTTGCCAAGAATGTTTTCCCTGTTGGAGGAGGAGGGGGATGTTTTTGAGGCACTACGTGTCCTCTCCACGTGTCCGTGGTTATATGCACCTTAACAGTAACCGCGTTGGTGGGAAATGGCCTCACCGCCATCATGTCTTTGGGAAGCCTCTGTTTCCACACCCCAGAGACATACCATTAGCAGCGGTATAGGCAGAGCCCAGAATTCGTAACATTTCAGCCGTAGCATTAGGACAGGCCCCACTAACATATCAGTAGCAGCATTATAGGAGGAGCGCAGTCTTCGTTCCATGTCAGCAATAGTAGCACTCAAGACAGGCCCCAGTAACAATTTCGAAGCAGCAGTATAGCGGGAGCGCAGTCTTCGTTCCATGTCAGCAATAGTAGCACTCAAGACAGGCCCCAGTAACAATTCCGAAGCAGCAGTATAGCGGGAGCGCAGTCTTCGTTCCATTTCAGCAATAGTAGCACTCAAGACAGGCCCCAGTAACAATTCTGAAGCAGCAGTATAGTGGGAGCGCAGTCTTAGTTCCATTTCAGTAGCCTTAGTATAGCCAAGGCCCAAGTTACATTTATGTAGCTAAAGTGTAGGCCAACCCCACACACCTTTCTGTACCATGAGTGCAGGCGAAGAACATACAAATTGCTATGATTACACTGTAGGTGAGGGCCCCAAAAAATTGGTGTACCAACAGTACTAATGTACCTCAGTAAAAATTGGCCATGCCCAACCAAGATGGCAGGTGAATCGCTTTGGTTAATGTGGCTTAAGTGGTAACTAGGCCTGGAGGCAGCCCAGTGTAACGAAAAATTGGTTCAAGTTAAAGTTCCAACGCTTTTAAGCGCATTGAAACTTATAAAAATTGTTCAGAAAAATTATTTGAGTGAGCCTTGTGGCCCTAAGAAAAATTGCCCGTTCAGCGTGATTACGTGAGGTTTCAGGAGGAGGAGCAGGAGGAGGAGGAGGAATATTAGACACAGATTGATGAAGCAGAAATGTCCCCGTTTTGGATGGTGAGAGAGAACGTAGCTTCCATCCGCGGGTGCAGCCTACGTATTGCTTACGTATCGCTGCTGTCCGCTGGTGGAGAACAGAAGTCTGGGGAAATCCAGCCTTTGTTCATCTTGATGAGTGTTAGCCTGTCGGCACTGTCGGTTGACAAGCGGCTACGCTTATCTGTGATGATTCCCTCAGCCGCACTAAACACCCTCTCCGACAAGACGCTAGACGCAGGACAAGCAAGCACCTCCAGGGCATACAGCGCTAGTTCAGGCCACGTGTCCAGCTTCGACACCCAGTAGTTGTAGGGGGCAGAGGCGTCACCGAGGATGGTCGTGCGATCGGCTACGTACTCCCTCACCATCCTTTTACAGTGCTCCCGCCGACTCAGCCTTGACTAGGGGGAGCGGTGACACAGTCTTGGTGGGGAGCCATAAAGCTGGCCAGGCCCTTAAAGACTGTTGCACTGCCTGGGATGTACATGCTGCTCGATCTCCGCACCTCCCCTGCTACCTTGCCCTCGGTACTGCGCCTTCTGCCACTTGCGCTGTCGGCTGGGAATTTTACCATCAGCTTGTCCGCAAGGGTCCTGTGGTATAGCAACACTCTCGAACCCCTTTCCTCTTCGGGAATAAGAGTGGGCAGGTTCTCCTTATAGCGTGGGTCGAGCAGTGTGTACACCCAGTAATCCGTCGTGGCCAGAATGCGTGCAACGCGAGGGTCACGAGAAAGGCATCCTAACATGAAGTCAGCCATGTGTGCCAGGGTACCTGTACGCAACACATGGCTGTCTTCACTACGAAGATCACTTTCAGGATCCTCCTCCTCCTCCTCCTCCTCCTCCTCAGGCCATACACGCTGAAAGGATGACAGGCAATCAGCCGGTGTACCGTCAGCAGCGGGCCAAGCTGTCTCTTCCCCCTCCTCCTCATCCTCCTCATGCTCCTCCTCCTCCTCCTGTACGCGCTGAGAAATAGACAGGAGGGTGCCCTGACTATCCAGCGGCATACTGTCTTCCACCGCCCCCGTTTCCGAGCGCAAAGCAGCTGCCTTTATGGTTTGCAGGGAATTTCTCAAGATGCATAGCAGAGGAATGGTGACGCTAATGATTGTAGCATCGCCGCTCACCACCTGGGTAGACTCCTCAAAATTACCAAGGACATGGCAGATGTCTGCCAACCAGGCCCACTCTTCTGAAAGGAATTGAGGAGGCTGACTCCCACTGCGCCGCCCATGTTGGAGTTGGTATTCGACTATAGCTCTACGCTGTTCATAGAGCCTGGCCAACATGTGGAGCGTAGAGTTCCACCGTGTGGGCACGTCGCACAGCAGTCGGTGCACTGGCAGCTTAAAGTGATGTTGCAGGGTGCGCAGGGTGGCAGCGTCCGTGTGGGACTTGCGGAAATGTGCGCAGAGCCGGCGTGCCTTTACGAGCAGGTCTGACAAGCGTGGGTAGCTTTTCAGAAAGCGCTGAACCACCAAATTAAAGACGTGGGCCAGGCATGGCACGTGCGTGAGGCTGCCGAGCTGCATAGCCGCCACCAGGTTACGGCCGTTGTCACACACGACCATGCCCGGTTGGAGGCTCAGCGGCGCAAGCCAGCGGTCGGTCTGCTGTGTCAGACCCTGCAGCAGTTCGTGGGCCGTGTGCCTCTTATCGCCTAAGCTGAGTAGTTTCAGCACGGCTTGCTGACGCTTGCCCACCGCGGTGCTGCCACACCGCGCGACACCGACTGCTGGCGACATGCTGCTGCTAACACATCTTGATTGCGAGACAGAGGAGGAGGAGGAGGAGGAGGGTGCTTTAGTGGAGGAAGCATACACCTCCGCAGATACCACCACCGAACTGGGGCCCGCAATTCTGGGGGTGGGTAGGACGTGAGCGGTCCCAGGCTCTGACTCTGTCCCAGCCTCCACTAAATTCACCCAATGTGCCGTCAGGGAGATGTAGTGGCCCTGCCCGCCTGTGCTTGTCCATGTGTCCGTTGTTAAGTGGACCGTGGCAGTAACCGCGTTGGTGAGGGCGCGTACAATGTTGCGGGAGACGTGGTCGTGCAGGGCTGGGACGGCACATCGGGAAAAGTAGTGGCGACTGGGGACTGAGTAGCGCGAGGCCGCCGCCTCCATGATACTTTTGAAGGACTCCGTTTCCACAACCCTATACGGCAGCATCTCAAGGCTGATGAATTTTGCTATGCAGACGGTTAACGTTTGAGCGTGCGGGTGCGTGGCGGCGTACTTGCGCTTGCGCTCCAACAGTTGCGCAAGCGACGGCTGGACGGTGCGCTGAACTACACTGCTGGATGGGGCCGAGGACAGCGGAGATGAGGGTGTGGGTGCAGGCCATGAGGCGGTAGTGCCTGTGTCCTGAGAGGGGGGTTGCATCTCAGTGGCAGGTTGGGGCACAGGGGGAGAGGCAGGGGTGCAAACCGGAGGCGCTGAACGGCCTTCGTCCCACCTTGTGGGGTGCTTGGCCATCATATATCTGCGCATGCTGGTGGTGGTGAGGCTGTTGGTGTTGGCTCCCCGGCTGAGCTTTGCGCGACAAAGGTTGCACACCACTGTTCGTCGGTCGTCAGGCGTCTCTGTGAAAAACTGCCAGACCTTAGAGCACCTCGGCCTCTGCAGGGTGGCATGGCGCGAGGGGGCGCTTTGGGAAACAGTTGGTGGATTATTCGGTCTGGCGCTGCCTCTACCCCTGGCCACCGCACTGCCTCTTGCAACCTGCCCTGCTGATGCCCTTGACTCCCCCTCTGAAGACCTGTCCTCCTGAGTAAGCGTTGCACACCAGGTGGGGTCAGTCACCTCATCGTCCTGCTGCTCTTCCTCCGAATCCTCTGTGCGCTGCTCCCTTGGACTTACTGCCCTTACTACTACCTCACTGCAAGACAACTGTGTCTCATCGTCATCGTCCTCCTCACCCACAGAAAGTTGTTGAGACAGTTGGCGGAAGTCCCCAGCCTCTTCCCCCGGACCCCGGGAACTTTCGAATGGTTGGGCATCAGTGACGATAAACTCCTCTGGTGGGAGAGGAACCGCTGCTGCCCAATCTAAGCAGGGGCCCGAGAACAGTTCCTGGGAGTGTTCCCGCTCCTGAGCAGGTGTCATTGTAGTGGAGTGAGGAGGCTGGGAGGAAGGAGGAGCAGCAGACAGAGGATTCGGATTTGCAGCAGTGGACGGCGCAGAACTGCGGGTTGACGATAGGTTGCTCGAAGCACTTTCTGCCATCCAGGACAGGACCTGCTCACACTGCTCATTTTCTAATAACCGTCTCCCGCGTGGACCCATTAATTGGGCGATGAATGTGGGGACGCCAGAAACGTGCCTCTCTCCTAATCGCGCAGCAGTCGGCTGCGACACACCGGGATCAGGAGCTCGGCCTGTGCCCACACCCTGACTTGGCCCTCCGCGTCCTCGGCCGCGTCCACGTCCTCTAGGCCTACCCCTACCCCTCAGCATGCTGTATTACCAGTGATTTGATTTCACAGGCAGGAAATAAATTGGCGCAAGACTGCAGGCCAAATATAATTTTTTCCCTTTTTTGAAAACGAAAGGCCCCACTGCCTCTAGTGAATGAATAATCTAAGTTTAATAACTGTGCTGTGGCCCTGCTAATGTGTCACAGAACGTGAGGGTAGCAGAGTTATTATAACTCTGGCAGAGCTGGTATTTTTTTCCCAATTAAGGAAAGCAAATGGCGAAGCCAGCAGTAAAACGTAGCTGGGTGCGTCTGATTTTTAAACGTTGCACACGCAGCCGACACGTACACACAGCCCTTAGGACGGACAGAGGCAGGACAAATAGATTTTTTTTCAGTTTTTTTCCACCAAAAGGCAGCACTGCGTATATTCAATGAACATGAGAAGTTTAATAACTGTGCTGTGGCCCTGCTAATGTGGCACAGAACGTGAGGGTAGCAGAGTTATTATAACTCTGGCAGAGCTGGTATTTTTTTCCCAATTAAGGAAAGCAAATGGCGAAGCCAGCAGTAAAACGTAGCTGGGTGCGTCTGACTTTTAAACGTTGCACACGCAGCCAACACGTACACACAGCCCTTAGGACGGACAGAGGCAGGACAAATAGATTTTTTTAAAGTTTTTTTCCACCAAAAGGCAGCACTGTGTATATTCAATGAACATGAGAAGTTTAATAACTGTGCTGTGGCCCTGCTAATGTGGCACAGAACGTGAGGGTAGCAGAGTTATTATAACTCTGGCAGAGCTGGTATTTTTTTCCCAATTAAGGAAAGCAAATGGCGAAGCCAGCAGTAAAACGTAGCTGGGTGCGTCTGATTTTTAAACGTTGCACACGCAGCCGACACGTACACACAGCCCTTAGGACGGACAGAGGCAGGACAAATAGATTTTTTTTCAGTTTTTTTCCACCAAAAGGCAGCACTGCGTATATTCAATGAACATGAGAAGTTTAATAACTGTGCTGTGGCCCTGCCAATGTGGCACAGAACGTGAGGGTAGCAGAGTTATTATAACTCTGGCAGAGCTGGTATTTTTTTCCCAATTAAGGAAAGCAAATGGCGAAGCCAGCAGTAAAACGTAGCTGGGTGCGTCTGATTTTTAAACGTTGCACACGCAGCCAACACGTACACACAGCCCTTAGGACGGACAGAGGCAGGTCAAATAGAATTTTTTTCAGTTTTTTTCCACCAAAAGGCAGCACTGCGTATATTCAATGAACATGAGAAGTTTAATAACTGTGCTGTGGCCCTGCTAATGTGGCACAGAACGTGAGGGTAGCAGAGTTATTATAACTCTGGCAGAGCAGGTATTTTTTTCCCAATTAAGGAAAGCAAATGGCGAAGCCAGCAGTAAAACGTAGCTGGGTGCGTCTGATTTTTAAACGTTGCACACGCAGCCGACACGTGTCCACAGCCCTTAGGACGGACAGAGGCAGGTCAAATAGAATTTTTTTCACTTGTTTTACAAGCAAAAGGCCGCACTGCGTATATTCAATGAATAATAACTGTGTTGTGGCCCTGCCTACACAATTCTTTCCCTGCAGTATCAATGGAGGGTGCAATGCTCTGCAGAGGCGATTTTGAGAAGAAAAAAAAAAATGCAGCACAGCTAACAGCAGCCTGGACAGTACTGCACACGGTTAAATATGGCCCTAGAAAGGACCGTTGAGGTTCTTGAAGGCTACACTCACTCCTAACACTCTCCCTGCCTATGCAACACTTCTGTCCCTAATGCCGGGTGCAACGCTCTGCAGAGCCGATTTTGAGGAAAAAAAAATTGCCACTGCTAACAGCAGCCAACACACAGCTATCAGTGGCCCTAATAAGGACCTTTGGGGGTCTTGAAGCCTACACTAACTACCAATTCTTTCCCTACAGCAGCTCCGGTACAAACAGCACTGTCCCTCATCTAACTCACAAGGCATCTGAGGCGAGCCGCGGGAGGGGCCGACTTTTATATTAGGCGGACACCTGATCTCCCCAGCCACTCACTGCAGGGGGGTGGTATAGGGTTTGAACGACGCAGGGGGAAGTTGTAATGCCTTCCCTGTCTTTCAATTGGCCAGAAAAGCGCGCTAACGTCTCAGGGAAGGAAGTGAAAGTAACCCGAACACCGCATGGTGTTCGTTACGAATAACGAACATCCCGAACACCCTAATATCCGCACGGATATCAAGTTCGGACGAACACGTTCGCTCATCTCTAATAATTTCCTTCATTTTAAGAGACAAGACTGACAAATGTTTACTAATTAATTTAGACATCATGAGGGTTGAGAAGGTGTGAAGCATCAATACCAACTGACCAGAAAAATCCTTATCTTGCGAAAACGCTGGAAGGATATTCACTAGAGATGAGCGAACGCGTTCGTCCGAGCTTGATATTCGTGCGAATATTAGGGTGTTCGGGATGTTCGTTATTCGTGACGAACACCATGCGGTGTTCTGGTTACTTTCACTTCCTTCCCTGAGACGTTAGCGCGCTTTTCTGGCCAATTGAAAGACAGGGAAGGCATTACAACTTCCCCCTGCAACGTTTAAGCCCTATACCACCCCCCTGCTGTGAGTGGCTGGCGAGATCAGGTGTTCGCCTAATATAAAAGTCGGCCCCTCCCGCGGCTCGCCTCAGATGCGGTGTGAGTTAGATGAGGGACAGTGCTGTTTATACCGGAGCTGCTGTAGGGAAAGAATTGGTAGTTAGTGTAGGCTTCAAGACCCCCCAAAGGTCCTTATTAGGGCCACTGATAGCTGTGTGTTGGCTGCTGTTAGCAGTGGGATTTTTTTTTTCTCAAAATCGCCTCTGCAGACCGTTGCACCTGGCATTAGGGACAGAAGTGCTGCATAGGCAGGGAGAGTGTTAGGAGTGAGTGTAGCCTTCAAGAACCTCAACGGTCCTTTCTAGGGCCATATTTATCCGTGTGCAGTACTGTCCAGGCTGCTGTTGGCTGTGCTGCATTTTTTTTGGGCTTCTCAAAATCGCCTCTGCAGAGCATTCCACCCTCCATTGATACTGCAGGGAAAGAATTGTATAGGCAGGGCCACAACACAGTTATTATTCATAGAATATACGCAGTGCTGCCTGTTGGTGGGAAAAAACTGAAAACAAATCTATTTGTCCAGCCTCTGTCCGTCCTTACGGGCGGTGGACACGTGTGAGCTGCGTGAAAAACATTGCTAAATCATACGCAGCCAGCTACGCTTTACTGCTGGGTTCGCCATTTGCTTTCCTTAATTGGGAAAAAAAATACCTGCTCTCCAAGAGTTATAATAACTCTGCTACCCTCACGTTCTGTGACACATAAGCAGGGACACAGCACAGTTATTAAACTTCTCAGGTTCATTGAATATACGCAGTGCTGCCTGTTGGTGGGAAAAAACTGAAAAGAAATCTATTTGTCCAGCCTGTGTCCGTCCTTACGCCTGTGGAGACGTGTGAGCTGCGTGAAAAACATTGCTAAATCATACGCAGCCAGCTACGCTTTACTGCTGGGTTCGCCATTTGCTTTCCTTAATTGGGAAAAAAAATACCTGCTCTCCAAGAGTTATAATAACTCTGCTACCCTCACGTTCTGTGACACATAAGCAGGGACACAGCACAGTTATTAAACTTCTCAGGTTCATAGAATATACGCAGTGCTGCCTGTTGGTGGGAAAAAACTGAAAACAAATCTATTTGTCCAGCCTGTGTCCGTCCTAACGCCTGTGGACACGTGTGAGCTGCGTGAAAAACATTGCTAAATCATACGCAGCCAGCTACGCTTTACTGCTGGGTTCGCCATTTGCTTTCCTTAATTGGGAAAAAAAATACCTGCTCTCCAAGAGTTATAATAACTCTGCTACCCTCACGTTCTGTGACACATAAGCAGGGACACAGCACAGTTATTAAACTTCTCAGGTTCATAGAATATACGCAGTGCTGCCTGTTGGTGGGAAAAAACTGAAAACAAATCTATTTGTCCAGCCTCTGTCCGTCCTAACGCCTGTGGACACGTGTGAGCTGCGTGAAAAACATTGCTAAATCATACGCAGCCAGCTACGCTTTACTGCTGGGTTCGCCATTTGCTTTCCTTAATTGGGAAAAAAAATACCTGCTCTCCAAGAGTTATAATAACTCTGCTACCCTCACGTTCTGTGACACATAAGCAGGGACACAGCACAGTTATTAAACTTAGATAATTCATTCACTAGAGGCAGTGGGGCCTTTCGTTTTCCAAAAAGGGCAAAAATTATATTTGGCCTGCAGTCTTGCGCCAATTTATTTCCTGCCTGTGAAATCAAATCACTGGTAATACAGCATGCTGAGGGGTAGGGGTAGGCCTAGAGGACGTGGACGCGGCCGAGGACGCGGAGGGCCAAGTCAGGGTGTGGGCACAGGCCAAGCTCCTGATCCAGGTGTGTCGCAGCCGACTGCTGCGCGATTAGGAGAGAGGCACGTTTCTGGCGTCCCCACATTCATCGCCCAATTAATGGGTCCACGCGGGAGACGGTTATTAGAAAATGAGCAGTGTGAGCAGGTCCTGTCCTGGATGGCAGAAAGTGCTTCGAGCAACCTATCGTCTACCCGCAGTTCTGCGCCGTCCACTGCTGCCAATCCGAATCCTCTGTCTGCTGCTCCTCCTTCCTCCCAGCCTCCTCGCTCCACTACAATGACACCTGCTCAGGAGCGGGAACACTCCCAGGAACTGTTCTCGGGCCCCTGCTTAGATTGGGCAGCAGCGGTTCCTCTCCCACCAGAGGAGTTTATCGTCACTGATGCCCAACCATTCGAAAGTTCCCGGGGTCCGGGGGAAGAGGCTGGGGACTTCCGCCAACTGTCTCAACAACTTTCTGTGGGTGAGGAGGACGATGACGATCAGACACAGTTGTCTTGCAGTGAGGTAGTAGTAAGGGCAGTAAGTCCCAGGGAGCAGCGCACAGAGGATTCGGAGGAAGAGCAGCAGGACGATGAGGTGACTGACCCCACCTGGTGTGCAACGCTTACTCAGGAGGACAGGTCTTCAGAGGGGGAGTCAAGGGCATCAGCAGGGCAGGTTGCAAGAGGCAGTGCAGTGGCCAGGGGTAGAGGCAGGGCCAGACCGAATAATCCACCAAGTGTTTCCCAAAGCGCCCCCTCGCGCCATGCCACCCTGCGGAGGCCGAGGTGCTCTAAGGTCTGGCAGTTTTTCACAGAGACGCCTGACGACCGACGAACAGTGGTGTGCAACCTTTGTCGCGCAAAGCTCAGCCGGGGAGCCAACACCAACAGCCTCACCACCACCACCATGCGCAGACATATGATGGCCAAGCACCCCGCAAGGTGGGACAAAGGCCGTTCACCGCCTCCGGTTTGCACCCCTGCCTCTCCCCCTGTGCCCCAACCTGCCACTGAGATGCAACCCCCCTCTCAGGACACAGGCACTACCGCCTCATGGCCTGCACCCACACCCTCATCTCCGCTGTCCTCGGCCCCATCCAGCAGTGTAGTTCAGCGCACCGTTCAGCCGTCGCTTGCGCAAGTGTTCGAGCGCAAGCGCAAGTACGCCGCCACGCACCCGCACGCTCAAACGTTAACCGTCCGCATCGCAAAATTCATCAGCCTTGAGATGCTGCCGTATAGGGTTGTGGAAACGGAGTCCTTCAAAAGTATCATGGAGGCGGCGGCCCCGCGCTACTCAGTTCCCAGTCGCCACTACTTTTCCCGATGTGCCGTCCCAGCCCTGCACGACCACGTCTCCCGCAACATTGTGCGCGCCCTCACCAACGCGGTTACTGCCACGGTCCACTTAACTACGGACACGTGGACAAGCACAGGCGGGCAGGGCCACTACATCTCCCTGACGGCACATTGGGTGAATTTAGTGGAGGCTGGGACAGAGTCAGAGCCTGGGACCGCTCACGTCCTACCCACCCCCAGAATTGCGGGCCCCAGCTCGGTGGTGGTATCTGCGGAGGTGTATGCTTCCTCCACTAAAGCACCCTCCTCCTCCTCCTCCTCCTCTGTCTCACAATCAAGATGTGTTAGCAGCAGCATGTCGCCAGCAGTCGGTGTCGCGCGGTGTGGCAGCACAGCGGTGGGCAAGCGTCAGCAGGCCGTGCTGAAACTACTCAGCTTAGGCGATAAGAGGCACACGGCCCACGAACTGCTGCAGGGTCTGACACAGCAGACCGACCGCTGGCTTGCGCCGCTGAGCCTCCAACCGGGCATGGTCGTGTGTGACAACGGCCGTAACCTGGTGGCGGCTCTGCAGCTCGGCAGCCTCACGCACGTGCCATGCCTGGCCCACGTCTTTAATTTGGTGGTTCAGCGGTTTCTGAAAAGCTACCCACGCTTGTCAGACCTGCTCGTAAAGGCGCGCCGGCTCTGCGCACATTTCCGCAAGTCCCACACGGACGCTGCCACCCTGCGCACCCTGCAACATCACTTTAAGCTGCCAGTGCACCGACTGCTGTGCGACGTGCCCACACGGTGGAACTCTACGCTCCACATGTTGGCCAGGCTCTATGAACAGCGTAGAGCTATAGTCGAATACCAACTCCAACATGGGCGGCGCAGTGGGAGTCAGCCTCCTCAATTCCTTTCAGAAGAGTGGGCCTGGTTGGCAGACATCTGCCATGTCCTTGGTAATTTTGAGGAGTCTACCCAGGTGGTGAGCGGCGATGCTACAATCATTAGCGTCACCATTCCTCTGCTATGCATCTTGAGAAATTCCCTGCAAACCATAAAGGCAGCTGCTTTGCGCTCGGAAACGGGGGCGGGGGAAGACAGTATGCCGCTGGATAGTCAGGGCACCCTCCTGTCTATTTCTCAGCGCGTACAGGAGGAGGAGGAGGAGCATGAGGAGGATGAGGAGGAGGGGGAAGAGACAGCTTGGCCCGCTGCTGACGGTACACCGGCTGATTGCCTGTCATCCTTTCAGCGTGTATGGCCTGAGGAGGAGGAGGAGGAGGAGGATCCTGAAAGTGATCTTCCTAGTGAAGACAGCCATGTGTTGCGTACAGGTACCCTGGCACACATGGCTGACTTCATGTTAGGATGCCTTTCTCGTGACCCTCGCGTTGCACGCATTCTGGCCACTACGGATTACTGGGTGTACACACTGCTCGATCCACGGTATAAGGAGAACCTGCCCACTCTGATTCCCGAAGAGGAAAGGGGTTCGAGAGTGTTGCTATACCACAGGACCCTTGCGGACAAGCTGATGGTAAAATTCCCAGCCGACAGCGCTAGTGGCAGAAGGCGCAGTTCCGAGGGCCATGTTGCAGGGGATGTGCGTAGATCGAGCAGCATGTACATCCCAGGCAGTGCAACAGTCTTTAAGGGCCTGGCCAGCTTTATGGCTCCCCACCAAGACTGTGTCACCGCTCCCCAGTCACGGCTGAGTCGGCGGGAGCACTGCAAAAGGATGGTGAGGGAGTACGTAGCGGATCGCACGACCATCCTTGGTGACGCCTCTGCCCCCTACAACTACTGGGTGTCGAAGCTGGACACGTGGCCTGAACTAGCCCTGTATGCCCTTGAGGTGCTTGCTTGTCCTGCGGCTAGCGTGTTGTCGGAGAGGGTGTTTAGTGCGGCTGGGGGAATCATCACCGATAAGCGTAGCCGCTTGTCAACCGACAGTGCCGACAGGCTAACACTCATCAAGATGAACAAAGGCTGGATTTCGCCAGACTTCTGTTCTCCACCAGCGGACAGCAGCGATACGTAAGCAATACGTAGGCTGCACCCGCGGATGGAAGCTACGTTCTCTCTCACCATCCAAAACGGGGACATTTGTGCTTCATCAATCTGTGTCTAATATTCCTCCTCCTCCTCCTCCTGTTCCTCCTCGTGAAACCTCACGTAATCACGCTGAACGGGCAATTTTTCTTAGGGCCACAAGGCTCACTCAAATAATTTTTCTGAACAATTTTTATAAGTTTCAATGCGCTTAAAAGCATTGGAACTTTAACTTGAACCAATTTTTCGTTACACTGGGCTGCCTCCAGGCCTAGTTACCACTTAAGCCACATTAACCAAAGCGATTAATGGGTTTCACCTGCCCTCTTGGCTGGCCATGGCCAATTTTTGGGATGTACATTAGTACTGTTGATACAGCAATTTTTGTGGGCCCTCGCCTACAGTGTAATCAAATTAATTTTTAGCCCACCTGCATTACAGCTGACGTTACCTCAGCTGTGTTGGGCAATGCAATGGGATATTTTTGTGTACCGCCGGTGGGTTCCAGGGAGCCACCCATGCTGTAGGTGCACACTGAGTTTTTAATACTTCTGTACACTTCTAAAGAACCCGTCTGACTGGGGCATGCAGTGTGGGCCGAAGCCCACCTGTATTACGCACGACATTACTACCTCAGCTGTGTTGGGCAATGCAATGGGATATTTCTATGTACCGCCGGTGGCTTCCTGGCACCCACCCAGGCAGTGGGTCCACAGGGAGTTAAACCTACATGTGTCCACTTGTAAAGAACCCCAGTCTGACTGGGGCATGCAGTGTGGGCCGAAACCCACCTGCATTAACCCTTTCCAGTCCACTGTGTGACCTGTGAAGACATTAGGGTTTAAGGCTGTACAGCTCCGTTGTTGGTAGACGTCCGTCGGGGTTCTCTTACTGTATATTGCCAGCCTCTCTGCTGTCGGAGCCTATCCTACGTGTCAGCTCATGCAGTACTGGCTTTAGCCAGCATATAGCGCCGTTGTATAACAGCAGAAAAAGAGTAAGCCCCCTAGGAAAACCATATACAAATTGGATTGGAAAGGGTTAAGCACAACATTACTACCTCAGCTGTGTTGGGCAATGCAATGGGATATTTCTATGTACCGCCGGTGGCTTCCTGGCACCCACCCATGCTGTAGGTGCACACGGAGTTTTTACTACATCTGTACACTTATAAAGAACCCCAGTCAGACTGGGGCATGCAGTGTGGGCCGAAGCCCACCTGCATTAAGCACGACATTACTACCTCAGCTGTGTTGGGCAATGCAATGGGATATTTCTGTGTACCGCCGGTGGGTTCCAGGGAGCCACCCATGCTGTGGGTCGACAGGGACTTCACAATAGGGAGTTGTACCTGCCTGTGTCTATGAATTAAAAAGCCCGGTCTGACTGGGGCATGCAGACACCTTGACAGAATGAATAGTGTGTGGCACATAGGTTCCCCATTGCTATGCCCACGTGTGCAGCTCCTGATGGCGGTGGCACAGGATTCTATTTATCATTGCTTCTGTACAGCATTGTGGGCTATCGCTCCGCCACTTTTAAAGAGGGTCGCTGCCTAGCCGTGCCAACCTCTGCAGTGTGTGCCTGCGGTCCCTCGTCATGGCAGACGCAATTCTAAATAGACATGAGCGTGGTGTGGCATGAGGGCAGCTGAAGGCTGCGCAGGGACACTTTGGTGTGCGCTGTGGGGGGGAGGGGGGCCGTTTGGGCAGCATGTAACCCAGGAGAAGTGTCAGTGGAGTGTCATGCAGGCAGTGATTGTGCTTTGTTGGAGGTAGTGTGGTGCTTAGCAAAGGTATGCCATGCTAATGAGGGCTTTTCAGAAGTAAAAGTTGTTGGGAGGGGGGGGGCCCACTCTTGCCGGTATTGTGGCTTAATAGTGGGACCTGGGAACTTGAGATGCAGCCCAACATGTAGCCCCTCGCCTGCCCTATCCGTCACTGTGTCATTCCCATCACTTTCCTGAATTGCCCAGATTTTCACACATGAAAACCTTAGCGAGCATCGGCGAAATACAAAAATGTTCTGGTCGCCCATTGACTTCAATGGGGTTCGTTGTTCGAAACGAACCCTCGAGCATCACGGGAAGTTCGTTACGAATAACGAACACCCGAACATTTTGGTGTTCGCTCATCTCTAATATTCACCCTTAAAGGGGTTGTCCCGCGCCGAAACGGGTTTTTTTTTTTTTCAACCCCCCCCCCGGTCGGCGCGAGACAACCCCGATGCAGGGAGGTAAAGAAAGCTTACCGGAGCGCTTACCTTAATCCCCGCGCTCCGGTGACTTCAATACTTACCGCTGAAGATGGCCGCCGGGATCCTCTGTCTTCGTGGACCGCAGCTCTTCTGTGCGGTCCATTGCCGATACCAGCCTCCTGATTGGCTGGAATCGGCACGTGACGGGGCAGAGCTACACGGAGCCGGCATCCTGCACGAAAGGCTCCATAGAAGACTGCAGAAGACCCGGACTGCGCAAGCGCGGCTAATTTGGCCATCGGAGGGCGAAAATTAGTCGGCACCATGGAGACGAGGATGCTAGCAACGGAGCAGGTAAGTATAAAACTTTTTATAACTTCTGTATGGCTCATAATTAATGCACAATGTATATTACAAAGTGCATTATTATGGCCATACAGAAGTGTATAGACCCACTTGCTGCCGCGGGACAACCCCTTTAAACCTCTAGGTACTAATTTATTTAAGTCATAAATCTTTAGAAATATAATGTCCAGGGACTGTTTCCAAATATCCTGTATCATTCTCTTCATATAATATATCTCTTTTCCCACCTCTATCGGGTCTGAAGTCATATCCCATGTTAGATCTTTATCATTCAGGTGTGGGACAGTTGTAGGGTTCACATCTTTTAAATCACTCTGGGCTTCTTCTAGGGCATAAATTATTCTAACATCCATAGTAGACCAATAGTCCCTAATTCTTTCCATTTATATGCCTTTTCGGTGCGCTCACTCCTGTACAAAATATTCCAAAACTCCGAAAGAAGTCCGTGTAAAGCAAACCACAATTAGAAAAATTAGGATAGCGCTCCTTAGTATAATATTACACAAGTGTGCTCTATATAAGAAATACACACTTACCCGGTGTATGGTAGAGACCTTGGCTAAGATCCCCACCAACACCCCACATCCAGATAAACCTGTAACCAGTATCCTGCCGGTCCGTCCCTAAGAATCCCTCTGGGCTAGACAGTGGGAGAGCTGTGCGGATCCTCCGTCTCTCTGGCCAGAGAGCTGCTGAAGAAAAGTCTGTATGTTTAAATATGGATACCGCGCTCCTTAGGACATACACACCCCGGTCATCTGTTTGGGGAAGGTTCCCATGATTACGCATATGTAAACGGTGTTTCTAGCCCACACCATATACTGTTGTTATATGCTATTGCTATGCATGTTTTTACTCTGGAATATATCCAGAACATCTCCACACAAAAACTTAGAGAAAAGGAGATGTTCTGGATTTTTAAGATCAATACGTTGATCCCTAAAGGACTCAATGAAATTTTAGAAAAATTATGAAGTTTTTTATATATATTTTTATATAATATATATATTTTTGGTTTCAGTATATGTATTTATATTGGATTTAATTTATTTTCTCATTTATATATGTATTAATAGGGAATATAAAATTTATTTAAGATAAGATTTAATAATTTTAAATATTGAGATTTTTATGCAAATTTTATAGATATTACATTTGTATAAGTATATCAATTCAAATAGATAGATTCTGAATATAACAAAAACGGGGGAGTAAAAACATGCATAGCAATAGCATATAACAACAGTATATGGTGTGGGCTAGAAACACCGTTTGCATAAGCGTAACCATGGGAACCTTCCCCAAACAGATGCCGTGGTTTGGCCCGTCTGTACTCCTCCCCACACAAGGGGTGGCGCCCAACACAGCGACGTCAAAGTCACGTGCTCCCGCATCACCAGGGACGCTCAGTACAGGGCGAGATGCCGCTGGACGCCGGAGGAGGACGGGAACCACGAGACTAGTGAATCAGCAAAGGTAATAATCGGTTATTTTACATATTGTATGTATATATAGATGTGTTCTACGTGTGATTAGTGTGTACTTGAGGAAGTCTTGTAAAGACGAAACGCGTTGTACAATAAACGGAGTGGAAGAAAATAATTACTGACCGGGGTGTGTATGTCCTAAGGAGCGCGGTATCCATATTTAAACATACAGACTTTTCTTCAGCGGCTCTCTGGCCAGAGAGACGGAGGATCCGCACAGCTCTCCCACTGTCTAGCCCAGAGGGATTCTTAGGGACGGACTGGCAGGATACTGGTTGCAGGTTTATCTGGATGTGGGGTGTAGGTGGGGATCTTAGCCAAGGTCTCTACCATACACCGGGTAAGTGTGTATTTCTTATATAGAGCACACTTGTGTAATATTATACTAAGCCGTTTATTCAGGAGCGCTATCCTAATTTTTCTAATTGTGTTCTGTCAGAACTTGAAATTTAAATTAAAAACTTGCAATAACTATGCAGCAGTAAAGGAGAAGGGCAGAACAAGCTCAATACTATTAAAGGTTTTGGTCCCAGATGAATATCTAGAGACCAAAAAAGCCTTACGAAGGGCTGTGAAGAAGGACTGTGGAAGTGCTGCCAACATGGAGAATCCACCAAAGATGGGCATGGCATGTATGTGAAGAGCTATAAAAAGAAAAGACTGGTGGATAAGTGCAACTCTCCAAAAAAGATAGTGGGACAGTAGGATGTATTATCCAACTTCTCTTTTATTAGTTATATTAAAAAACATCATAGAAGATGCATTTCGAGGAGAGCCCCTTCTTCAGTAAAGCTGGGTAGAACGTCACTTCTAGCACTAATGGATACGGATCCCAAAAGTCCTGGTGGTACCAGTGCTGGTGCTGGACACAGCAGGAGAGGTGGAGGATTGCCTCTGCTCATCCCCCACTTCTCCTCCAATGGTTGTACCACGGAAGAGTTATGATGTAAATTATATAAGGAAGAGTAATAAACTGAAATAGTATTAGAAATATCTTGTGGATTGAAAAATTTCCTCCGTTAGAATTACAAAGAAAAGGAATCTTAGATTTACAAGTAACATTTTTCAAGTGGCAAACTAGCAAGGACCCAGCTTTATTGCTATGACCGTAGTATAAAGCTTTTAGTCTCCTTAGTGCTAAATCATATTTATATACGTTAAGTGTGTGCAGTTGATGATGCAACCTGGCAAGCTCTTGATCTCTCAGTTGGCAATGAGATTGTTTATTTAACTGGGAAATACTTAATATTGAGTTAGAAATTCAAAGAATGGAGGCTTCTCTCTCTTTGTTGACTTTAGCTGCTAAACTAATATAGTGTCCTCTAATAAAAACTTTATGAGAGCACCATACCATTGTGTCGCTTACTTCATTATTGCAATTGAATGAAAAAAATCATCCAAAACTACATGAGACTGTTGCAGATATTTATTAGGATTAAGTATATATTGGTTGATTCTCCAGGGGAGGGAAGGGTGGTTAGTTACATTCAGCATATAGATGGGAGCTTGATCTGACCATTTAATTAGACAAATCCCAAATTATACAATTCTGATATAACTGTTTTTGTACAAAGGAGAGGTCCAGTACCGAGTAAGATTTGTAAGGAAGAAAATTTGAGAAGAAAGTGCAGTCTCTTTGTAACAAATGCTGTATCCTCCACACATTTAACCAGCCTTCCTTGTACATTAATTGAAATAAATCGGAAGGGGAATGTGATTTAGCTGGAAATGAAAAATCAAAACATTGTTTAGGGCCAGGGAGCAAAGTTGCTGGTGTTGCAACTTTGCAATTGACAAGCAGCTGCAGGGCAGGGGAGGAATGGAAAGAAGTGCTTGCTTATTGGCACCATTATGAAAGGAACGCATGTCCGGGACGAACTCTGTGAGTTTAGCACTGAAGGCTTTCTTCCTGGATTTAGTCATCCTCGGAGGTCTGGGTCAGTGTTCGCTGCATCTGAAAGGTAAATTAGCCACTGGTATGCTGCTGTGAGTCACTAGATATAGCCTGAACACAGGGGGGGCGGGCAGACAGACGCTGTGACTTACTCCATCAGCGACTGTCCAAGCCCCTCCATCTTTGTGCCATTTTTGTTCCAGTTTTCCTTTAATGGCTGCACTACAGCACTGAAGTGCACTTGACAACAGCATGACACAAACATTGACAGAATAATTGCTTCCCTAATCAGTTCTGATATGGACTAGGTCTGAACCATGAATTTTTCCCCAAACTAAATTCTACTCTTCAATTTTATCCTTGATTCAGCAGTCAGACACAATGTTTTTATTTTCCCATCATTACCATGACTCCACCCTGTTCCAGTCATTGGTGTGGTACCAGACCACTGTAGAAAGAGTTTCAGTCATATTCATAAAAATGTATACAGTGCAGTAACACCCTCTATCACCTTGTGCAAATCTGTCTGACATCTTTTCATGCTGTCTGATGGAATCCTGAATGGATACAATCCTGTCTTCAAGCATTTTTAAGAGCAGTACCATTACTCTTGTGTTGGCAAAAAATAGGTCCTGTTCTAACCCTCACCCCACCACCTCTGTTCTCGTGGCTAACATTACCAATCTTGGAATTCTGTGCTATTTGGAGTCCCAGGTAAAATTAAAATAGATATTTGCAAAGATTATGATGTGGACATTGGCACCTTGACTGTAAACATTCAAAAATAATAAAATAGCTAAGGAAGAAGTGTCATTTTAATTACAAATGTATGTACCAATAAAGAAATGTGGGGGGATTTCCAAATGTAGAGAACGGAACACAATTCTCAAAAGAGTACTTGGAGGGGAGTTGCACTCCCAAATACTTAAAGGGGTTTTCCATGGAAATACTATTGATAACCTATCATCAGAATAGGTCATCAATAGTCACTCAGGACTCCAACCGATCAGCTGAGCGAGCGCATGCGGTCAGTGCCATAACTACACAGAGGTCGCAGCAAAAGCCTCTGCTCTGACCTATGTGTAGTGGCCTGCGCTTGTAATTGCAGGCACAGCTCTTTTTGAAATCAATGGGAGTGGTACTTGCAGTTACAAGTGACAGCCACTATATGGAGGGCAGTGTGGAAGCTTCCGCTCTGACCTCTGTGTATTTGGAGTGGTAGTCTCTGCGCCAACCTCCCATGTATTTACAAGCGACAGCCACTACACAGAGGTGGGCGTTGACATAATACGCCCACTCAGCTGCTCGGTCGAGGTTCCAAGATGGGGTGCATCGCTCGGGACCTCGACTGATCAGTTATTGATCACCTATCCTGAGGATAGGTCATCAATAGAGATAAGTAAGCATACTCGCTAAGGACAATTGCTCAATCGAGCATTGTCCTTAGCGAGTTCCTCCTCGCTCGGGAGCAAAGGTTCTGCTGCCGGCGTGGGTGATAGGTGAGTTGCGTCCATGAGCAGGGGGGAGAGAGGGAGAGAGAGATCTCCCCTCCGTTCCTCCCCGCTTTCCCCCGCCGCTCTCCGCATGCCGCCGGCAGCTGAATCTTTGCTCCCGAGCGGGCAGGTACTCGCTCGATCAATTGCCCTTAGCGTGTATGCTCGCTCATCTCTAGTCATCAGTAGTATTCACCCTGGAAAACCCTTTAAGTGAGGAGTCCCACCATTAGTAGTGGAAATTGAGTCATAAAGAGTTCCAAATCAGCAGATGGGAAATTTAAGGGGAGAGCTTACTTTTTTAGTGATATTTAATTTATAACCTGACAGGCGAAAATACTCCTATAACATAGAATGAAGCTTAGGAAGAGAAATATGAAAATTAGAAAATATAGAATTCTTAAATTCTTTATTCCATACTATAATGCCTCTTATATCTGGATGTTGTTGAATCTTAGCAGCTAAAGGCTCTACTGATAGGGCATGAAGCAGGAGCAACAACGGGCATCCCTGTCTGGTGCTATTTGCAATGTAAAAATGGCCAGAGGAAGTGTGAAGGAGTTTAACCACTGCTGAGGGAGCGGAATACAAGTTACAAAGAGCTGTTAGAAAAGGACCTGAGATACCAAAGGCCCAAAGAGCTTCTATTATAAAAGACCAACTAAACAGCATCAAGGCTAAACCTCAAGGCTGAATCTGTTTGTTGGCCACCTCAATTAAATCACATGCATGCCTGGTGATATTGCCTCTTTGATGCCACACTACAAAACCAACTTGATCCTTGATAATGAGGGAGGGTAGACAAACATTCAAAGGATTTGATAATATCCATGTAAGTAATGCTATGGGTCAGTAATTCATGTAGTACTAGGGGTCTTCACCTGATTTGGGAATAAGTGTAATATGAGAGTGAAGCATAGTAGAGGTGATAGGACTGCCTTCTAAGAAAGAGTTAAATAAAGAGCGAGTCAGGGAATAAGTTACATCTGAAATACCTTATAATGCATCCATTTGATTTGCCATCAGGCAGGTTCTTAATTGTTGCCAATAATTCCTCGGCCTGAATAGGCCGATTGAGGGAGAGAAGAGCATCAGGGGAAAATGGAGAAAGATGACAGGAGGTTATATAATCCCACAGACATGCAGGGCTCCCCCCTGGCTCATCTGGAAGCATACTGGGGAGGTTGTAAAGGGCAGAATAGAAATAATGGAAAAACGCAGGAATTCACCAGAGATGATAATGTTGATATCCTGAACTATCATTCAGGGCTTGTGGAGGGTGATTGAAGATGCTCACCTGCAAAGTCCTGGCTAGAAATGTGTGGGACTTGTTGCCCTTCTTATAAAAATGCTGCTTTGAAAAGATAAGGAGGCCTTCTAGTTTTTGCATTGTCACATCCTAATTTCAATCAATCTATGCAATAGAGGTACGGTAGGTCTAATAAGGATCTTAGAGGATTATAGCTAATGTTAGCTATAGCATCTTTTCTAAGACGTGAGAAAAGCACTATGCAAAGGTCTACCCTCTAAATACTACTACCATGCTACAATAGGATAATGCTTACAGCACAGTACACTGCAACACAGATCTATTTTTGTGTATTGCACAAGCTATAAAACAATTACATGTTTACATCCTAAAGTTGCACTAAAGATAGTTTAATAAAATTATCAAAGATGTAAGAAAAACCCAGTTATTATTAAATTATAAAAAACAACTTTCCCTATTCCTTGGCAAAGGGTTAGTCCATGATAGCAAGAGCAAGCCCCTATGAAGACTCTGGTGCCACTAACCCTTTTGAGTACACTGCTGCATACCACCTGCTATAATTTGTTACACAGCATTTTCTTTAATCTCTGACATGTGACCTCTGTTTGGCAGGAAGTCACCCCTTGAACAATGCATGCATGTTCATCTGAGTGCGCCCCTCCTTCTACTTCATTATAATAACGATAATCAGCTTTATTTATTTAGAACATACATATATTATGCAGTGCTTTACATCACCTGGTATTTTTTGTCCAATTGGGGCTCACAATCTATATTCACCTATTAGTATGTTTTAGAATTACTGAACTGACCCGATGTTTGCGAACATAAAATGTTTTAAAAGTGGTGGTTGTGAACTCCTAAATGTGCTTGGTTAGATGATTATTTAGAGTACCACTTTGTATTTGGAGCAGATATCTAATATAAAAAAGCCTACAGGTCTCTCTCTGTTTGTCTGTCCTTCTCTTTGCTTATCTGTCTTTCTCTGTCTGTCTGGCACTCTCTGTCTGTCTCTCTGGCTCTCACTCTGTCTATCTCCTTCCCTGTGTTTGTCTGTCTCTCATTGTCTGTCTCCGTGTGTTTCTCTCTGTTTGTCTCTCTCTCTCTCTGTCTGCTTCTCTCTGTCTCTCTATATGTCTCTTTCATTGTGTCTCTCTCTTTTTCTGTCTCAGTATCGCTGTCTATCTGTCTCTTTCATTCTCTTTCTGCCTGTCCCTCTCTGTCTCTCGCTCTCTCTCTCTATCGCTCTCTTTTTCTGTCTCTATTGCTCTTTCTCTGTCTCCCTATTGATCTCTCTATGTCTCTCTATTGCTTTCTCTGGGTCTCTCTATCACTCTCTGTCTGTTTATCGCTCTCTCTCTGTCTATTGCTCTCTCTCTCTCTGTCTGTTTCCCTCTGTCTCTCTATTACTATCTCTCTCTGTCTCTCTATCACTCTTTCTGTCTGTCTATCGCTCTCTCTGTCTCTCTATACTCTCTCTGTTTCTCTGTCTCGTTATTGCTCTCTGTTTCTCTCTGTCTCTCCATCGCTCTCTCTGTCTCTCCATCGTTCTCACTTTCTGTCTGTCTCTCTATTGCTCTATCTCTTTTTCTCTATCACTCTTTCTCTGTCTGTTTCTCTATCGCTCTCTCTCTCTGTTTCTCTGTTGCTCTTTCTATCTGTCTCTCTATTGCTCTCTCTCTCTCTGTCTATCTTTCTATCACTCTTTCTCTCTATTGCTCTCTCTGTCTGTCCCACTATCTATCTTTCTGTCTATGGCTCTCTACCTGTCTCTCTATTGCTTTCTCTCTGTGTTTCTATCACTCTTTATCTCAGTCTTTCTCTCTATTTTTCTCTCTCTGTGTCTGCTCTCTATCATTGTCTATCTCTCTATTGCTGTCTCTCTATCATTCTTTCTCTCACTGTCTCTCTCTATCATTCTCTCTCACTCTGTCTCTCTATTGCTCTCTCTCTATCATTGTCTCTTTCTATCACTGTCCCTCTCTCTGTCTCTCTATGGCTCTTTCCCTTACTATCTCTCTATCGCTCTCTCTCTCGATCTCTGTCTCTCTATCGCTGTCTCTCTGTCTCTCTATTGCTCTTGGTTGGGCAGTGTATGGTGCAGCTTTGTAGTGTATGCTGTGTTGCTTAACAATGCTTCACTCATTCCAGAGCATGCCTGAAGCACAGCAGAGCCCATAGACTTAACATTGTAACTTTCAACCCACCTGACAGGTCCCTGAATGTATTAAACTCACATTTGATGATTTTATGGCACCGGTGAGCATGTGTGTCATCTAATGACACCAACATCATACACCAAAGTTAAAGAAAAGGGGTCAAATTGTGGTGCAAGAAAAAGCATGTAGGCTTATTTATATTAGATGGGAGGAAACCCACACAAATACAAGGAGTCCCAGTATATTCTCTTTTATCGATTCCACTGCAGCAGGGATGCATTGTTTTAGGGTTATCTAGTGTCACTAATGACGCCCACATCGAGCACCTATAAGGAGAAATAAAAACTTGAAGCCTATTTCTATATTTTTATGCTATTGTGGCTGTTGTACGTCAATTCATGTATTAATAAATTAGCTTTATTTATGTACCATTCTTTTGGAATCATCCTGTATACTATTACAAGTTGTGGGTATTAGATTACTTTTCACTATAAATGTAAGTTGAAGCTTTTACAATAATTTAGAGAGGTTTTTTGCATCAAGAAAGTATATTTTTCATAGAAAAATGAAAATAATATCATTATGCTTTACTTATAAACAAATAATCATATGTCATGTCAATAAACCTTGGTGAATAAGTGGATTCTGTATTCAGTTGGCTATAAAAACAAAGGAGCAGAATTAAATTAGCAATGTAATATACAATGTGTTTAAAAAGTATCCAAGCTTAATTCATCAAAAAAGTTGTATTCAGATACAGCAATCTTACACTAATCTCCTTCAAAGTAGTCCCCTTGGGCAGCCATACACTTCTGCCAATGCTTCTCTCACTGTCGTGTGCTGAAACGCCTCCTTTGAGATGGCGTGTAGCTGGTCCGTCTCATTCTGCATGATGTCTTCTTTGGACTAAAATCAGGTTCCTTTCAGGGGCATTTTCAGCGTGGGGAAAAGCCAGAAGTCACATGGAGGCATGCCGCGGGAGTAGGGAGCCTGACTCTCCACTGATGTGTGCCCATCTTTAAAGCAGTTGTACTACGCCTTGATCTGTGTGGTGCCCATTGCTTCAGCCACAAAGGCCTATGGAATCTTGTGGCTCATTTCCACTAGGGAATCGCTGAGCTTTACACAAAAATTAATGCAGTAGTGTTCAAGTTTTTCTGTCATCTTGTCTGAAAAGAAAATAAGATGGCCGTCACTTATACTTCCTCACTCATCGACTGTCTGCCGGCGACTGACAGCTTCTGCAGGCTGGAAAAAAATCCAAGCAATAAGTGCACCAGACCACGCCTCCCTAGCTTCATTGGTTTATGTACAAAAAATTAAGGTTGGATACTTTTTGAACATGCAAAAATATAAGACATCAAAATTAACAAAACAGATTGAATTTACAAGTCCAAATTTACATTTTATGACAGTTTTTCTATCTCATGTCTGTCTTCTCCATGGTGTTACTGTCGCAGCAGTTGACGTGCTTTATACTTTATTTTAGAACTGATTTGAACTGTTACTGACAACTTATTTGAAAGACAAAAATGCTGGATTTATTATATGGTTATTCTGCAAGTACATTGCAAATTTATTCGTTCTTTGCGAACATACAGATTTCATGTGGATATTCATAGTTGCCTATTGGTTGCAATGTACATATTTATCTAGAGCTGTCAGTGTTTACTGTAGAAATAAAAGCAATTTTTTGGCACATTTGTATGATACAGTTTTGCTATATTTTGCTTGATATTCACAAAATATGTTTATTGTGAGAAAACATATTACATCATGATCTCAGCTCCCATTTGGTATTTAAATATATGACATGTTACTCCATTAAAGATATAGAATTATGTCAAAAATTGTTGAAATTGAGTTAACAAAAACATAAAAAACATTTTTAGTTAGAAGCTTAATAAAGTTGAGCGAACGTACTCTGCCGAGCTTGATGCTCGTTCGAGTATTAGCATACTCGATGGTGCTCGTTACTCAAGCGAGCATCACGCCGTGTTCGATCCTGTCCCAGTTTTTGGCTCCTCCCCGCTGTGACGTGCCTGTTTTAGCCCCTCCCTGCTACAGCGCGCGTGTCAACTGCAAATTTTTTGGCTGGCTGGCAGGCAAGGGAGAGAGACCTAGAAAAAAAAAAAGCACCTGGTGTCCCACAAACAAAAATGCCCGAGTCTCCCATTGTAGTCAATGGGGTTCATTACTCGAGTAGAGCTCCCGAATTTTACGAAAAGCTCGACTCAAATAATGAGGACCTGAGCATTTGGGTGCTCGCTCATCTCTAATGCTTAAACATTATAATTTGTTATAATTAAGAAGTTGTTATTTTACATTTGACTAAGAATTAGTTTTCCTTTCTTACTCCCATTTTTTGTGCACTATGATTTCTTGTGCATATGTGTATGTAGCTTAATGTGGTATCTTGTGTAATTTTCTTTCCTCCATGATAATTATCCCCAGTTGACCATGCTTATTTCAAATTTTTAATGCCAAAGATAAATGTCAAAGAGACATTGACTCCCTAGGTCATCTCTTCAAAAAGGACCTGTCATGTCTTAAGTTTACCAGGGTCAGCTGTGGGCTCACTAGGCTTTTTACAACTTGGTGTTTGTCTATCTTCCCTCAAACCATTGTCCTGCACTAACGTCTATTACATTATACTCCTGGTACTTTGATTGTGTTGAGTGGGTGGTCTCCACTGTTCACTGCCAATCAAATCTGACATCATCCATTGATAGTGATTGGAGAAGACCAAAGCCATGCAGATAGCTCTGCTGGTCCAAGGACATAACAGCTTCTTACTGAGCATTTTCTAATGCAAATCAGTTAGAAACTGGCACTAGGAAAGGTAACAGGCATTATGGTAGTGATAGTTAGAGATGAGCGAGTATACTTGCTAAGGCACATTACTCGAGCGAGTAGTGCCTTAGCCGAGTATCTCCCCACTGGTCTCTAAAGATTCGGGGGCCGGCGGAGGTCGGGGAGCGGCAGGGGAGAGCGGGGAGGAACGGAGGGGAGATCTCTCTCTCCCTCTCTCCCCCCCGCTCCCCGTCGCAACTCCCCTGTCACCGGCGCCGGCCCCCGAATCTTTAGAGATGAGCGGGGAGATACTCGGCTAAGGCACTACTCGCTCGAGTAATGTGCCTTAGCGAGTATACTCGCTCATCTCTAGTGATAGTCTAAAGTTCACCCTTAGAGATGAGCGAACGTACTCGTCCGAGCTTGATACTCGTTCGAGTATTAGCGTGTTCGAGATGCTCGTTACTCGTGACGAGTACCACGCGATGTTCGAGTTACTTTCACTTTCATCTCTGAGACGTTAGCTGCTTTTCTGGCCAATAGAAAGACAGGGAAGGCATTACAACTTCCCCCTGCGACGTTCAAGCCCTATACCACCCCCCTGCACTGAGTGGCTGGCGAGATCAGGTGTCACCCGAGTATATAAATCGGCCCCTCCCGCGGCTCGCCACAGATGCATTCTGACATAGAGGAGGGAAAGTGCTGTTGGTGCCGGAGCTGCTATAGGGAGAGTGTTAGGAGTATTTTAGGCTTCAAGAACCCCAACGGTCCTTCTTAGGGCCACATCTAACCGTGTGCAGTAGTGTGGAGGCTGCTTTTTGCAGTGTTGCACTTTTTTTTTTTTTTTGTAAATCGGCCGTGCAGAGCATTGCGCCCTGCAGTAATTATACATACTCCAGGGCCAGTAGTGGTGGTGAGGCAGGGACAGAAGACATATATTTATTGAATATAGGCAGTGGGCCTTTCCAAAAACATTTGGGAAAAAAAATCTATTTGGGCTGCCTGTGACTGTCCTCAGTGTACTGGGTCTGTGCTGGGTGTAGTTGTCCTCCTAATTCATACGCAGCCAGCTAAGTGTTACAGCAGGCTTGCACAAAATTATTTCCTGGCTCTGTGTTGGCTGTTACATCACCGCTGTATTCCTGTCCACAGTGCAACAGTCTGCAGTTATTTTACATACTCCAGGGCCAGTAGCGGTGAGGCAGGGACAGAAGACATGCCTCACCGCTACATGCGCAAAATTATTTCCTGGCTCTGTGTTGGCTGTTACATCACCGCTGTATTCCTGTCCACAGTGCAACAGTCTGCAGTTATTTTATATACTCCAGGGCCAGTAGCGGTGAGGCAGGGACAGAAGACATATATTTATTAAATATAGGCAGTGGGCCTTTCCAAAAACATTTGAGAAAAAAAAAATCTATTTGGGCTGCCTGTGACTGTCCTCAGTGTACTGGGTCTGTGCTGGGTGTAGCTGTCCTCCTAATTCATACGCAGCCAGCTAAGTGTTACAGCAGGCTTGCGCAAAATTATTTCCTGGCTCTGTGTTGGCTGTTACATCACCGCTGTATTCCTGTCCACAGTGCAACAGTCTGCAGTTATTTTATATACTCCAGGGCCAGTAGCAGTGAGGCAGGGACAGAAGACATATATTTATTGAATATAGGCAGTGGGCCTTTCCAAAAACATTTGGGAAAAAAAATCTATTTGGGCTGCCTGTGACTGTCCTTAGTGTACTGGGTCTGCACTGGGTGTAGTTGTCCTCCTAATTCATACGCAGCCAGCTAAGTGTTACAGCAGGCTTGCGCAAAATTATTTCCTGGCTCTGTGTTGGCTGTTACATCACCGCTGTATTCCTGTCCACAGTGCAACAGTCTGCAGTTATTTCACATACTCCAGGGCCAGTAGCAGTGAGGCAGGGACAGAAGACATATATTTATTGAATATAGGCAGTGGGCCTTTCCAAAAACGTTTGGGAAAAAAAATCTATTTGGGCTGCCTGTGACTGTTCTCAGTGTACTGGGTCTGTGCTGGGTGTAGTTGTCCTCCTAATTCATACGCAGCCAGCTAAGTGTTACAGCAGGCTTGCGCAAAATTATTTCCTGGCTCTGCTGTGCGTTCGGTAAGCGAAGTGAGCCTCCAACCACAGGCCAATAAGCGGCACATTTAATTACAGCGTTCTGTTTCTGCATTACTGGTAATACACCATGCTGAGTGGTAGGGGTAGGCCTATAGGACGTGGACACGGGCGAGGACGCGGAGGCCCAAGTCAGGGTGTGGGCACAGGCCGAGCCAGTGCGGTGGCCAGGGGTAGAGGCAGGGCCAGACCGAATAATCCACCAACTGTTTCCCAAAGCGCCCCCTCGCGCCATGCCACCCTGCAGAGGTCAAGGTGCTCTACGGTGTGGAAGTTTTACACAGAGACGCCTGACAACCGACGAACAGTGGTGTGCAACCTTTGTTGCGCCAAGATCAGCTGGGGAGCCACCACCACCAGCATGCGCAGGCATATGATGGCCAAGCACCCCACAAGGTGGGACGAAGGCCGTTCACCGCCTCTGGTTTGCACCACTGCCTCTCCCCCTGTGCCCCAACCTGCCACTGAGATCCAACCCCCCTCTGAGGACACAGGCACTACCGTCTCCTGGCCTGCACCCACACCCTGACCTCCGCTGTCCTCGGCCCCATCCAGCAATGTCTCTCAGCACAGCGTCCAGACGTCGCTAGCGCCACTGTTTGAGCGCAAGCGCAAGTACGCCGCCACGCACCCGCACGCTCAAGCGTTAAACGTGCACATTGCCAAATTGATCAGCCTGGAGATGCTGCCATATAGGCTTGTGGAAACAGAGGCTTTCAAAAGCATGATGGCGGCGGCGGCCCCGCGCTACTCGGTTCCCAGTTGCCACTACTTTTCCCGATGTGCCGTCCCAGCCCTGCACGACCACGTCTCCCGCAACATTGTACGCGCCCTCACCAACGCGATTACTGCCAAGGTCCACTTAACAACGGACACGTGGACAAGCACAGGCGGGCAGGGCCACTATATCTCCCTGACGTCACATTGGGTGAATTTAGTGGAGGCTGGGACCGAGTCAGAGACTGGGACCGCTCACGTCCTACCCACCCCCAGAATTGCGGGCCCCAGCTCGGTGCTGGTATCTGCGGCGGTGTATGCTTCCTCCACTAAACCACCCTCATCCTCCTCCAACGCAACCTCTGTCTCGCAATCAAGATGTGTCAGCAGCAGCAGCACGTTGCCAGCAGTCGGTGTCGCGCGGTGTGGCAGCACAGCGGTGGGCAAGCGTCAGCAGGCCGTGCTGAAACTACTCATCAGCTTAGGAGAGAAGAGGCACACGGCCCACGAACTGCTGCAGGGTCTGACAGAGCAGACCGACCGCTGGCTTGCGCCGCTGAGCCTCCAACCGGGCATGGTCGTCTGTGACAACGGCCGTAACCTGGTGGCGGCTCTGCAGCTCGGCAGCCTCACGCACGTGCCATGCCTAGCCCATGTCTTTAATTTGGTGGTTCAGCGCTTTCTGAAAAGCTACCCACACTTGTCATACCTGCTCGGAAAGGTGCGCCGGGTCAGCGCACATTTCCGCAACTCCAAGATTGACGCTGCCACCCTGCGGACCCTGCAACATCGGTTTAATCTGCCAGTGCACCGACTGCTGTGCGACTTGTCCACACGGTGGAACTCTACGCTCCACATGTTGGCCAGGCTCTATGAGCAGCGTAGAGCTATAGTGGAATACCAACTCCAACATGGGTGGCGTAGTGGGAGTCAGCCTCCTCAATTCTTTACAGAAGAGTGGGCCTGGTTGGCAGACATCTGCCAGGTCCTTGGAAACTTTGAGGAGTCTACCCAGATGGTGAGCGGGAATGCTGCAATCATTAGCGTCACCATTCCTCTGCTATGCCTCTTGAGAAGTTCCCTGCAAAGCATAAAGGCAAACGCTTTGCACTCGGAAACGGAGGCGTGGGAAGACAGTATGTCGCTGGATAGTCAGAGCACCCTCATGTCTATATCTCAGCGCATTGAGGAGGAGGAGGAGGGGGAGGAGCATGAGGAGGAGGGGGAAGAGACAGCTTGGCCCACTGCTGAGGGTACCCATGCTGCTTGCCTGTCATCCTGTCAGCGTGTATGGCCGGAGGAGGAGGAGGATCCTGAAAGTGATCTTCCTAGTGAGGACAGCCATGTGTTGCGTACAGGTACCCTGGCACACATGGCTGACTTCATGTTAGGATGCCTTTCTCGTGACCCTCGCGTTACACGCATTCTGGCCACTACGGATTACTGGGTGTACACACTGCTCGACCCACGGTATAAGGAGAACCTTTCCACTCTTATTCCCGAAGAGGAAAGGGGTTCGAGAATGATGCTATACCACAGGGTCGCTGGTGGACAAACTGATGGTAAACTTCCCATCCGACAGCGCTAGTGGCAGAAGGCGCAGTTCCGTAGGCCAGGTAGCAGGGGAGGCACAGAGATTAGGCAGCATGTACAGCGCAGGCAGGGGAACATTCTCCAAGGCCTTTGCCAGCTTTATGGCTCCCCAGCAAGACTGTGTCACCACTCCCCAGTCAAGGCTGAGTTGGCGGGAGCACTGTAAAAGGATGGTGAGGGAGTACGTAGCCGATCACACGACCGTCCTCGGTGACGCCTCTGCTCCCTACAACTACTGGGTGTCGAAGCTGGACACGTGGCCTGAACTCGCGCTGTATGCCCTGGAGGTGCCTCCTTGTCCTGCGGCTAGCGTCTTGTCAGAGAGGGTGTTTAGTGCGGCTGGGGGAATCATCACGGATAAGCGTACCCGCCTGTCAACCGACAGGGCCAACAGGCTTACACTCATCAAGATGAACAAAGCCTGGATTTCCCCAGACTTCTCTTCTTCACCAGCGGACAGCAGCGATACCTAAGCAATACGTAGGCTGCACCCGCAGATGGAAGCATTGTTCTCTATCACCATCAAAAACGTGGACCTTTTAGCTTCATCAATCTGTGTATAATATTCCTCCTCCTCCTCCTGCTCCTCCTCCTGAAACCTGACGTAATCACGCCGAACGGGCAATTTTTCTTAGGCCCACAAGGCTCAGTCATATAAGTCTTGTAAACAATTTTTATACGTTTCAATGCTCATTAAAGCGTTGAAACTTGCACCTGAACCAATTTTTATTTTAACTGGGCTGCCTCCAGGCCTAGTTACTAGAGATGAGCGAGCGTACTCGGAAAAGCACTACTCGCTCGAGTAATTTGCTTTATCCGAGTATCGCTGTGCTCGTCCCTGAAGATTCGGGTGCCGCTGCGGCTGACAGAGGAGTCGCAGCGGGGAGCAGGGGTGAGCGGGCGGGAGAGAGGGAGAGAAAGATCTCCCCTCCGTTCCTCCCCTCTCTGCCCTGCAGCTCCCCGCTCCGTGCCAGCACCCGAATCTTCAGGGACGAGCACAGCGATACTCGGACAAAGCAAATTACTCGAGCGAGTAGTGCTTTTCTGAGTACGCTCGCTCATCCCTACTAATTACCAATTAAGCCACATTAACCAATTCACCAATTTTTGGGGGCCCTCGCCTACAGTGTAATCCAATTAATTTTTTGCCCACCTGCATTACAGCTGACGTTACATCAGCTGTGCTGGGCACTGCAATGGGATATATTTATGTACCGCCGGTGGGTTCCAGGGAGCCACCCATGCTGTCGGTCCACACAGAGTTGTAACTACATGTGTAAGCTTCTAAAGAAACCCAGTCTGACTGGGGCATGCAGTGTGGGCCGAAGCCCACCTGCATTTAACATGACATTACCTCAGCTGTGATGGGCAATGCTATGGGATATATTTATGTGCCGCCGGTGGCTTCCTGGCACCCACCCATGCTGTCGGTCCACAGTGACTTCACAATAGGGAGTTGTACCTGCCTGTGTCTATGAATTAAAAAGCCCGGTCAGGTTGGGGCATGCAGTGTGGGCCGAAGCCCACCTGCATTTAATCGGACGTTACCTCAGCCGTGATGGGCACTGCAATGGGATACATTAATGTACAGCCGGTGGGTTCCAGGGAGCCACCCATGCTGTGGGTGCACACGGAATTCCCATTGCGGAGTTGTACCTGCCTCTGACTATTTATAAAAAACCGCGGTCTGACTGGGGCATGCAGACACCTTGACAGAATGAATAGTGTGTGGCACATAGGTTCCCCATTGCTATGCCCACGTGTGCAGCTCCTGATGGCGGTGGCACAGAATTATATTTCTCATTGCTTCTGTACAGCATTGTGGGCTATCGCCCCGCCCCTTTTAAAGAGGGTCGCTGCCTAGCCGTGCCAACCCTCTGCAGTGTGTGCCTGCGGTTCCTCCTCATGGCAGACGCACTTATAAATAGACATGAGGGTGGCGTGGCATGAGTGCAGCTGAAGGCTGCGCAGGGACACTTTGGTGTGCGCTGTGGACACTGCGTCGTGCGGGGGGGTGTTGGGCAGCATGTAACCCAGGAGAAGTGGCAGCGGAGTGTCATGCACGCAGTGATTGTGCTTTGTTGGAGGTAGTGTGGTGCTTAGCTAAGGTATCCATTGCTAATGAGGGCTTTTCAGAAGTAAAAGTTGTTGGGGGGGGGCCACTCTTGCCGCTATTGTGGCTTAATAGTGGGACCTGTGAACTTGAGATGCAGCCCAACATGTAGCCCCTCGCCTGCCCTATCCGTTGCTGTGTCGTTCCCATCACTTTCTTGAATTGCCCCGATTTTCACAAATGGAAACCTTAGCGAGCATCGGCGATATACAAAAATGCTCGGGTCGCCCATTGACTTCAATGGGGTTCGTTACTCGAAACGAACCCTCGAGCATCGCGATAATTTCGTCCCGAGTAACGAGCACCCGAGCATTTTGGTGCTCGCTCATCTCTATTCACCCTCAGTCAAGGACGCAATTTAAAACATGTTAGTAATCCTTTAAGGAGCTGTGTTGACTAAGGATCTTCACGCTGTTACTAGTACAAAGTTTGTCCATTTCCTTGATATTTGAGAATGGATAAGTGCTAGTTATTAAAAAAAGAAAGAACATTCTGGTTGGTAGGCAAGAGCAACAAGCTTTCTTGTGCCCGCAACTGGGAATTCAGAACTTTTCCCACAGCCATCCATCCCAAAAGTTCAAAATGGCAGCTTACAGCTGAGCAGTCACTCATTTAATTGCCTCCTGTTGCCTTTCCTTCCTACTAATGCTTAACATTCTTCAGAGGTATAACTAGAAAAGTCTGAGTCCCACAGCAAGCTTTTCATTGTATCCTTCCCTGGAGCCTGAACATTTACCCACTCTGTGTGAAGCTTAAAGTGCTGAAGCTAAAAACAAATGCAGGAGATCAGTAAAAATAATAAAAGCATTTTCCTGTTCTCCCTTCTGAGTCTGTTTGCAAGCTGCAGTTAGTCTTTATACAGACAGCTGCAACTAATTACAGGCCTCAGTAGAACCCTACATTGAACCATAAGCTTTCATTAGTCAAATGGAAACACTTTGCACTTTCTGTTACTTTCTGGCATTTCGACTGCACTTTTCTGTCTTGCATAAATATCAGAGAGGAATAGAGACCTATACATATTTAAATGTGAGCCGAAGAATATGCAAATAAGAAGCTCCTTGGCAGTTGTACCAATTAGGGGAGTGTCCCTTGATATGCTGTACTCTGGCCTTCTTGGTGCCCATTAGAGATGAGCGAGCACCAAAATGCTCGGGTGCTCGTTACTCGAGTCGAACTTTCAGTGATGCTCGAGAGTTCGTTTCGAGTAACGAACCCCATTGAAGTCAATGGGTGACTCGAGCATTTTTGTATATCGCCGATGCTCGCTAAGGTTTTCATTTGTGAAAATCTGCAAAACACAAGAAAGTGATGGAAACGACACAGAAACGAATAGGGCAGGCGAGGAGCTACATTTTGGGCTGCATCTCAAGTTCCCAGGTCCCACTATTAAGCCACAATAGCGGCAAGAGTGAGACACCCCCCCCCCCCCTGTCAGCGTAAAGATCGTTCTCCTCTGCCACAGCTGTAACAGCTGTAAAATCCCCGGCTGCTGAATACTACTCACAGCTGTTTAGAGCAGTTCAGGAGAACTGCAGCCTGCCGCGCTGAACTCCGTCTGCCGGGACCAGGTAAGTATATATATATTTTTTATTTTTACACATTTCTGGATGAATTGCAGGGAGGGACTTATATATTTAACCCCTTCCCGACAATTCATCCCGCGATCGCCGGCAGCCCCTTGCTTTCAATGGAGTCGGCTGTATTGCCGGCTCCATTGAATTCAATGGGCTAACATCGTTCTGCCGGGACCAGGTGAGTATATATATATTTTTTATTTTTACACATTTCTAGATGAATTGCAGGGAAGGGCTTATATATTTAAGCCCTTCCCGACAATTCATCCCGCGATCGCCCGCAGCGCATTGCTTTCAATGGAGCCGGCTGTATTGCCGGCTCCATTGAATTCAATGGTCAGTGCTCGTTTAATCGAGACGAGTACCGCATGGTGCTCGTCTCGAGTAACGAGCATCTCGAGCACCCTAATACTCGAACGAGCATCAAGCTCGGACGAGTATGCTCGCTCATCTCTAGTGCCCATCAGAATTTCCTAGCTGGCTCCACTGCACAGCCTACCGTGCTGCTATCAAGCAACTCTCCTCTATTGTAGTTCACTAACCTTAACTCCATACTTTCTTTCTACCTCCTGAGCTCTCCTCTGTACTCCTTAGTTTTGCTCTCCTCTTCTGATTGGCTGCAGCATTCTATTGAGATAAGTCAGTTGTATATAGCTTTATATTAATGTGTATGGTCTCCAGTTGTATGGGTCTGAAGTAATCGGCCTAGTTGCCAGAACCTCCATAGTGTAACAGGCCATGACATCTACAGACCCAAGCCCCCAACTTATCCAGATCCTCTTGCAATCTCCTTGTTTCCTCTCTTGTGTTAATATCTTTACTAAGCTTTGTGTCATCTCTAAATATTGATATTTTACTGCATAATCCTTCTACCAGGTCATTAATAAATATATTAAGAAGAAGAGGGCCCAAAACCAACCTCTGTGGTACCCCACTAGTAACAGTGACCCAATCAGAGTATGTGCCATTTATAACCACCCTCTGCTTTCTATCACTGAGCCAGTTACTTACCAACTTACCCACATTCTCACCCAGACCAAGCATTCTCATTTTATATATCAACCTTTTTATGCCACACAGTATCAAATGCTTTGGAAAAGTCCAGAAATGCTGGGGTTTTTTTTGTAAATACTTTCTTTATTGAGCATAAAAGATAAATGTCATACAATTATATGAACTTTATTAATTGTTTTTATTTAAGTCCGTTATACTTTGAACCAAAGTACTATATTTAAGCATATTGCTTCCATACAATCATTATGTCATCAAAGCATACGTAACTACCCAGAATAAGACAATAAAAAGAGCATAATTTTAAGCTATTGGAAATTAATGTAGAGTAATTTTAGAGGCAGTTACATGTATTGCATCAATGTCGATGCTATCATTGTCAATTTATATTATTATTGACATATGAAATTGTTAGAACATAACTAACAAGGATAACAAGACTGACCAGCCATATATAAGTCGAGTACAGGTTTACCAACTGGGACAGGGAGAATGGGTCCAGCTGCTGCCACCATTTCTTGCTGGCTGGAATGACCTGTAGATAACTCAAACTTCACAAAGTCTAACCAGTCATATGTAATATATTGTGGGGGGAAATGGATGGCAAAGGAAAGAAGCAATAGTGCCAAATATTGATGCTTTAGCAGTTCTTTACTGAAGGAACTCTCAATGAACAGCAGTATCAAGCAGTTTCACTCTGGCAGAAACAACCTAAGGCAATTGGCACTCAGTACTGGCTCAGCTATATTCAGTCTCTCGCTCCATAGGCATTACTCATCTGGGGGTATTCAGGCTCACTCTGACAACGGCTTGGGCACTTGAGCACTATGACTGTTATGTCTGCTCACTCAGGCCCTCTCAGCAACACCCTCCTCAGCACAACACTTGCAGGAGCACATAACTCAGCATCTCATTCCAACACGCTGTGCAGCGACCATCCATCATCATCACTCACATTCTGTGCAGGAACACCTTACTTATAGCCCCTATATACATACACAGCCATGCCTCTAACATACAGTACATATTCATTTTTCAATACCTTTGTCAAGCCATATTTATTAAGGTGAGAGTGTCAAGCAACAATTTTGATAAATTGCAATAACTACAGAAACTTCCATAGTTTCAGTGATCATCAAGGCTAGACATCATTGAGAAGTTTAATGCGTCTGTGCGGACCTTTACACATTATACATTATACCTCAGTAATTTCAACACACCACAAGTAAGGCCTCATGTCCACGGGGAAAATCAGATCCACTGCAGATTCTACATGTAGAATCTGCAGCGGGTCCCTCCTGCCCCGCGGACATGAGCGCCGAAAATAAGAATTTAAAAGTATTTACCATCCGGCGCGGGCGGAGAAGATCAGCTGTTCCTCACGGCCGGATCTTCATTTTCGGCCGGCGGATGAATTCCTGACGCCGGCGGCACGTCGCCGGCACGTCGCCGACGTGCCGCGCGCATGCGCCGGGCACATCCGCCGAGCCGAAGCAAGGAAGATGCGGCCGTGAGGAACAGCTGACCTTCCCCGCCCGCGCCGGATGGTAAATACTTTAAATTCCTATTTTAGGTCTCCCGCGGATCCGGACGGCTTCCATAGGCTTCAATAGAAGCCCGCGGGAGCCGTCCCCGCGGGAGACCCGCACGAAAATGGAGCATGGTCCGGATTTTTCCATGCTCCATTTTTTTTAAAATCCCTTTTATTGACGATCCGCGGGTATTTATCTACCCGCGGGTGGTCAATGCATCCCTATGGGATGCGGATCCGCATGCGGGAGATCCGCTGCGGATCTTAAATCATATTTTGCCCGTGGACATGAGCCCTAAGGCAAATAAACATGCTTTATTATACTCATATACATTGTTTACAAATAAATTGAGAATTGATTTCATAATCTTTTCTTTCATTAAAGTATTTACCTTTAGCAGTCATCATTGCATTTATTTGCTTAAATAAAGATATTTATCACAAACCAGCTTATTTTATTCCTATCTGTCATATTGACAATTTGGCTGATGTACTGAAGTTAATGAGACCAAGTAAAGGATGCCACCCTCTTAATTAGGTCACAGTTAATACTGACTAGATTTAGTATAGATGTTAAATGACAGAGATCAGAGGCCAGGATGCTGTACTTTATGGAACTGTGCACTGCAACACTTATCTCACATTCAACCCACAAGTTCAACATTATTGGATTGTAATAGTAATAGCCAGAATGCCAACTTAACATTTTTATCTTTACCATTAGGGTGTCCACTTCAGCCAACTAGTGAGAAAGGTTTATCAAAAATTGTTGCATTCAATAAGCTAAATGATCCTCTTTCGAATATACTGTATGCTTGATTCCCACTAACAAGAACATATGTAGAAATAAGTTTAGATGTGGTTTGTTTGTGCACACTTTTCATGAATAACGTTTTCTGTAAAGGACAAATCTGCAACTTAGAAAATCTTATTTCTATGCTATTTTATGATATTTGAATTCTTATGTTATCTGTAGGTTGAATGACAATCTACAGGTTGCTCAGGGTCTCTCCTTTTTATGATTCATTCTGATGTATAGCTTTTTTCAAGCACTTTCAAGATCATGATCATGTAACTACTACTTGTTCTACTGCTTGTCAACAGCCTTCATTTTCATCTGGAAGGAAATAAAGACAAACTACTCTACGGTCTCCTCTATTCAGGATCTTAAATATCATCTTCACAAGAGTATCCCAGCAACAATGTTCATTTCAGTACAAGCTCTTTGTAGATCAGGTATACTGCAGATAAAAGAAGCATCTGGCTTTCTTGGATTCTAAAATCGTTTCTGAGCTCTGAATACATGAACCTTGGTGCATTAGTCTCTTCTCTGCACTTTTATCGATTTCAGTGTTTGTTTCTTGTTATCTTCTTTACTGATGCTATCCGCTAGTTGCAATCTGCAACTAGTTTCACGGGACTAGAAAGTATCTACACATCTTTGTGAAGCAATTAAAAGCTATACATGCACACTTCAATAAAATACATTTTCTCATGCAGTCTGTTTTGTTGTTTTTTTCTTTATAATTTGAAATGACGAAAACATTTAGACATCACTTTGTGAAGTCATGTGGATGGGATGTTTACAAACATAATTAAGAAGTATTGGATGGATTTTTACTATAGAAATTTCTGCAATGAAAATCTATCCATACCTTTATAGTATATCAGTTGTTGGGGGTTTATTAAGTGTAAAAAGGGCTACATGATTGATTATCCCATCCCTGGAATTGATGGTTAATAGAGATGAGCGAGCACACTCGTCCGAGCTTGATACTCGTTCGAGTATTAGGGTGTTCGAGACGCTCGTTACTCGAGACGAGCACCACGCGGCACTCGACTAAATTACATTTCCTTCCCTGGGAAATTTGTGCCCTTTTCTGGCCAATAGAAACACAGGGAAGGCATTACAACTTCCTCCTGTGACGTTCCAGCCCTATCCCACCCCCCTGCAGTGAGTGGCTGGCGAGATCAAGTGACCCCCGAGTATTTAAATCAGCCCCGCCCGCGGCTCGCCACAGACACACGTTAAAGGGGTTGTCTCGCGGCAGCAAGTGGGGTTATACACTTCTGTATGGCCATATTAATGCACTTTGTAATGTACATCGTGCATTAAATATGAGCCATACAGAAGTTATTCACTTACCTGCTCCGTTGCTAGCGACCCCGTCTCCATGGATCCGTCTAATTCTGATGTCTTCTTGCTTTTTTAGATGCGCTTGCGCTGTGCGGTCTTCTCCCCTTCTGCTCGGTCCAGCACGAGCGGCGTTCTGGCTCCGCCCCCTTCTACGCTTCATCGCGTAGCTCTGCCCCATCACGTGTGCCGATTCCACCCAATCAGGAGGCTGGAATCGGCAATGGACCACACAGAGCCCACGGTGCACCATGGGAAAGGACCCGCGGTGCATCGTGGGTGAAGATCCCGGTGGCCATCTTGGTGAAGGAAGAAGAAGGAAGACGTCGCAGAGCGGGGATTTGGGTAAGTAATATGTTTTTTTTTTTTTTTTAACACATCCCTTGGGGTTGTCCTGTGCCGAACGGGGGGCCTATGGAAAAAAAAAACCTGTTTCGGCGTGAGACAACCCCTTTAAGAGAGATCAGGGACAGTGCTGCTGCTGCTGCTATAGGGACAGTGTTAGCATCTTCAAGAACCACAACAGTCCTTCTTAGGGCCACAGCTCACCTAGTGCATTACTGTTGTGGCTGCTGTGAGCAGTTTTGCACATTTTTTTTTTTTTATGTATATCGGGCGTGCAGGCTATATCGTTCTCAGGCTGCAGGCTGTACTTGAGTATAGGGGCAGTATTGGTCAGGCAGGGACAGTGGTAGTGTAGAATCCTGTCTACAAGAACCCCAACGGTTCTTCTTAGGGCAACCTGTGACCGTGTGCATTTAACTCCGTAGTTGCTGGGAGTTGTAGTACTTCAGTATTGCACAGCAGAGCCAGCGTGCAGCCTTCATTTAAATATTTTTCTGTCCGCACTTTGCGTTGCGTCAGTTCAGTCTGCCTCTAAGTGTACGTCAAGAAACCACAAATTTTCTACACCGCTCTGTGTTATACGCGTGCTGTCTTGTCTGACAATTGCACGGTGTGTCAGGCGCCCATACATTGAAAGTGCAATACACACTGCATAGCCTCAGCCTGCATTGCCTAGAAAAAACAGGAGATTTAAAAAAGAAATCCTTTTTACGGCTACCGGTGACCCAGTGCATTTGCTTGCGTGGCCTGTGGGACTTCACGTTCATCCAAACTGCATAGTGCACAGCAAGACCTAAGTGCAACCTTCATTTAAATATTTTTCTGTCCGCACTTTGCGTTGCCTCAGCTCAGTCTGCCTCTAAGTGTACGCCAAGAAACCTTCAAATTTTCTTAATTCACAAACATTTTTACACCGCTCTGTCTCTGCTCGATTCTTAATCCAGCATGCTGAGGGGTAGGGGTAGAGGACGTGGACGCAGTCGAGGACGCAGAGTCCCAAGTGAGGGTGTGGGCATAGGCCGAGTTCTTGGTCCAGGGGAATCGCAGCCGGCTGCTGCGGGAGTAGGAGAGAGGACAGTTTCTGGGGTCCCCAGCTTCATATCACAATTTTTGGGTCCACGTCGTAGACCTTTATTAAAAAATGAGCAGTGTGAGCAGGTCCTGTCGTGGATGGCAGAAAATGCATCCGGCAATCTATCGACCACCCAGTCTTCTACGCCGTCCACTGCTGCAACTCTGAATCCTCTGGCTGCTGCTCTTCCTTCCTCCCAGCCTCCTCAGTCCATTAAAATGACATATTCTGAGGAACAGGCAGACTCCCAGGAACTGTTCTCGGGCCCCTGCCCAGATTGGGCAGCAATGGTTCCTCTCCCACCGGAGGAGTTTGTCGTGACCGATGCCCAACCTTTGGAAAGTTCCCGGGGTCTGGGGGATGAGGCTGGGGACATCCGGCAACTGTCTCAAGAGCTTTCAGTGGGTGAGGAGGACGATGACGATGAGACACAGTTGTCTATCAGTGAGGTAGTAGTAAGTACAGTAAGTCTGAGGGAGGAGCGCACAGAGGATTCGGAGGAAGAGCCGCTGGACGATGAGGTGACTGACCCCACCTGGTGTGATAAGCCAAATGAGGACAGGTCTTCAGAGGGGGAGGCAATTGCAGCTGCAGGACAGGTTGGAAGAGGCAGTGGGGTGGCCAGGGGTAGAGGCAGGGCCAGAACGAATAATGCACCAGCTGTTTCCCAAAGCACCCCCTCGCGCTAAGCCACCGTGCACAGGCACGACCGTCTCCTGGCCTGGACCCACACCCTCACCTCCGCTGTCCTCAGCCCCATCCAGCAATGTCTCTCAGTGCAGCGTCCAGCTGTCACTAAGAGAATCGTTGGAGCGAAAACGCAAATACGCCGCCACGCACCTGCACGCTCAAGCTTTAAATGTCCACATAGCCAAATTGATCAGCTTGGAGATGCTCCCCTACAGGCTGGTGGAAACTGTGGCGTTCAAAAACATGATGGCGGCGGCAGCCCCACGCTACTCTGTTCCCAGTCGCCACTATTTTTCACGGTGTGCCGTCCCTGCCCTGCACGACCACGTCTCACACAACATTGTACACGCCCTCACCAACTCGGTTACTGGCAAGGTCCACTTAACAACGGACACGTGGACAAGTACAGGCAGGGCCACTATATCTCCCTGACGGCACATTGGGTGAATTTAGTCGAGGCTGGGACCGAGTCAGAGCCTGGGACCGCTCATGTATTACCCACCCCCAGAATTGCGGGCCCCAGATCGGTGCTGGTATCTGCGGCGGTGTATGCCACCTCCACTAAACCTTCCTCCTCTTCCAACGCAACCTCTACCTTGCAATCAATACTTGTCAGCAGCAGCACGTCGCCAGCAGTCGGTGTGGCGCGGCAGCACAGCGGAGGGCAAGCGTCAGCAGGCCGTGCTGAAACTACTCAGCTCAGGAGAGAAGAGGCACACGGCCCACGAACTGTTGCACGGTCTGACAGAGCAGACCGACTGCTGGCTTTCACCACTGAGCCTCAAACCGGGCATGGTCGTGTGTGACAACAGCCGTAACCTGGTGGCGGCTCTGCAGCTCGGCAGCCTCACGCACGTGCCATGCCTGGCCCACGTCTTTAATTTGGTGGTTCAGCGGTTTCTGAAAGGCTACTCACACTTGTCAGACCTCCTCGGCAAGGTGCGCCGGGTCAGCGCACATTTCAGCAAGTCCAACACGGATGTTGGCACCCTGCGGACCCTGCAACATCGGTTTAATCTGCCAGTGCACCGACTGCTTTGCGACGTGCCCACACGGTGGAACTCTACGCTTCACATGTTGTCCCGGCTGTATGAACAGCGTAGAGCTATAGTGGAATACCAACTCCAACATGGGCGACGAAGTGGGAGTCAGCCTCCTCAATTCTTTACAGAGGAGTGGGCCTGGACGGCAGATATCTGCCAGGTCCTTGGAAACTTTGAGGAGTCCACCCTGATGGTGAGCGGCGATGCTGCAATCATTAGCGTCACCATTCCCCTGCTATGCCTCTTGAGAAGTTCCCTGCAAAGCATAAAGGCTGATGCTTTGTGGACGGAAACTTAGGCGGGGGAAGACAGTATGTCACTGGATAGTTAGAGCACCCTCATGTCTATATCTCAGCGTGTGGAGGAGGAGGGGGAGGAGCCTGAGGAGGAAGAGACAGCTGGGCCGACTGCAGAGGGTACCCATGCTGCTTGCCTCTCATCCATTCAGCGTGTATGGCCTGAGGAGGAGGAGGAGGAGGATACTCAAAGTGATCTTCCTAGTGAGGACAGTCATATGTTGCGTGCAGGTACCCTGGCACACATGGCTGACTTTATGTTAGCCTGCCTTTCTCGTGACCCTCGCGTTAGATGCATTCTGGCCACTACGGATTACTGGGTGTACACACTGCTTGACCCACGCTATAAGGATAACCTGTCCACTCTCATTCCCGAAGAGGAAAGGGGTTTGAGAGTGATGCAATACCACAGGGCCCTAGTGGACAAACTGATGGTAAACTTCCCATCTGACAGCGCTAGTGGCAGAAGGCGCAGTTCCGAGGGCCAAGTAGAAGGGGAGGCGCGGAGATCAGGCAGCATGTTCAGCGCAGGCAGGGGAACGCTCTCCAAGGCCTTTGCCAGCTTTATGGCTCCCCAGCAAGACTGTGTCACACCTCCCCAGTCAAGGCTGAGTCGGAGGGAGCACTGTAAGAAGATGGTGAGGAAGTGCGTAGCCGATCGTACCACCGTCCTCATTGATGCCTCTGCTCTGTACAACTACTGGGTTTCAAAGCTGGACACGTAGCCCGAACTCGCGCTGTATGCCCTGGAGGTGTTGGCTTGCCCTGCGGCTAGCGTCTTGTCAGAGAGGGTGTTTAGTGCAGCTGGGGGAATCATCACGGAAAAGCGTACCCGCCTGCCAACTGACAGTGCTGACAGGCTTACACTCATAAAGATGAACAAAGCCTGGATTTCCCCAGACTTCTCTTCTCCACCAGCGGACAGCAGCGCTACCTAAAGACCTTTATCAATCTGTGTATGATATTCGTCCTCCTCCTCCAGCTACTCCTCCTGAAACCTCTCGTAATCACCGCGAACGGGCAATTTTTCTGTGGGCCAAAAGGCTCATATAACTTATTTAAATAATATTTATCTGTTTCAATTCTCATTAAAGCATTGAAACTTCCACCTGAACCAATTTTTATTTTGACTTGGCTGCCTCCAGGCCTAGTTAAAAATTAAGCCACAGTACGCTAAGCAATTAATGGGTTTCAGCTGCCCTCTGGGTTGGGCATGGGCAATTTTTCTGCGGTACATTTGTACTGTCGGTACACCAATTTTTCGGGCCCTTGCCTACAATGTAATCCAAGTAATTTTTATGGGCTTCGCCTGCACTCATGGTACACCACTGTGTCTGGGGTTGGCCTACACTTTTGCTACAGAAATGTAACTCTGTTCAGCCTACCTATACTTCTGCCACAGTAATGCTACAGGGGTCTGACTATACTTCAGCAACAGAAATGTCACTTCGGTCTGCCAATACTTCTGCTCCTGAAATGTTACCTTGGTTGGTGTAAACTGTTACTACTGTAATTTTACTAATACTGGGCTCTGCCCATAATGCTTCAACGGAAATGTTACTGGGGCATGTCTATACTGCTATAACAGAAATGTAACTTATAGTGGGCTCTGCCCATACTGCTTCTACGTAAATGTTACTGGGGCCTGTCTACACTGCTACTACTGAAATGTTACAAAGGCTGTGCTCTCCCTACACTGTTGCCAGGGAAATGTGAATCTGCTGCTTTGCCCATACTGCTTCTACGTAACTGTTACTGGGGTCTGCCTATACTGCTGCTACTGCTATGTTACAGGGTTGTGGAAATGGAGGCTTCCCAAAGACATGATGGTGGCGAGGCCGCGCTACTAGGTACCCAGGCGCGGCAACTTTTCAGCGACGCAGTCACTGGGAAGGTGCATATAACCACGGACACGGGGACAGGACACGTACTGCCTCAAAAAAATCCCTGTCCTCCTCCTCCAACAATGAAAACATTCTTGGCAAATGCTTTTGCAGTGGTCCGTCTGGCGGCAGTCCAAGAATTTCACCTTAAACGACACAATAAGAAAGCCCCCCACCACGGCCCACTTAATCCTGGCCACATTCTGAAAACCAACTAAATAAAACCGCAATAATAGGTCCACAGTCGCGACCGCTATCCCACCAACGCGGTTACTGGTAAGGTGCATATAACCACAGACACGGGGACACGAAACGTATTGCCTCAAAATCATCCCCCTCCTCCTCCAACAATGAAAACATTCTTGGCCGAAGCCCACCTGTATGTAATCAGACGTTAGCTTTGCTGTCCAGGGCACTGTAATGGGATATAATTATGTACCGCCGGTGGGTTCCAGGGAGCCACCCCTGCTGTGGGTCCACAGGGACTTCACAAAGGGGAGTTGTACCTGCCTGTGTATACTTATAAAATCCCCAGTCTGACTGGGGCATTCAGTGTGGGCTAAAGCCCACCTGTATTTTATCTGACGTTAGCTCAGCTGTGCAGGGCACTGCAATGGGATTTATTTATGTACCGCCGGTGGCTTCCTGGGACCCACCCATGCTGTGGGTGCACACGGACTTCACATTAGAGAGTTGTAACTGCCTGTGTCTACTTATAAAGAAACCCAGTCTGACTGGGGCATGCAGTGTGGACCGAAGCCCACCTGTATTTAATCTGACATTAGCTCTGCTGTCCAGGGCACTGCAATGGGATGTATTTATGTACCACCAGTGGGTTCCAGGGAGCCACCCATGCTGTGGGTCCACAGGGACTTCACATAGGGGAGTTGTTCCTGCCTGTGTCTATGTATTAAAAACCCCGGTCAGACTGGGGCATGCAGTGTGGGCCGTAGCCCACCTGCATTTAATCTGACGTTACCTCAGCTGTGCTAGGCAATGCAATGGGATTTATTGATGTACCGCTGGTGGCTTCCTGGGACCCACCCATGCTGTGGGTGCACACGGAATTCCCATTGCGGAGTTGTACATGCCTGTGACTACTTATAGAATACCCCAGTCTGACTGGGGCATGCAGTGTGGGCCGAAGCCCACCTGCATTTAATCTGATGTTAGCTCTACTATCCGGGGCACTGCATTGGGACAAACTTCAGGAGCAACACAGCGCTAATGAGACGTGCACAGCTACACTAGCATTGGAGTCCGCTGTAGGCCCACGATTGCTGAGGATTTGTGCAGAGGCCTATGTCCTGGGTGCAGTGAAAGTCCGCTTCCTGCCTAGGATTGCTGAAGCTGTGGACCGGGGCCTATGTCGTGGGCGCAGTGCAAGTCTGCCATGTTTGGCCGCTCAGATCAATTTTTGGTTCATGTCTTGGGTTTCCTAGGAACCACCTATGCTGTTGGTGCAAACTTAGTTCCCATGGCGGTGTTTGACCTGTCTGGCACAAAGACACTGACTGACTTGGGTAGGGGGCAGAGCGCAGACAGCTTTCCCCTTGCAGTGTCGATTGAGCTATGCGACACCTTGACAGAATGAATACTGTGTGGCACATGGATTCCCCATTGCTATGCCGACGTTTGCAGCTCCTGACGGAGGTGGCACAGGATTGGATTTCTCATTGCTTCTGTACAGCATTGTGGGCTATCGTCCCGCCCCTTTTAAAGAGGGTCGCTGCCTGGCCCTGCCAACCCTCTGCAGTGTGTGCCTGTGGTTCCTCCTCATGGCAGACTTATAAATAGACATGAGGCTGGTGTAGCTATGAGGCCAGTGTGTGGCATGAGGGCAGCTGAAGGCTGCGCAGGGACACTTTGGTGTGCGCTGTGGACTCTGGGTCGTGCTGGGGGGTTGGGCAGCATGTAACCCCGGAGAAGAGGCAGTGGTGTGTCCCGCAGGCAGTGCTTGTGCTCAGTTGGAGGTAGTGTGGTGCTTAGCTAAGGTGTGCCTTGCTAATGAGGGTTTGTCCGAAGTAACAATTGTTAGGGGGGGGGCCCACTCTTGCCGCTATTGTGGCTTAATAGTGGGACCTGGGAACCTGAAATGCAGTCCAGCATGTTGCCCCTCGCCTTCCCTATTCGTTTCTGTGTCGTTTCTATCACTTTCTTGGGTTTTCCAGATTTTCACCAATGAAAACCTTTGCGGAGCATGGGTGATATACAAAAATGTTGCCCATTGACTTCAATGGGGTTCGTTACTCGAAACGAACCCTCGAGCATCGCGGAAAGTTCGACTCGAGCAACGAGCACCCGAGCATTTTGGTGCTCGCTCATCTCTTTTGTTTGATCACTGGAAGCTTTATACCCACTCCTGTGATTTTTATGCATGTTCTTCATGCTCTTGAGAAATCACGTTTCTGTATCAAGATAATACAAAAATAATATTGCCATTGAATGCACATCACATGGCATGTGAGTGCGATAAAAGTTCAATGCAATTTGTTTTGCAGGTCCATTGAAAATAGTGAGCGATATGACCCAAAAATAGGACATGCTGCATTTTTTGTTACTCGTAGCATCACCATGAGAAAGAAGTTGCACATGTTAATGGGCCAATTTAATTTTAAGGGTTCAGAAATCATGTGGGAAATTGTCAGTGTAAATGCACCCTAAGCCTAACATATCATGCCTAGGATCCTCCAGCACTTGTTTCACGCACATCAGAGGATTTGACTGTCCCATTGAAGACGATGGGCGATGCATTCCAAGGAATGAGGAAAAAATGGACATGCACTGATTTTAACCCTTTAATGACAAAGCTTTTTTCAATTTTTTAATTTTTGTTTTTTTCTCCCCACTTGTAACTCCTTTATTTATCTATCAACAAAGCTGTATGGGGTTTATTTGTTTTTTGCGGGGCGAACTGTATTTTTCAATGGTACTATTTCATGTACCATATAATGTACTGAAAAACTTTTAAAAAATTGTGAGTGCAGAGAAATAAAAAAAAAATGAAATTCCACTATATTTCGGTGTGTCTTGTTTCTACAGTGCAAACACTGCAACAAAAATGACATAATAACTTTATTCTATGGGTCAGTATGATTACTACGGTATCAAATTTAGGGCTTATTCCCACGAGTGTATATCGGCCAGCGTTTTCATGGCCGGCCGATATACGCTTCTATCTAAACAGTCCCCCCTTTCCTCCCACTCAGCGACTCTCTGCCTCTCTCCTCCACTCCTGCATTTGCAATAGGAGGGGGCGGGACAGGGGCAGAGCTAAGCTCAGCTCTGTCTCGCCCACTCCCATTGCTGGCTATGGAGAAGGGGTGGGGAGGTGCAGGAGCTTAGATCCACCCTCGTCCCGCTCACTCCCATTGCAAACGGTTTGGAGGGGAGGAGAGAAGCAGAGAGCCGGTGAGTGGGAGGGACAGCGTATATCGGCCAATATACACACGTCTGAATAAGCCCTTATATAGTTTTATTTGCTGTACTACTTGTATTTTTTTCAGAGATATTTAATTTTTAAATAGCCAGAATAGCTTATTTATTTTTCCGTCAACATATTTGTGCAAGGTCTCGTTTTTGTGGAATGTCCTTTTTGATCGCTTTTTATTGCATTTTTTCTTAGAGACAGGCTTACCAAAAGAGAGAAATTCTTTTTTTTTTCTGACAACGTTCATCGTAATAAATTATTTGTTACTTTGATAGATCGGACTTTTATGGATGCAGCATTACCAAATATGTTTTTTTGTTTTATTATTCAGATTCTTTTATTTCAAATATGGCAAAAGGGTTGTTTTTTTTTAACTCGTTACTTTTTTTTAATAATTAGCAAAACTTTCTTGTTCTTATTTCCCCACCGGGGATAACAATTTGTTATACTTTGATTGCTCCTGCAGTATGATGTAATGCCATACTACTATCGGACAGGCAGTCTATCAAGCCACCCCACGGAGATGGCTTGATAGGCATTCTGCCATGACAGCCTTGGGACCTTTCAGAAGGCCCCCAGCTGCCATGACACCTGCATGGCGCTCTGCGATAGCAGGGCGCCGGGGGACAGACAGGACCCACGTACATTGTTCGGGGGATTTAAATGCCGCTTTCAGAATTAACAGCGGCATTTAAAAGGTTAACGGCCTCGAAGAGCCAAGCGGCTTATCCGTGCTGTTGCCGCCGAGTGTCGGCACCCGGTATGTATAAATGGAGATCACCCTGCGATCTCTCTTCAAACATAGACTGCTGCTACAGGCCATCATAAGGCATATCAGCGGTCCTTAAGGGGTTAACCTTGCAGCATTGCTATGAGGGAAAACATCTCTCGTGTTTATGACTTTATTAAAAAGAATGGAGTTCATATTTGCACGGGTTTTGCTCGTCTCGCAATGCCCAAATCTTGTGGGAGTTTTGTGCTCTTGTGAATCTAGCCTATTGTTTCAATAACATTAGCTTAAATCAATATTAGAAATTAATATAAGAAACTTAGTAATATATCATACTAGTGAATAATCAATTTCTTTAACTAGCACCTATTCCCCTGCTACAATGATCACTTCTTCTGAAATAAAGCTAAAATCTGTTGAGATGGTTCTGCCCACAGAGTGATCAGGTCAAATGCTAGTGAGGTAGTTGATGTAAATATTGCTATGTGCTGAATCGCATTACCAAAAGTGTGAACTGAACTGTGCTATTTCTGGTGCTATGGATTTCCAAATTCCTTATGGCCATTGATGGAATGCCGCATCACCATTTGTTGTTGCACTGTTTGCCATTTGTGTTAACAATGTATTATTGCAGATAATGTGGAGCCTCGACAGTTAACCACCTGTTACATTATAATGTATGAGATTGGCCCTGTGTAATGGGTGCAAATACTGTGTTTAGTGTTGCATGGACTTAAAGGGGTTGTCCCGCGAAAGCAAGTGGGGGTATACACTTCTGTATGGCCATATTAATGCACTTTGTAATATACATCGTGCATTAAATATGAGCCATACAGAAGTTATTCACTTACCTGTTCCGTTGCTAGCGTCCTCGTCTCCATGGTGCCGTCTAGTTTCAGCGTCTAATCTCCCGATTAGACGCGCTTGCGCAGTCCGGTCTTCTCCCTTCTGAATGGGGCCGCTCGTGCTGGAGAGCTGCTCCTCGTAGCTCCGCCCCGTCACGTGTGCCGATTCCAGCCAATCAGGAGGCTGGAATCGGCAATGGAACGCACAGAGCCCACGGTGCACCATAGGAGAAGACCTGCGGTCCACCGTGGGTGAAGATCCCGGCGGCCATCTTCACAAGGTAAGTAAGAAGTCACCGGAGCGCGGGGATTCGGGTAAGTACTATGCGTTTTTTTTTTTTTAAACCCCTGCATCGGGTTTGTCTCGCGCCGAACGGGGGGGCTATTGAAAAAAAAAAAAACGTTTCGGCGCGGGACAACCCCTTTAATGAAGGACGGAGTCAGATATTACAGTTTGGACTGCTTTGCACACCTGCTGATGAGTTGCATATAGTGGCAGAGAGCATACAAGTGTCATATTGTCGGGTGCTGATGGGTCCCCATGATAGTCGAAGGACTGAAAAAGTCCTCTGCGTCTGCCATGTGTCCCCGCCCAGTAGATCATGCCTTATAGAGATAGTACACTACATAAGTAGTGCAGTGTACTGTGCCAGTGATCAAACAATTGTCTCTGAAAATCTCCTTAAGGGACTGAAAAGTGGTGTAAGAAAAAGCTAAATGGTTAAATAACATTTAATTTAAAAAATACAGTCACATGCTGGCATTGCTGTCCAACCTCCTGCATGACCCTGCGTCCACAGTGCACACAAAATTTTCCCTGCGCAGCGTTCAGCTGGCCTCATGCCACACCACCCTCATGTCAATATAAAAGTGCATCTGCGATGAGGAGGAACTGGAGACACACACTGCAGAGGGTTGGCAGAGCTAGGCAAAGACCCTCTTTGAAAGTGTGGGGGTAGCCCACAATGCTCATGAGAATTGATGATAAATTAACGTACGATCATCATTCCAATCCCGTGGCACCTCCGTCACAAAATTGTCAGGAGCCGCAAACGTGGGCATAAAGGAGCCTCAGGTGCCAGCACTTCTACACATCTCCACAATGCAGCAGCCCATACTAACACCAAAGATTGGTTTGAAGAAGGAGGTGTTGCAAAAGTAGCCATCACAGGTATAAAGTGATCCTGTGAAAGTCTCATGAAATCCCTAACGCTGCCTGTGAATGCTCCAATCCAGTATCTCGGATAACTGTGGTAATTTGTAGCACGAGAGATAATACATGCCGACTAACGTAGATCCCCAGACCCCAAACAGGAGGAGGAGGTGGCATATTAAGCCTGAGAAACCATGACCGAGGTTATACCATGACCTGCAATACTCTGTGTGGGAAGCACGTGTGTGGGCCCAGGGTCAGGCTCGGTCTCTGCCTCCACCTTGTGTGACCCAAGGTGCCGTGAGTTACATAGCAATGGGAAATCCATGTGACCCCACACAATTCATTCTGTGTAGGTGTCAGATAGCTGAACACCGCAATAGGAAAGCCTTCTGCGCCCTATCCGAGTCATTCAGTGTATTTGTGCCAGATAGTTAAACACCGCAATGGGAAATCTTTGTGCACCCATAGCATAGGCGAGCCCATGGAACTCAAAGACTGTATTACACATGAAGAAATCAGAGTGTCCACACATGGCAGAGTTTCACCCCGCCAAGGACCTCGGCCCACACTTCTGCCCTAGTCATTCAATGTATTTGTGCCAGATAGGTAAAACACTGCAATGGGAAAGCCGTCTGCACCCTAGCCAAGTCAGTCAGTGTATTTGTGCCTGACAGCTAATACACCGCAATGGGAAGTCTTTGTGCACCCACAGCATAGGTGAGCCCATGGAACTCAAAGACGGTATTACACATGAAGAAATCAGAGTGCCCAAACATGGCAGAGTTTCACCCCACCAAGGAACTCGGCCTCGGCCCACATTTCTGCCCTAGTCCTTCAGTGTATTTGTGCCAGATAGGTAAAATACCGCAATGGGAAAGCTGTCTGCACCCTACCCAAGTCAGTCAGTGTATTTGTTCCAGACAGGTAAAACACCACAATGGGAAGTCTTTGTGCACCCACAGCATAGGCGAGTCCATGGAACTCAAAGACGGTATTACACATAAAGAAATCAGAGTGCTCAAACATGGCAGAGTTTCACCCCATCAAGGACCTCGGCCTCGGCCCACACCCTCATCAATTGTGGGCATAAAGCAGACTTGGATGCTAGTACAGCTGTAAACGTCTCATTAAATCAGTTACGGTTGCTTTTATCGCTCCAAAGACTGGATAAACCACAAAGAAGTTCCACAGGCCAAACCTGGTGCAGTTGATTCTTCCCCCCCAGGACCTTGGCCTCTGCCCACAGCCTCAGTAATCGTTGGCATAAAGCAGACTCGGATGTTAGTACAGCTGTGAACATCTCATTAATTCAGTAACGCTTCCTTTGTTCGGTCCAAACCAGCGTCTCAGATAACTGTGGTAACGCGAGAGCAAATACATCTCGCCCCGCGCTGATCCCCAGACCCCAAGCAGGGGGAGGAAGTGGCATAATAAGCCCGAGAAACCATTACCGAGGTAGGACCCACAATACACTGTGTGGGAAGCACGTGAGCAGGCCCTGGGTCAGGCTCAGTCCCAGCCACCACCTTGTGTGACCCAAGGTGCCATTAGTTACATAGCAATGGGAAATCCATGTGTCCCCACACACTTCATTCTGTGTATGTGAACACTGCTATGGGAAACCTTTGTGCACCAACAGTGTAGGCGGACCCCTGAAGCTTTTCAGTTGCAAGAGTATAGGCGAACCCTTCAAACCTTTTAGTATCAAGTGTATAGGCGAACCCCTCAAACCTTTCAGTACCAAGTGTATAGGCGGACCCCTGTAACATTTCTGTAGCAAGAGTATAGGCGGACCCCAGTAACATTTTTGTAGCAAGAGCATAGGCGAACCCCTGTAACATTTCTGTAGCAAGAGTATAGGCGGACCCCAGTAACATTTCTGTAGCAAGAGTATAGGCGAACCTCTCGAACCTTTCAGTAGCAAGAGTATAGGCGGGCCCCAGTAACATTTTTGTAGCAAGAGTATAGGCGGACGCCTGTAAAATTTCTGTAGCAAGAGTATAGGCGAACCCCTCAAACCTTTCAGTAGCAAGTGTATAGGCAGACCCCTGTAACATTTATGTAGCAAAAGTATAGGCAGACGCCAGTAACATTTCTGTACCAAGAGTATAGGCGGACTCCTGTATCATTTGTGTAGCAAGAGTATTGGTGAACCCCAGTAACATTTGTATAGCAAGAGTATAGGCAAACCCCTAAAGCATTGGTGTACCAAGAGTATAAGCGAACAATTGAAAAACTTTGCTTACCAAGAGTATAGGCGAAGCCCAAAAAATTAGTTTGCTAACAGTGAAACCCATAAACATTTTTTAAAGATACAGCTTGTTATTGCTTAATTTGTAACAGAGCCAGGAGGCAGCCTTCCAAAAAAATTGTTTTAAGTTTAACTTTTAAAACTTTTAAAACTTTTAAACAAAGCCTTTTGGGCTGCAGAGAAATTGGCAGTTCAGCGTGATGACATGCTGTTTTAGGAGGAGTAATATCCGAGAGGGATGCCCAAAGCTAATTCTCACCTTTTTTGGGGTGATAGAGGATGCATTTTCCTCCTGTTGCAGCAAAAGAATCTTTAGGATCCGCTGCTTTCCACCAGTGGAGAAGAGAAGTCTGGGGAAATCCAGCCTTTGTTCATCTTTATGAGGGTAAGCATGTCGGAACTGGCAGTTGACAGGTGGCGACGCTTATCCGTGATGATCCATCCAGCAGCACTAAACACCCTATCTGACAAGACGCTAGAGCAGGGAAGGCCAGCACCTCCAGGGCGTACAGCGCAAATTCGTGCCACGTGTCCAGATTTGACACCCAATAGTTGAATGGAGCAGAAGAATCACGTAGGATGGTGGTACAGTCGGCTATGTACTCCCTCACCATCTTTTTACAGTGCTCCCTCCAACTCAATCTTGACTGGTAAGTGGTGACACAGTCTTGCTGGGGAGCCATAAAACTGGCAAAGGCCTGGGAGAGTGTTCCCTTGCTGCACTGAACATGCTGCCTGATCCCCACACCTCCCCTGCTAGTTGGCCCTTGGAACTGCTTCTTCTACCGCTAGTGCTGTCAGATGGAAACTTTAGCATCACTTTTTCTACCAGGGCCCTGTGGTATTGCATCACTCTGGTACCCCTTTCCTCTTTGGGAATGAGATCGGAAAGGTTCTCCTTATACTGTGGGTCGAGAATGGTGTACACCCCGTAATCCATGTTGGCAAGAATGCGTCTAACGCGTGGGTCACAGGAAAGGCAAAACCCGCTAAGATATAGACGTGAGGGTGTTCTGGCTATCAAGCGACATACTGTCATCCCCCGTCTCCTGTTCTAACCGCAAAACGTCGGCCTTTATGCTTAGCAGCAAACTTCTCAGCTGGCAAAGCAGTGGGATGGTAACGTTAATGATTGCCGCATCGCCGCTCACCATCTGGGTAGACTCCTTAAAGTTTCTGAGGACCTGGCGATGTCAGCTATCCATGTCCACTCCTCTGTAAAGAACTGCGGAGGCAGACTACCACTCCGCCGCCCATGTTGCAGCTGGTACTCCACTATTGCTCTACGCTGCTCGTACAGCCTAGCCAGCATGTGCAGCATAGAATTCCAGTGCGTGATCACATCGCACAGCAGTCTGTGCTCTGGCAGCTGAAACTGACTTTGCAGTGTCCTAAGGGTGGCAGCATCCATGGTGGACTTGCGGAAATGTGCGCAGATGTGGCGCAATTTGTCAAGCAGGTCAGACAAGTGGGGGTAGTTTTTCAGAAACCGCTGAACTACCAGATTGAAGACGTGGCCCAGGCATGGCACGTGTGTGAGGCTGCAGAGCCGCCACCAGGTTACGTTCGTTGTCACACATGACCATGCCCAGTTGGAGGCTCAGCGCGAAAGCCAGAGGTCGGTCTGCTCCGTGGGACCTTGTAACAGCTCGAGGGTCGTGTGCCTCTTGTTACCTAAGCTGATTGGTTTCAGCACGTTTTTTTGACGCTTGCCTACCACTGCATTGCTACGTTGCGACTCTGGCGACGTGCTCACACTTCGTAATTGAGCAGTGGAGGTGGCAGAGGAGGAGGAGGGGGGGTTGGAGGAGGTGGCATAATACGCCGCAGATACCAGCACCAAGGTAGGACCCGTTATTCTTGGTGTGGGTAGGACATGAGCGGTCCCAGGCTCGGACTCAGTCCCAGTTTCCACCAAATTCACCCAATGTGCCGTCAGGGAGATACAGTGGCTCTGCCCGCCAGAACTTGTTCACGTGTCCGTGGTTAAGTGGACCTTCCCAGTAACTGCATTGTTGAGGGCACAGGTAATGTTGCGGTAGACGTGCTGGCGTAGGGCGGGGACGGCACACCGGGAAAAATAGTGGCGACTGGGGACCGAGTAGTGGGGACCACCACCACCGTCAAGATTTTTAAAGCCTCCGTTTCCACAAGCTTGTACGGCAGCATCTCCAGGCCGATTAATTTGGCAATCTGCATGTTTAAAGCTTGTGCATGCGGGTGGGTGGTGGTGTATTTCAGCTTTGGCTACAACGCTTGTGTTAGCGACAGCTGAACGCTGCGCTGGGAGACATCGCTAGGAGGTAAGGGTGTGGGCGCAGGCCAAGAGATGCTCGTGCCTGCGTCCTGGGAGGGGGATTGGATCTGAATGGCAGGTTGTGGCACAGGGGAAGAGGCAGTGGTGTGACCCAGAAGAGGTGAATGGCTCTTGTCCCAATTTGTGGGGTGCTTGGCCATCATATGCCTGCACATGCTGGTGGTGGTCAGGCTGGAAGTGGTGGTTCCCCGGCTGATCTTTGTGTGGCACAGGTTTCACACCACTGTTCATCGGTCGTCCGCACTCTCACTGAAAAACATCCACACCTTTGAACATCTAGCCCTCTGCACGGAGGCTTGCTGCAAGGGGGTGCTGTGGAAAACAGTTGGGGGATTCTTTGCTCTCGCCCTGCCCCTACCCCTGGCCACCCCACTGCTTCTTCCAACCTGTCCTGCTGCTGCACTTGCCTCCCCCTCTGAAGCCCTGTCTTCCGTAGGCTTAGCAAGCCAGGTGGGGTCAGTCATCTCATTGTCCAGCAGCTCTTCCTCCGAATCCTGTGCGCTTCTCCCTCGGACTTACTGCCCTTACTACTACCTCACTGACATACAACTGTGTCTCATCATCCTCATCCACAAAAAGCTCTTGAGACAGTTATCGGAAGTCCTTAGTCTCCTCACCCAGACTCCGGGAACTTTCCAAAAGTTGAACATTGATCACGACTACTACCTCACTGACATACAACTGTGTCTCATCATCCTCATCCACAAAAAGCTCTTGAGACAGTTATCGGAAGTCCTTAGCCTCATCACCCAGACTCCGGGAGCTTTCCAAAGGTTGAACATTGGTCACGACAAACTCCTTAGGTGAGAGAGGATCTGTTTTTTCCCACTCTGGGCAGGGACCTGAGAACAGTGCCTGTGAGTCTGCCTGCTCAGAAGCTGTCATTTTCCTGGAGTGGTGTGGCTGGGAGAAAGGAGGAGCAGCCAGAGGATTCAGAGGTGCAGTCCCTAGGCCGGGAGTAGTGGACTGCGTAGAAGACTGGGGGTTTGATACATTGCTGGACGCGTTATCTGCCATCCACGACAGGACCTGCTTGCACTGCTCTTCTTGTAATAAAGGTCTACCACCACGCGGACCCGCAAATTGTGATAGGAAGCTGGGGAGCATAGGAAATTTACGCTCTCCTAATCCGTCAGCAGCCGGCTGTGATGCACCCCGCCCAGGACCTCGGCCTGTGCCCACACTCTCACTTGGACACGTCCTCGACACTTATCCCTACTCCTCATCATGTCGGATTAAGGATAGAGCAGGGCCAAAATAAATTACCCCACCATATAGCACTGGGAACTGTGGCTAATTTACCACACACAGAGACTTGTAGATACCGGAGGCTATATGCTGTGACCGGAAAAAATTAAACCGCTGTCTTGTGTTGATACCAAGGGGTCATTTACTGTTCACAGAGACTTGTACATAATAGAGAGGCTGTATAGACTGGGAGAAAACAAGAAAGCCAGTTAATAGTGCTGGTAACTGCGGCAACTTCACCGCTCCCAAGGAAAAGGTATTGTGTGACGCTCTGCACAGGGCCAGAAAACTATAGAGCCAGTGGACAGGGATGATAACTGCAGCAACTGCATCGCACCCAAGGAAAGGGTATTGTGCGACTCTCTGCACTGAGGCAGAAAACTATACAGCCAGTGGACAGTGCTAATAACTGCGGCAACTTCACCACACCCAAGGAAAGGGTATTGTGAGATGCTCTGAACAGGGGCAGAAAACTATACAGCCAGTGGACAGTGCTAATAACAGGGGCAACTTCACCGCACCCATGGAAAGGGTATTGTGCAATGCTCTGCATAGGGGTAGAACGCTATACAGCAAGTGGACAGTGCTGATAATTGCGGCAACTTCACCGCACCCAAGGAAAGGGTATTGTGTGACGCTCTGCACAGGGGCAGAACACTATACAGCCAGTGGACAGGGCTGATAACTGCGGCAACTGCATCGCACCCAAGGAAAGGGTATTGTGCGACGCTCTGCACAGGGGCAGAAAGCTATACAGCCAGTGGATAGTGCTGATAACTGTGGCTACTTCCCCAACACATAGAATGGTATCTGTGAAATGCTGTTCTGCAGTGGGCCAGGAAATATTTGTGTACTATTTAGCGATGAGAGTGAGCCCTCTGCCTAAGGCACTGCACACATATAACGGTACAGCTGCAATGATCTGCAGTGTCTCAGGAAATATTAGAGTACTGTTTAGCGATGGGAGTCAGCCCTCTGCCTAAGGCACTGCATACATAGAACGGTGTAGCTGCAATAATCTGCAGTGGGCCAGGAAATATTTGCGTACTCTTTAGCGATGAGAGTGAGCCCTCTGCCTAAGGCACTGCACACATATAGCGGTATAGCTGCAATGATTTGCAGTGTCCCAGGAAATATTAGAGTACTTTTTAACTATGAGAGTCAGCCCTCTGCCTAAGGCACTGCACACATGGAACAGTATAGCTGCAGTAATTTGCAGTGGGCCAGGAAATATTTGCGTACTATTTAACGATGAGAGTGAGCCCTCTGCCTAAGGCACTGCACACATAGGATGGTATAGCTGCAGCGATCTGCAGAGTCCCAGGAAATATTAGAGTATTGTTTAGTGGTGATACCTCTGCCTAATGCATTGCACATATAGGACAGTATAAATGAAATGGTTTGCAGTGACCCAGGAAATATTAGAGTACTTTTTTGCGGTGAGACCTATGCCTAATGCACTGCAGACTGAGAATGCTATAGCTTTAATGCTCTGCAGAGGGATAGATGCTTTAAAAAAAATTGGTGCTCTACTGCTCCCAGCCAGGCACAACTGTAATGCACATGATGAGGAGTAGCCCTAAGAAGGACCATTGGGGTTCTTGAAGACAGGATTCTACTCTAACACTTTACCTATATAAGCAGCTCTTTACCTCAACTCTGACTAATGCACTGCAGACTGAAAATCCTAGAGCTGCAATGCTCTGTAGAGGGATAGATACTTTCAAAAAAATGGTGCACTACTGCTCCCAGCCAGCCACAACTGTAATGCACATTGTGAGGAGTAGCCCTAAGAAGGACTGTTTGGGTTCTTGAAGGCAGGGTCCTACTCTAACACTTTCCCTGTATAAGCATTAGCACTTTCGCTAGCCACTGCCAGCATGTATCTGAGGTGAGCCGCTGGCGGGACCAGTTTAAGTACTCAGTGGTCACCTGATCGGCCGAGCCACTCACTACTGTGGGGGGAGAGAGGGCTGGCACGTCACAGTAGGAAGTGGTAATGCCTTCCCCGCATGTTTATTGGCTAGAAAATGGCGCTAAACATGCGAGAAGGGAAATGCAATTGACTCGAGTACTGCGTGGTGTTCGTCTCGAGTAACGAGCATCTCGAGTACCCTAATACTCGAAAGAGCTTCAAGCTCGGACGAGTGTGCTCACTCATCCCTAGTTGTGAGTCAAAAGCCAAGGAATTCCTAGAATAACAGGAAATTCAGGAGAGGCAATAAGATGGAGGCTAATTATTTCACAGTGACCAGGTTTAAAAATAACTTCAAGTTCAATAATCTCGTGAGTCACAGGGCCAGAAGACAACAGTGAACCAACCACAGTTTCCTTATCGAGTGGGATGGACTTGGTCCTACTTGGAATGTTGTTGTCAAAGCCATATCTCAAGTCCATGAAATTTCCTCCTACTCCAGAATCCAACATGACAGTAAATTGTAACTTGTGGCCCCCAGCACGGATCTGTGTGGAATACAAAATCAAACAGTGAGGAAAGCACCTCTATCTTCTCTTAGGTTGAAGAAGGTATAGCCTAAAACACTGAATCTGTCTGTTCGTGAATCTCCAAATTGTTTCCTATCTTGGCATTGGTGCAGGTGATTGTTCTTCAGGACTGATTAGGACAATAACAAGCAAAATGTCCCAAATTCCCGTAATAAAGGCAGAGACGCTCCGGCCGACACTTCTCTTTCTCTGCTGTCGATAGAGGTCCACGAATAACAGCAACCTGCATAGGTTCAGGTATAAGTTCTGGCCTTTGCTGGACATATGGAGCCGGAGGATTGAAAGAAACCCCCACAGCCTCTCCTTCCTTCGCTCAGAAAAATTTTGATCAATACGAATACACAATAGAATGAAGTCCTCCAAATTTTCTTAACTCTAGGGAGCTCATCCTTAACTAGAACAGATAATCCTCATCGAAACAGGCTCTTCTGAGCGTCTGAGTTCCATGTGGTATTGGTTACCTACCGTCAAAATTCTGCAGTATATTTGGCAATTGAGCATCACTCTTGTCGCAAAGTATATAACCTTTCCTCTGTGGTGCAGCTGTTAGGGTCATGGAAGATTTGATCCATAGCAGTAATGAAATTGTCAATATCACTGAGGAGGTTGCTACCTTTTTCTACATGAGGTGAGGCCCACACAAATGCCTCTTTGGTAAGAAGATTCATGATGAACAATACCATCTTTCTGTCGCTAGTAAATGGGGTACGGTGCATCTGGAAATAAATCCTACATTGATTTAGGAATCCCTAATACTGATGACAAACCCGACTGAATTTTACAGATAATGGCATATGGAAATCAGAAGCCATACTGTGCTGATCAATAAATTGCCTCTGTAAGTCATCCATCTTGTTGTGTTAAAGCTGAACCAATCTCTGCAGATCATCCACTTTACCACTTATAAGTAGAACAAAACTCTTGAAGTTCGTCAACTTGTTTCCTCAGGCCTCAGTCACACGGGCACATCGGCATCCGTACACCGGCGCCGATGCACCCGTGTGACTGACACCAGCAGACGGACATACCTTAAGACGGCCGTCTCTCTGCAGCGCCGGAGGAAAGAACATGTGACCGGCTTCATTGCCGGTCATGTGTTCTTTCCTCCGGCGCTGCAGAGACGGCCGTCTTCAGGTACGTCCGTCTCCTTCCTGCAGTCAAACGGGCGCATCGGCGTCGCTGTACGGATGCCGATGCGCCCGTGTGACTGAGGCCTCAGGGTGGCCACAACGGACTCATTTTTGTGTTTTTTTTTCTGCACTTATACAATGCCTTTGGTATGTTTTCAGGATGGTGTGCTGCCAATCTTTGATGTTCTACCAACATTTAGGCCAGGATTTTATCCAATCGGTCGTACTGCTATATCATGCTCAGCTTTCTAGGATCAGTATGAAGATAGCATTCTTCTTTCTCTCATAATATCTAAATGTTATGAGAAATCAAAATGTAAACTAAAATATGAGTCCAAAAAATATATCCTAAATAAAAAAAATAATAAAACACCATTAAAATCTGAACTAAAAACACTTTACCAGTAAAACATGGTGGTGCAGATAGTAAAGTATACATCAGAGCACTAGAAAAATATCAACAAAATATTTCAACAGATTGGGATGTTCTGATACATTTGGTAACCTTTCACTGACCCAGTTGTGTGAGAACTAAATTATTGGGCCTTTACTGTAACTTAGTATTTTAAAAGGGTTAGGGTAACTGTCCATAAAGACTGGTAACCAATCAATTCAACATTTTAAATGCATTACTTTACATTATATATTCACTTGAATTTATTTAAATGAGTAACATGATTTCTAGCTTCTCTGCCTCATACTTTTTTTCAAAGAGGGAACAATTTATATAGCAATTTACATTACATAATAAGTACAACATTAATATTTTTAGCATAGTTGCTAGGGACACTTCTATTTCATACAGTTAAGTCGGCATCATTAGGAAAAATAATTTTACATTTAAAACATATTCTGTCTTGGTAATTTTAATATTCCCATTCCCATTTGTAGAAAAAAAACAGATATTAACATAACACCAGGTTTAAAGAACAAGAAAATTGGTACCTTGCAAAAATTATGATATTAAGAAAGTATCCAAGGGCAAGTAATTAAAAACAAATGTTGTAGATATCAATCTTTATGATGAATTTAATTGTAATTAAAAACATTACTGCTAAAATGCAACTTTGGAGTCTTGCCTATCTGCAGTCAGTCAGTTACAGAATAGAGATGAGCGAGCATACTCGTCCGAGCTTGATACTCGTTCGAGTATTAGGGTGTTCGAGATGCTCGTTACTCGTAACGAGTACCACGCGATGTTCGGGTTACTTTCATTTTCTTCCCTGAGAAATTTGTGCGCTTTTCTGGCCAATAGAAAAACAGGGAAGGCATTACAACTTCCCCCTGCAACGTTCAAGCCCTATACCACCCCCTGCAGTGAGTGGCTGGCGAGATTAGGTGTCACCCGAGTATTAAAATCTGTCCCTCCCGCGGCTCGCCACAGATGCCTTCTGACATAGTTCAGGGAAAGTGTTGTTGATACCGGAGCTGCTATAGGGAGAGCGTTAGGAGTTATTTTAGGCTTCAAGAACCCCAACGGTCCTTCTTAGGCCATAGAAATCGCAGATCGCAGATGCTCTGCCGGGGACCAGGAGGGAGCGACAGCCTGCAGGGACACCGCAGAACACCCGGTGAAGTGAGTAATGATTTTTATTCTTTGCTCCGCTGTATTCCCGGCGTATAAGGTGACAGTTGGGGGGTGGTCTTATACGCCCCGTCGCCTTATACGCCGGTATATATTTTTATTGTAACACATTTCTGGATGAATTGCAGGGAAGGGCTTATATATTTAAGCCCTTCACGACAATTCATCCCGCGATCGCCGGCAGCCCATTGCTTTCAGTAGAACCTGCTGTATTGCTGGCTCCATTGAATTCAATGGGCAAACATCGTTCTTCTCTGCCACAGCTGTTACAGCTATGGCAGAGGAGAACGATCTTTATGCTGACAGTGCGGGGGGGGGGGGGGCACTCTTGCCGCTATTGTGGCTTAATAGTGGGACCTGGGAACTTGAGATGCAGCCCAACATGTAGCCCCTCGCCTGCCCTATCCGTTGCTGTGTCGTTCCCATCACTTTCTTGAATTGCCCAGATTTTCACAAACGAAAACCTTAGCGAGCATCGGCGATATACAAAAATGCTCGGGTCGCCCATTGACTTCAATGGGGTTCGTTACTCGAAACGAACCCTCGAGCATTTTGGTGCTCGCTCATCTCTATTACAGAATCATTTTACTTATTTTCAGTGATCCATATTCTGTTCATATGCAGTAAGAAAGCAGGGTAATTGCAGAAGCAGAACAAGCAGCAGAAGTTAGAGACACAAGAATAGAGACAGAGACTAGGAGTCATATAGATAGGTATTTAAAAATACATGGCAGTAGAAATGACCTAAAGTTAAAGCACCCAGGGATATATGATGATTGGGGCAGCACATACTGTAAATACGAGTCCGATACATGAGGTTCATGTTGGGGACTGGAACGCAGTAAGAAAGCAGGGTAATTGCAGAAGCAGAACAAGCAGCAGAAGTTAGAGACACAAGAATAGAGACAGAGACTAGGAGTCATATAGATAGGTATTTAAAAATACATGGCAGTAGAAATGACCTAAAGTTAAAGCACCCAGGGATATATGACGATTGGGGCAGCACATACTGTAAATACGAGTCCGATACATGAGGTTCATGTTGGGGACTGGAACTAGAGGTAACAGTCCAATATACAAGGTTCAGAGGCTCAAGACTAGAAGAAGTAAAAATTTGATATACAAGGCTACAGTTGCAGACAATATTGTAAGTCGGAGACAGGAACTAGAGTTAGTAGTTGATACATGAGCCTACAGTCTATAATACAAGCTGTTAATCGAAACTGTGTAAGAGTCCAACACGCACTACAGGAGTCAGGAACATAAACCAGGGTTAACCAGAGACATTGGAAGAAACCTTTGCTCAGGCCCTTGTAGACTGCCCTTGTATGCAGAGCAGAGAGTACGGAAATGAAAGGAGCAGTGAAACACTACAACTAGACCTATATAAAATACAAAAATGACACATGGACACTGAATAAGTGAAAAGTAAATAAACTACAAGCACAACACACTCAAACTATAATATGAATTTGACAAGATTATTTTCGGACTGCAAATTTTTTTCTTGATGTTCTTGTATTGAAGGCCAGCAGTACTGCTTGTTGTTGGCACTGTAATTTCCACAGGTACATACATATATTATAGATACAACTAAATGTGTATTTCTGTGATGTGTCATATAATTGAATGATACTGGGTGTAACTAGGATGTTCCTATGAATCAAGTGGACATGTTAAAAATACTATATGTAAACTTGTGTTTAGTACATTTCATATATTTCTTTCAATTTCTATGAAAAAGCTTGCCCATATATTTGCATATGAATACATTAGGAAAGAGTGTACTTTTTTATAATCCTAAAGATGTGCCTCTGCAAAATAAATGACTGATAAGAAAACATTTACGTGTTCCGTACTAATGTACCTCAGTATTCAGTCCCTCTGCGGTAAACATATTATCACACTTTCCAGATTGAATACAGTACATTTCAGATCTGTCATATATGTCACAGATTAAGATTTAAAATCACTCTCGACTTTTATCTATTTGGCAAATGTATCATTTTTTCCTATACACTATTCCATTTTTCTGTCACATTTTATTTGATGTATCGTGAGAGAAATTAAATGCTCCAGTAGATTGTGTATAAAAAAATGGCACTTTGAGAATCCATCCGATTACTATTGTGCTAAAGTTTACTACTTATCTTAAAAAGCAAACAGATGTGATTGAAATATGAAGCGAAAATTCACATATTTAGCAGATTTTAGATATCTTGTTAATATTCACACTGGCAGTTTGAAATGAATTGCATTTTATTGACTCATCTTTTACTGAAAGTATGGCAGGTTGATTATAATGATTAATAGTATCTAAATTGTTGCTTGTAGTTACAAGAAAAAGTAAGTGAACCCTTTGGAATTACCTGGATTTTTGCATTGTTGGCTAATAAATGCAGATTTAATGGTCACTGCACTTTGAGATGACTTGTGTTAATATGATAGCCAATGTGCTAACTAGTAAAAGTATGAATCAGTTTAATTAGCTAAAATACCGATTTTATGCTTAAAATCCCTCTAAATGTTGTCCACTGTGGGCTCTCTTCCTTCTAATTCGCTGTCTACTTTTGTTGTCAAATGAAAACATCCTCTAGTAACAGAGATAAAAAGACAGAACACAGGAAGTGAATGAGGGTGAAAACTCATACAGCTTATTGAAGTCTAAGAAGAACAAAGGGGAGCTCTCTAGATTTCTTTTTTCCTTGTTTTGAATATTGCTAGAGTCCATTTAGAGTAACAGTAAGGATTGAAGTGGGCACTATACATATCAGCGTATTGATGAGGCAGAGTGATAGTGAATATCATTGACACAGTGTAAGTGATTATTGCCAACAACACTGGTTGCTCGGATGTCAGATTAGATGCTGTGCACTCCTGATTTTTTGTTTTTTCTTCGCAGTCATGTTACAAGTCCTGTTAAAAAAGGATGGACATTGACTTCAAAGAAAGCTACCTTCTAATGGGTGGCGCTGCTGAGACATTGTAAAATTTTCATTTGCATAAACTCTTAATATATTAGACATATCTTACTCCAGTGTGGATCCTATTAAGACTGTTGAATGAAATGTTGGTCTTAATAAATTACCCCTTAAAGAGGTTGTCTGAATATCTGACTATTATCCCATCACTTTATGAGTAGAGATGAGCGAACACGTTCGGCTCCGCCCCTTTTTCGCCCGAACACCGAACTTTGCGAACACTTCAGTGTTCGGGCGAAAAAGTTCGGGGGCCGCCGTGGCAGCGCGGGGGGGTGCGGCGGGGAGTGGGGGGGAGAGGGAGAGAGAGAGGGCTCCCCCCTGTTCCCCGCTACTGCCGCCCGCGCCGCCGCGCATCTCCCCGGACACTTACGCGCGAACACTGCAGTGTTCGGCAAAGCCGGTGTCCGGGTGCGGATGTGTCCGTAACGGACACGTTCGCTCATCCCTATTTATGAGCCTTCAAAACCCTTTTAATGAGTATGAGAAATTTTAGTCTGATATTTAAACAACAGATTTATGAAACTATCTAAAAGAGAAAAAAATAGTCTTTGCTGTTCATAGCAACCATTCCCAGCACAGCTTTCATTTCCTGTAGTGCTCATTAAAAATGAAACTTGTGCTGTGATTAGTTGTTGTTTTTGCACTTTGTTCTCTTTATTATGAAACATGTCTACATAATTTGCAAATCTATTTTAATTGCAATTATTGATAATACATAACTGGAAATTCTGTGATTCTTTAATGTATGGGTACATGGAGGTTGACAGCACTAAAAACAATTGTTCGCTGACTGGACAGGTGAACACAACACTCAAGCAAGGACCTGCTCCAAGGAACAATTGTAGAACTCCTGTGCCTCTGGTCCTATATTATTCACCTTCTATTCTGCAACTTCTGCTTTCTCTTCACTGAGAAACATGTTAGAGAAGATGTCTCTCGTTTTTGCCTAAAGCCACCGTAGCTGTATGAACCAGTACATCTTTTTGAAACTGTGGGGTCACACACCTTGTTTGGTACTAGGTTACAGTCACTGCATGTAAATACGTTTCCCTTTGCTAACCTCCACACTTTCTCCATGACTCTGGACTTAAAATTAATTTGTCTTATGTTAGGCAAGTAAATGCTTACTATGGTGATAGGTGATGTATCTCTAGTACCCACCAATATTATGTATCTGCCTTTAGTATCTAGTAGTTGAGTAGACATTGTGAACTGGACACTATATTTGATGGCGAACAACTCCCCTGCCTACTTTTTGTCTGTGCATGCAAATATTACAACCAGGAATTATCTGTGTGTCATCTTGGGAGTTGCGGAGAATATCTGCGTTATCAAGCAGTGTTTTCTTCCATGTTTCTTCTTTGTAGGGAATGTAACCAATTTACATTAAACAAAATGATATTTAGGGTAATTGTGGCTTATAGAAAAGAAGCTGTATATGGCTTAGGCGGAGGTGTGCATTTTCTGGGAACTTAACCATAAGGAACCATAACAAACAAATAAGAAAATAGGGTATGGCATTAGATACCATCAAGTCTGAGAGGGGCACGGCAGTAGCCATACTGCCCTTGGCCCGAAAGGGACACAGCATAGAGACAAACATAAAAGTCAAAGTTGCAGTAAAACTACAGGCCTGCATATCTGAGGGGTGCAAAGTTTGTGTGCAGTGGACTCTCCATCAGCAACAGTAGGCATGATGGTGTTACCTCAACATGTGGTTTATTTGCGGGACCAGTCCTGATGTTGTTTCTGGGGCTAGTTCTCAAGAAAACCTTTGTCCGAAGCAGCGATCAATATATTCCATGCTTTTAGCTTTGCCTCTGCTTCTGGTGCTTTGTAAAACACATGTGTTTCTCCATTGCATTGGAGAATAATTTTGGTAGAGAAGCCCCACTTGTAGGGAATTCTGGCTTTGCGTAGGGATTCTGTGATGTTGGAGAATTGGCGTCCTGCTTGAATAGTCGCTTGGGAGAAGTCTGCAGAGAGCTGGATATCTGTGAAGGGACTTGGAAGTCAGTCATTTTTGCGTGCCGCCTGCATCATCACCTCCTTCGTATGAGAGAAGTGAACTCTGATGATTGTGTCATGTAGAGTAGAGTCAGGTAAAAATCTTGGCTTGGACAATCTATGTGCTCTGTCAATAATGATATCATTGGCTGGTATGGTTGTTAAGAGTTTTTTCATCAGTTGCTGCACAAAACTTGTAAGATCCGCCAATGGAACAGTTTCAAAGATGCCATGGAACTTAATATTGTTTCTTCATTGCGATCTTCCAATTCTGCAATTTTTGCCTTCCGTTTCTTTACCTCTTCTTCCAGTGCATAATGTGCATCTATTAAATTGTAGTGCGGGCCAGCAAATTTCACCAATGTTATTTTTGGTGTGGTCGATTCTACCTCCTAGTTCTTGAATGGAGGAATTTACTGTAGCTGACATGCCTTTGAATTCTGCTTGGATTGAGCTTCTCAGTGCCATCGCTATATCTTTAATAAGCTTCTGTGGCAGGCTGGTTTGATGGAGTTAAACTGTCCATACAAAACTCTGTAAGGCTTGCATCTTATACATCAGCCTCCTCTGGAGCCATAATTATTTGCCTCTGCTTTTCAGGGCTTGACAGTGGAGACTTATCTGTGACCTTTACAGGGTTAATTCTTGGGGCCAACTTGGCCTCATGGGGCCTGAGATGTACTGCTGAGGATGGCTCTGCTGCTTAGTAATTTATGGCTGAATGATGCAGGTGGGGAGGGGGGCGAGACATCTCCATTTCCACAGGATTTTGTACAGGGTGAAGTAGTTAAGGGGATGCTCATGGCCAACTGGTACAGACTGACTGATGTGTGCCTGCAATTGGGGAGAAGAGGAGGTAGAGGTATTTGAGGCATACTGTATCATCCACTCTACCACCTATTTTCTGTGCTACAGATGTAATGCCTGGGTAGAACCACTTCTAAGGAATGGCAGTGGGCTTGTCTCACCTCTGGCAGAATGTAGACCTGTTGCTTCAGTTTGAGCTGCTTGAAGTGCCAACTTAGTCTGCCCTCTACCACCTCCACCTCTGACACATTCCCTTTCTTCATGTTTCCTTTTTATTTATTCACTTTTTTATTTAGGTTTTTTTTGTTCACTTTTCCGTCGTAACTTATCAGCTAAATTTGTTATTTATGGCTAGGCCATGTGCTGCAGGCATCCATTGTAACTGCTGCCCATATGCAAGATGGAGGACACATTTAATGACATCAGTAAGGCAGTAAGGCACTCTAGCTGCTGTTTGGCTGTATGCTGATCAATGCAACAGGCATTATGAGAAATTCAATTTTACCATGATTTTCAGCATTAATCAGTTTGGACTAACCCGATTTGATTTTGCAAAAATTGGAATGATTTTACCATTTGGCTGATCAGAATGAGGAACACGACTTCTTCTCACTGTTCGATTTTGTATGAATACAGTGAACACCTTATCCTGAAGCAACCATGGGAAAGCACTGAGCTCAATGGCCATAATTAAGCTTTTAATCCTAAAAGCTATGATTATGAAATGTTATGACTTAGTATCTCCAAAGCACACTTTTTCTCTATTGTGTATACATATATACAATATTTATTTTTCTCAAATTTATATATTACTAGCTGATATACCTGGCTTCGACCCAGTTAATTTGATACAAGCATGTATGTGTTCATGGTTACTTTAGAGGAGTAAAATATGTACACACTAGAGATGAGCGAGCATACTCGCTAAGGGCAATTGCTCGATCGAGCATTGCCCTTAGCGAGTACCTGCCCACTCGGCAGAGAAGGTTCGGCTGCCGGCGGCGGGCAGGGAGTGGCTGGGGAGAGCGGGGAGAAACGGAGGGGAGATCTCTCTCACCCTCTCTCCCCCGCTCCACCCTGCTCATGGCCGCAACTCACCTGTCACCCACGACAGCGCAGCCGAACCTTCTCTGCCGAGCGGGGAGATACTCGCTAAGGACAATGCTCGATCAAGCAATTGTCCTTAGCGAGTATGCTCGCTCATCTCTAGTACACACATAGAGGAGTGTTAGTTTCCCCTCAGGCTGCATGTACCAATGTCTCTCTGCAGAATGTGCCACCCCTTCCATTCTCCTCACTTAGGACTTAGAGAATGCTTGCGCCAAATTTCACGCTTGTACGACACTTGGAAATTACATTACATAGGGGTGTACTTAATTTTGCAATTACCATTGAATAATCGAGTTGTGACCCCTTTACTTTTCCTATTTAGGACATAAAGAATGGCTGTGCCAAATTTCATGCTTGTACGACATCGGGAAGTTAGAGAATTAGATTTGGGACATTACACAAGGGTGCCAATACTTTTGCACTTAGCAGTGAATAGTGATATTGTGACCCCTTTACTTTTCCGATTTAGGGCCTAAGGAATGCTCATGGCAAATTTCATGTTTGCAGCCCATTGCGACGTTAGAGAATTAGTGGCAAGTCAGTAAGTCAGTCAGTCAGGGAGGGCTTTCATCTTTATATATATATATATATATATATATATATATATATATATATATATATATATATATATATATAAACCTGATTATAGCAAAGGAAAAACACATTTAAAAAAACGTAGAAGAAAACTAAGCCTACCATGGATAAATCCTTGCCACCTATTAAAAGGAATAAAGAGACCACAATTGCAAAACAAGAACAAACCGAAAAGAAGATTTGATGTAAAACAGAAGACAAGAAAGTACAGAATACAAAATTTTATATTGCACATGCTTAAGGGCAAATCCATTGTGATTTCTTAGGTTGTCAGTAATCATGAAAAGTTCAGGTCTGCAGCACTGGTGAACTAGAAAACTGCAGGCTATTTAACTGTAGTAATGTTTTTTTTTTAATTTTTAGGCTTGGCTCACATACTCAATCTTTGAGACATAACAAGGGGGATTTTAATTTATTGAAATTGTGTCTTTATTAGAGATGAGCGAACGTACTCGTCCGAGCTTGATACTCGTTCGAGTATTAGCGTGTTCGGGATGCTCGTTACTCGTAACGAGTACCACGCGATGTTCGGGTTACTTTCACTTTCATCTCTGAGACGTTAGCGCGCTTTTCTGGCCAATTGAAAGACAGGGAAGGCATTACAACTTCCCCCTGCGACGTTCAAGCCCTATACCACCCCCCTGCAGTGAGTGGCTGGCGAGATCAGGTGTCACCCGAGTATAAAAATCGGCCCCTCCCGCGGCTCGTCTCAGATGCGTTGTGACATAGCTGAGGGACAGTGCTGTTGGTGCTGGAGCTGCTATAGGGAGAGTGTTAGGAGTTAGTGTAGGCTTCAAGAACCCCAACGGTCCTTCTTAGGGCCACATCTAACCATGTGCAGTAGTGTGGAGGCTGCTTTTAGCAGTGTTGCACATTTTTTTTTGGTATATCGGCCATGCAGGGCATTGCGCCCTGCAGTAATAGTTCAGGGACAGAAGTGTGGAGGCAGGGAGAGCGTTAGGAGTTATTGTAGGCTTCAAGAACCCCAACAGTCCTTCTTAGGGCCACATCTAACCATGTGCAGTAGTGTGGAGACTGCTTTTAGCAGTGTTGCAAATTTTTTTTTTTGGTATATCGGACGTGCAGAGCATTGCGCCCTGCAGTAATACTCCAGGGACAGAAGTGTGTAGGCAGGGCCAGAAGACATATATTATTGATTGAATATACGCAGTGTGGTCCTTTTCAAAAAAATATTGGAAAAAAAATGTATTTGGCCTGCCTGTCACTGTGCTCAGTGTTCTGGGTCCGTGTCTGCTGGGGGTAGTAGTTCTCCAAATAAATACGCAGCCAGCTAAGTGTTACAGCAGGCGTGCGCCAAATTATTTCCTGGCTCTGAAATCACCGCTCTGTTGCAGTTAATAACAGTGCAACACTGCAGTTCCGTGACACACTCCAGGGACAGAATTGTGTAGGCAGGGCCAGAAGACATATATTATTCATTGAATATACGCAGTGTGGTCCTTTTCAAAAAAATATTGGAAAAAATTTTATTTCGCCTGCCTGTCACTGTGCTCAGTGTTCTGGGTCCGTGTCTGCTGGGGGTAGTAGTTCTCCAAATAAATACGCAGCCAGCTAAGTGTTACAGCAGGCGTGCGCCAAATTATTTCCTGGCTCTGAAATCACCGCTCTGTTGCAGTTAATAACAGTGCAACACTGCAGTTCCGTGACATACTCCAGGGACAGAATTGTGTAGGCAGGGCCAGAAGACATATATTATTGATTGAATATACGCAGTGTGGTCCTTTTCAAAAAAATATTGGAAAAAAATTTATTTGGCCTGCCTGTCACTGTGCTCAGTGTTCTGGATCCGTGTCTGCTGGGGGTAGTAGTTCTCCAAAATCATACGCAGCCAGCTAAGTGTTACAGCAGGCTTGCACCAAATTATTTCCTGGCGTTCCGTAAGCGAACTCAGCCTCCAACCACAGGCCAATAAGCGGCACATTTAATTACAGCGTTGTGTTTCTGCATTCCTGGTAATACAGCATGCTGAGGGGTAGCGGTAGGCCTAGAGGACGTGGGCGCGGCTGAGGACGCGGAGGCCCTAGTCCGGGTGTGGGCACAAGCCGAGCTTCTGATCCAGGTGTATCGCAGCCGACTGCTGCGGGATTAGGAGAGAGGCACGTTTCTGGCGTCCCCACATTCATAGCACATTTATTGGGTCCACGCGGTAGACCTTTATTAGAAAATAAGCAGTGTGAGCAGGTCCTGTCGTGGATGGCAGAAAGTGCTTCCAGCAACCTATCGTCCACCCAGAGTTCTGCGCCGCCCACTGCTGCAACTCAGAATCCTCTGGCTGCTGCTCCTCCTTCCTCCCAGCCTCCTCACTCCATGAAAATGAGACATTCTGAGGAGCAGGCAGACTCCCAGGAACTGTTCTTGGGCCCCTGCTTAGATTGGGCAGCAGTGGTTCCTCTCCCACCAGAGGAGTTTATCGTCACTGATGCCCAACCATTGCAAAGTTCCCGGGGTCCGGTGGATGAGGCTGGGGACTTCCGGCAACTGTCTCAAGACCTTTCAGTGGGTGAGGAGGCCGATGACGATGATACACAGTTGTCTATCAGTGAGGTAGTAGTAAGGGCATTAAGTCCGAGGGAGGAGCGCACCGAGGATTCGGAGGATGAGCAGTAGGACAATGAGGTGACTGACCCCACCTTGTTTGCTACGCCTACTGAGGACAGGTCTTCAGAGGGGGAGGCAAGGGCAGCAGCAGGGCAGGTTGCAAGAGGCAGTGCGGTGGCCAGGGGTAGAGGCAGGGCCAGACCGAATAATCCACCAACTGTTTCCCAAAGCGCCCCCTTCGCGCCATGCCACCCTGCAGAGGCCGAGGTGCTCAAAGGTCTGGCAGTTTTTCACTGAGAGTGCAGACGACCAACGAACAGTGGTGTGCAACCTTTGTCGCACCAAGATCAGCCGGGGAGCCACCACCACCAGCCTTACCACCACCAGCATGCGCAGACATATGATGGCCAAGCACCCCACAAGGTGGGACGAAGGCCGTTCACCGCCTCCGGTTTGCACCGCTACCTCTCCCCCTGTGCCCCAACCTGCCACTGAGATTCAACCCCGCTCTGAGGACACAGGCACTACCGTCTCCTTGCCTGCACCCACACCCTCACCTCCGCTGTCCTCGGCCCCATCCACCAATGTCTCTCAGCGCACCGTCCAGCCGTCGCTAGCGCAAGTGTTTGAGCGCAAGCGCAAGTACGCCGCCACGCACCCGCACGCTCAAGCGTTAAACGTGCACGTAGCCAAATTTATCAGCCTGGAGATGCTGCCGTATAGGGTTGTGGAAACGGAGTCCTTCAAAAGTATGATGGCGGCGGCGGCCCCGCGCTACTCAGTTCCCAGTCGCCACTACTTTTCCCGATGTGCCGTCCCAGCCCTGCACAACCACGTCTCCCGCAACATTGTACGCGCCCTCACCAACGCGGTTACTGCCAAGGTCCACTTAACAACGGACACGTGGACAAGCACAGGCAGGCAGGGCCACTATATCTCCCTGACGGCACATTGGGTGAATTTAGTGGAGGCTGGGACAGAGTCAGAGCCTGGGACCGCTCACGTCCTACCCACCCCCAGAATTGCGGGCCACAGCTCGGTGGTGGTATCTGCGGCGGTGTATGCTTCCTCCACTAAACCATCCTCCTCCTCCTCCTCCTCCTCCAAAGCAACCTCTGTCTCGCAATCAAGATGTGTCAGCAGCAACAGCACGTCGCCAGCAGTCGGTGTCGCGCGTCGTGGCAGCACAGCGGTGGGCAAGCGTCAGCAGGCCGTGCTGAAACTACTCAGCTTAGGAGAGAAGAGGCACACGGCCCACGAACTGCTGCAGGGTCTGACAGAGCAGACCGACCGCTGGCTTGCGCCGCTGAGCCTCCAACCAGGCATGGTCGTGTGTGACAACGGCCGTAACCTGGTGGCGGCTCTGCAGCTCGGCAGCCTCACGCACGTGCCATGCCTGGCCCATGTCTTTAATTTGGTGGTTCAGCGCTTTCTGAAAAGCTACCCACGCTTGTCAGACCTGCTCGGAAAGGTGCGCCGGCTCTGCGCACATTTCCGCAAGTCCCACACGGACGCTGCCACCCTGCGCACCCTGCAACATCGGTTTAATCTGCCAGTGCACCGACTGCTGTGCGACGTGCCCACACGGTGGAACTCTACGCTCCACATGTTGGCCAGGCTCTATGAGCAGCGTAGAGCTATAGTGGAATACCAACTCCAACATGGGCGGCGCAGTGGGAGTCAGCCTCCTCAATTATTTTCAGAAGAGTGGGCCTGGTTGGCAGACATCTGCCAGGTCCTTGGAAAGTTTGAGGAGTCTACCCAGGTGGTGAGCGGCGATGCTGCAATCATTAGCGTCACCATTCCTCTGCTATGCCTCTTGAGAAGTTCCCTGCAAAGCATAAAGGCAGACGCTTTGCACTCGGAAACAGAGCCGGGGGAAGACAGTATGTCGCTGGATAGTCAGAGCACCCTCCTGTCTATATCTCAGCGCGGTGAGGAGGAGGAGGAGGAGGAAGATGAGGAGGAGGGGGAAGAGACAGCTTGGCCCACTGGTGAGGGTACACATGCTGCTTGCCTGTCATCCTTTCAGCGTGTATGGCCTGAGGAGGAGGAGGAGGAGGAGGATCCTGAAAGTGATCTTCCTAGTGAGGACAGCCATGTGTTGCGTACAGGTACCCTGGCACACATGGCTGACTTCATGTTAGGATGCCTTTCTCGTGACCCTCGTGTTACACGCATTCTGGCCACTATGGATTACTGGGTGTACACACTGCTCGACCCACGGTATAAGGAGAACCTTTCCACTCTCATACCCGAAGAGGAAAGGGGTTCGAGAGTGTTGCTATACCACAGGACCCTGGCGGCCAAACTGATGGTAAAATTCCCATACGACAGCGCTAGTGGCCGAAGGCGCAGTTCCGAGGGCAAGGTAGCAGGGGAGGTGCGGAGATCAGGCAGCATGTACAGCACAGGCAGGGCAACACTCTTTAAGGCCCTTGACTGCTTTATGGCTCCCCAGCAAGACTGTGTCACCGCTCCCCAGTCATGGCTGAGTCGGCGGGAGCACTGTAAAAGGATTGTGAGGAGGTACGTGGCCGATCGCACGACCGTCCTCCGTGACGCCTCTGCCCCCTACAACTACTGGGTGTCTAAGCTGGACACATGGCCTGAACTCGCGCTGTATGCCCTGGAGGTGCTTGCTTGTCCTGCGGCTAGCGTCTTGTCAGGGAGGGTGTTTAGTGCGGCTGGGGGAATCATCACAGATAAGCGTACCCGCCTGTCAACCGACAGTGCCGACAGGCTAACACTCATCAAGATGAACAAAGCCTGGATTTCCCCAGACTTTTGTTCTCCACCAGCGGACAGCAGCGATACCTAAGCAATACGTAGGCTGCACCCGCGGATGGAAGCATCGTTCTGTATCCCCATCAAAAACGGGGACCTTTTCGCTTCATCAATCTGTGTATAATATTCCTCCTCCTCCTCCTGCTCCTCCTCCTGAAACCTCACATAATCACGCCGAACGTGCAATTTTTCTTAGGCCCACAAGGCTCAGTCATATAATTTTTCTAAACAATTTTTATACGTTTCAATGCTCATTAAAGCGTTGAAACTTTCACCTGAACCAATTTTTATTTTAACTGGGCTGCCTCCAGGCCAAGTTACAAATTAAGCCACATTAACCAAAGCGATTAATGGCTTTCACCTGCCCTCTTGGTTGGGCATGGGCAATTTTTCTGAGGTACATTAGTACTGTTGATACACCAATTTTTGGGGGCCCTCGCCTACAGTGTAATCAAATTAGTTTTTAGCCCACCTCCATTACATCTGACGTTACCTCAGCTGTGATGGGCAATGCAATGGGATATATTTATGTACCACCGGTGGCTTCCTGGCACCCACCCATGCTGTGGGTCCACAGGGAGTTGTAACTACATGTGTCCACTTCTAAAGAACCCCAGTCTGACTGGGGCATGCAGTGTGGGCCGAAGCCCACCTGCATTTCATCTGACGTTAGCTCTGCTGTCCAGGGCACTGCAATGGGATACATTTATGTACAGCGGGTGGGTGCACACGGAATTCCCATTGCGGAGTTGGGGATTCCCATTTGTACCTGCCTGTGACTATTTATAAAAAACCGCGGTCTGACTGGGGCATGCAGACACCTTGACAGAATGAATAGTGTGTGGCACATAGGTTCCCCATTGCTATGCCCACGTTTGCAGCTCCTGATGGCGGTGGCACAGGATTATATTTCTCATTGCTTCTGTACAGCATTGTGGGCTATCGCCCCGCCCCTTTTAAAGAGGGTCGCTGCCTAGCCGTGCCAACCCTCTGCAGTGTGTGCCTGTGGTTCCTCCTCATGGCAGACGCACTTATAAATAGACATGAGGGTGGCGTGGCATGAGGGCAGCTGAAGGCTGCGCAGGGACAATTTGGTGTGCGCTGTGGACACTGGGTCGTGCAGGGGGGGTTGGGCAGCATGTAACCCAGGAGAAGTGGCAGCGGAGTGTCATGCAGGCAGTGATTGTGCTTTGTTGGAGGTAGTGTGGTGCTTAGCTAAGGTATCCATTGCTAATGAGGGCTTTTCGGAAGTAAAAGTTGTTGGGGGGGGCCCACTCTTGCCGCTATTGTGGCTTAATAGTGGGACCTGTGAACTTGAGATGCAGCCCAACATGTAGCCCCTCGCCTGCCCTATCCGTTGCTGTGTCGTTCCCATCACTTTCTTGAATTGCCCGATTTTTACAAATGAAAACCTTAGCGAGCATCGGCGATATACAATAATGCTCGGGTCGCCCATTGACTTCAATGGGGTTCGTTATTCGAAACGAACCCTCGAGCATCGCGAAAAGTTCGTCTCGAGTAACGAGCACCCGAGCATTTTGGTGCTCGCTCATCTCTAGTCTTTATTTCAAAGGGATATTCCCAGAATTCTAAATCTTTCCCTCTGAAATCTTTAGGATACTTAAAGCAAACAAATTCTATACATAGTTTACCATATTAAGGTATAACATATCTAGGTATTCAAATAATGGTTGAACCAACAAGGCCTTCAATACTTTAGGACCTCTGCACTACTTGTAACCAGTGTTAGGAACAACTAGGAGATCTATATTTACCCTTCATGTCTTGGATGAGCAGAAACAATATTCGTAAAACATACATATTCCCCAAGTTTTGAAGCTCCTTTACACATTGAGGGCTCGGTTAGACAAGTGTTGTTTATGCTCTGCTAATCAATGTGTAAAAAACGCTGCTGACATGCTGAAAAAGAATGGTTTGCCTTTAGCTATGTGATGTAGCCCAGTCAAACATCTGTGGTGGGGGCCGCGTGCTTCCACAGCTCTCATAGGAGCCTATAGAAAGCAAGCTGCACCTCGGTGCACCACGGAGCTAACATGCGAGTCGGCACTCACTGTTCTAACTTGGTTAAAAGCGCAGATTCTGCGCTTCTATAAAGCGTCCATGTGAGCGCCTCCATAGCAACCTATTGGCTGATAGAGCAGTGCTGTTCTCGCAGCGCGAGTCACTCTTTAAAACTATGCTCACTCTGTTTATGAAATTCTTAAGGAATGGTAAATGCCTAAGACTTGGTCATTCACAACGTATCCAAACTATTGCATTAGGAAGTTTTGTAATTCTGGATATACAGTACATACATCCATACATATTTCAGCGCAAACCACTTTTCCCACTAGTTACGCCAGGTATCACAACCCCGACCCAATAACCTGGAGAAAAATCTTTTGAGACAGAACAATCTCCTTTTCTATCCCTTCTTTTGATAACCAAATCACCAGCAATATAGAAGCATAGAAACATAGAAAATGGATGGTGGAAATAGACCATCTAGTCTGCTTTAATAGTATTTCCTTTTTTATTTCTGACTTAGGGCTTCTACCCACTAGCGTTTTTTTTAACACTGTGATATCGCTGCACTTTTTTCAATCGGACTTTCTAATGTTAAAAAAGGCATCACACAAAAATCACAAGTTTACGCTTTTGCGATTTTTGTGCGATGCGATTTTAACATTAGAAAGTCCCATTAAAAAAAATGCAGCGATAATGCAGCATTTAAAAAAAAAAAACGGTAGTGGGTAAAAGCCCTTAGGATAGATATATACTTATCCCAGGCAGTTTAAATTGATTTATTGTGGATTTTCCAACCACGTCTGCTGGCAGTTTGTTCCAAGCATCTACTAGTATTTCAGTAAAACAAACAATATCTTCTGACATTGCTTCTGATCTTTGCCCAACTATTCTCAGATTGTGTCCCTTGCTTAGTTTCTTAAAGGGGTTGTCCCGCGCCAAAATGTTATTTTTTTTTTTTTCAATAGCCCCCCCGTTCGGCATGAGACAAACCCGATGCAGGGATTAAAAAAAAACAACAGATAGTACTTACCCGAATCCCCGCGGTCCGGCATCTTCATACTTACCTTGTGAAGATGGCCGCCGGGATCTTCACCCTCGGTGGACCGCAGGGCTTCTGTGTGGTCCATTGCCGATTCCAGCCTCCTGATTGGCTGGAATCGGCACACGTGACGGGGCGGAGCTACGAGGAGCCGCTCTCCGGCACGAGCGGCCCCATTCAGCGAAGGAGAAGACCGGACTGCGCAAGCGCGTCTAATCGGGCAATTAGACGCTGAAGATTAGACGGCACCATGGAGACGGGGACGCCAGCAACGGAACAGGTAAGTGAATAACTTCTGTATGGCTCATAATTAATGCACGATGTATATTACAAAGTGCATTAATATGGCCATACAGAAGTGCTTACCCCCACTTTGTTTCGCGGGACAACCCCTTTAAAAAAAACACTTAGCTCCTTAATCTTTTTTATACCTTTCATATATTTGACACCTTCGATCATGTCCCCCTTTCCCTTCTTTCCTCCAAGTTATACAAATTAGGTTCTTTAAGTCTTTTCTGATAAGTTTTGTTCGTGAGGTCTTCCACTATTTTTGGAGCACGTCTTTGGACTCAATCTGTCTTATCAATGTCTTTCTGTAGATGAGCCAAAAAATGCTCTTACCATAAGCAACAACTATGAATTGGATCCCGTTAAAATATAACTTTTATTAAATTGTTTAACAAAAAGATTCCACATGGAAACGAAAATATTTAAAGACCCAGTATATAGTGCAGACATATATATTTTTATATTGTGGTAATTGCCATAGAATGTGTCAATGTTATCCCATATTCAGATAGCTGTCAGTCTATGACTATTGTTATGTTTGCACTTATTATTCAGCAGGTCATATGAAATGCTGGAGATTTGTGTGGCAGGTTCTGATGATCAGACTGTTTAGTCAGATTCTATAGGCAGTACTCTGGAGGCTTCACTGCACCTCCAGTTCGGAGGACCTATTTGGTGTTACTGGTCTTTATGGGGAACAAATGCCCCAATTAATTTTTTACCATTAATCATTCTCTCCAGTACTGAACTGCTAAAAAATAAATGCAAACATAACTATAGTCATAAACTGACAGCTATCTGAAAATGAGATAACATTATCACTGGATGCCAAATAACCACAATACAAAAATATATATGTCTGTAGTATATAGTGGGTTTTTAAATATTTTTGTTTCCATGTGCAATCTTTTTGTTAAGCAATTCAACAAAAGTTATATTTTAAATTGATCCAATTCATAATTGTTGCTTATTAGAGATGAGCGAGCACCAAAATGCTCGAGCGCTCGTTACTCAAGTCGAACTTTCAGTGATGCTCGAGAGTTCGTTTCGAGTAACGAACCCTATTGAAGTCAATGGGCGACTTGAGTATTTTTGTATATGACTGGTGCTCCGCTAAGGTTTTCATTTGTGAAAATCTTAGCAAATCACCAAAGTCATGTAAATGGAGTCGGCTGTATTGCTGGCTCCATTGAATTCAATGGGCTAACATCGTTCTTCTCTGCCACAGCTGTTACAGCTGTGGCAGAGGAGAACGATCTTTATGCTGACATAAATTTTTTTTTTATTTTTACACATCTTAGGATGATTTTCAGGTAAGGGCTTATATTTTTAAGCCCTTCCCGAAAATTCATCCAGCGCTCGCCGGCAACCCATTGCTTTCAATGGAGCCGGCTGTATTGCCGGCTCCATTGAATTCAATGGTCAGTGCTCGTTTAATCGAGACGAGTACCGCGTGGTGTTCGTCTCGAGTAACGAGCATCTCGAGCACCCTAATACTCGAACGAGCATCAAGCTCGGACGAGTATGCTCGCTCATCTCTATTGCTTATGGTAAGAGCATTTTTTGGCTCATCTACAGAAAGAGATTGATTGAGTCTAAAGATTTGCTACAGAAATAGTGGAAGACCTCACGAACAAAACTTATCAGAAAAGATTTAAAGAACTTAGTTCTTGCATATGGCTAGAGCATTTTTTATTTTAATTTTAATAGGACTGGATTGGATTCTGAGCCCATCTCCTTTTTTCTGTCTTTCTGTAAATGAGGTCTCCAGAACTGAACACAGTATTCCAGATGTGGTCTCACCAGAGCTCTATATACTGGATTCACAGTCTCCCTTTCTCTACTGGTTATACTTCTAGTTATGCAATGGAGCATCCCACTTGCTTTCTTTTCAGCATGAGTGCACATTTGATTAGTTTTGAAGTTGTCAGATATCAGAACCTCTAAATCCTCTTCTGAAGTCCTGGATAACACATATTGCAAAAAGTATACTAAACATGTGGCCATTTAGCCAGTCACAGGTGTCATAGTCTTCCTTGATCTCTTTGATATCACTCTGACTGGTTCTTTCATAGTGGCATAAATAAAGAGCTGAACTCACACAGCCTTGGTTCACTCTAGGGAATATCGGTTTCATACAATTAAAGAAAATACAGTTGCAAAAAAGATCAAATACTCATAACAATATATTCTGTAACAAGTTTGTATTACAGATCCATATTAAATTATGTTATACTATGCTAATGTGAAACTGGCCCTACAGTGTTTTTCAGAGGGCAGCTAATGCTGGACATTAATGAGATACTATCTGAGTTAGCTGAGGGTCATTCTCACATGGCTGGATTTGAATTGCCGATTCCGTGATCTTTGTCCGAACGGACGATACCCAGTAATATACGAGCAATGAAAGACATGGACTTTTGCTAGTTCACTGAGACATGCAGGTAGGAATTGCAGATTCCACAAGGGGAAAAAAAAAATTAGTGCAGATTCCACACATATGGGCTCCATTGGTCTCTAGGGAAACCAGATGCAAAAGTCGGAATTTTGGGGCTTTTGTATCTGGTCAACTAGCAAGGAGAGACAGAGAGAGAGAATTATCGTCTGGGTGGTTTACTGTGCGATGTTCTGATATCATTCCCTGCTTGCAAACTTTCTTTTGCTGTCCATAAATGTGCATCCGCACGCACGCATACACGAGCATTCATAACTCATTTCTGTGATCACTAGCAAGTCTTCGGCTGTGGATAGCCAGAAGCAGAATCATCTAATTGCATCAATATGCAAGAAAATGCCTTCAAGACAGTAACTAGATTGTACAAGATTATAGTGTTCATAAAAAAGAGTCCACCTGCCCATTCTGGTGTCTGCTGGAGATGCCCATTGGCCCTAGGCTTAATATTCAATACGTATTTTATTTGCCCTTAGATGGAGATTCCCTAAGTGGGGTTCTCACCACTGAGATGACCGTAATCCTGAAAATGGGTGTTCCATGCCCTCTATTTCTTTCTCACTGTGCCCTCACCGCAATGAGAAGGAGCTTAAATAAAACTCAGCCTGCATGTTCCACTCAGCTCTATGGGACTTCCAGAGATAGCTGAATACATATTTAGCTATCTGGCATTTGTATTGAAATGAATGGAGCAGTAGTGCGCATACTTGACCACCGCTCTTCAAGCTTCCCATGACTCTGGTGCCTGCAGTGAAGAAATAAAGAGGACACAGGATTCCTGTTCTCTAGATAGTTGGCTGTGTCGGTGATGAGACCCACAAAAATCAGTCTTTTATCACCTATACTGTAGATACTGTTCAATGATATTCTAGGATAGCCCCCTTTAAGATGGAAATGCAAACTTTTTTGTGGAGAAACATGTCCTATAACATACACCATAAATAGTAGAAAAATATTGCCTGGTCAAATGTATTCAGCTTTCTGTTGTATCATGCTAATGGGAGCATGACTTGATGAACTCTGCCTGTCAGCTGTTCAGTGCAAGTCAGTACCTCCAACTAGTTTGCTGCAATATTGGTATGGGCAGTTTATGCAATGACAAATTACTGTGGTTCTTAAGGTCAAAGGAGGTTCAACATGCTACTACATGGGTGGCTCCAACCAAGTGACCATTCAGTGCAATTAGACAGCTCGATATAGTTGTATATCATTTATTTTTATTTATTACTTTTTGTTGTACTTGCACTATTAAGATTTCCTAATGATAACTAGGGGCCATTTTATTTAGGAATTTATTTATTAATTTCTAAAATTATATCCATCTTTAGCTTGCCAAAGAGACTTTACCACTGCTGCCCTTTCATTTGGTTAGGTAATCAAACATGATCCTGATGAAAACACCTCATAGTAATTGCATCTAATTTAAAAGTACTTTTTCATCAGCTTCTGTCTTTGATTTGATTCAAGATTTTTCTCATTAACATTCGCCACACATATAGGCATGAATAAAACCAGCAAAATAATGAAGCTACACTTGAGATTAATCTGCCTTCTTGGAAGAAAGTGTAATAGGCACACTATTAACAGGCCATTCATTCTTTCAGAAGTAATGTTAATTGTATTGGCTGCTGTATGGAAAACGAAAATTTGTGCTCAGAATTTAATTTATTCAAAACATTAAGACTGAGATGCACCACTTAAAGATTTATAAATTAGAAAACACAACAGCTAATATATAAATACTAAACATTAATAAAATGTCATAGAAAATATGAAATTTGTTTAGAAATGTGCAGTTCAGTGTTTCAGCTCATTTACTTATAATAAATAATGTGTTTCCGTTGTCAACCAAATCTGCTGACTGAAAGATATTAAACTTTTCTTCTTCCATGATTTATATAACAAAAAATATTATTTTAGCATACACTAAGGCCTTGTTCACACAGCAAAGGACAAGTATTTGTTCTAAAACAGTCATAAATAGAAGTGTTTCATTTATGTTTTGCAGTGCTTTACATTTACTTTTTAATGTCTTCAACTTGCCTTTAAGTTCAATAGTGTAAAGACATATAAATAGAGATGAGCGAGTATACTCGCTAAAGGCAATTGCTCGAGCGAGCATTGCCTTTAGCGAGTACCTGCCCGCTCGAGACTGAAGGTTCGGGTGCCGGTGCGGGGGAGCGGTGAGTAGCGGCAGTCAGCAGGAGGGAGCGGGGAGGAGAGAGGGAGAGAGAGATCTCCCCTCTGTTCCATCCCGCTCTCCCCCGCCGCTCCCTGCCCGCCGCCGGCGCCCGAACCTTCAGTCTCAAGCGGGCAGGTACTCGCTAAAGGCAATGCTCGCTCGAGCAATTGCCTTTAGCGAGTATACTCGCTCATCTCTACATATAAACTAACAATACATTTCAATCACCAATATGGCACATCTGCCCAATGCAATAAATAAATACAGCAACTACTGTATATTCAACATGAATAGATCAGTGACATCACCTTAGTGACAATTTCTTAGTTATATCCCTGAACAGGAAAAGTAAGGCCTTAAGTAATGGACAAAATAGTTCCCATATTCAGTTTTTAAAGCTGAAGGTACTACAAAAGTCATAAAAAAGCTCAATTTTCAGCAAAAGTCAGCTCATCAACTTTGCAGGGAGATTGTAACAGGCAATGGTAAGAATAGCACTGCAAGTGGGGCATTTAAATTCTTTATTACACTAAAGATTCTTTCACACGAGAGCATAAACGGCGCGTTTTTACACCCGGGCGCATATACAGTACCCATGTGACGCATTGGTTTCCAATGCAGCCGTTCACATGGGCGATTATGCGGCGCAATAAATAGAACATATATACGTGACCAGCGTATATGCGCTCAGCCAAAACATAGTTCTGGAACTATGTTTTGGCCAATATATGCTGGCGGGTCCTATAGACTTCTATGGGAGCAGGGAAAGAAAAGGAAGAGGGAGGCATTTTTATAGCGCCCAACGCCGTGAAAAACTTACAGGTGCCTCTATATAGGCACTGGAAGGCATCCTGAGGATTTTGGCAGAGCGAGGATTTTTCTGGGTGTGGCGTATTTTTTCGCTAAAAAGGACGCTTGCGGTCGTGTTAATGGACGAGAAAACGCTTGCTGTGATCGCAAAAAAACGCCCATGTAGGCGCTTATACGGAGCGGGTGTAAAAATGTAAAAACGCCATCCCCGTTTATGCTCTCGTGTTAAACAAGCCTAAGGCTGGCTTTCCACAAGCATAAGTGTAATTGTGCACTCCTCCTTTGCGCTACAAAGGAAGCTTTTTTGCACGTCCGTCGGTGTAGTTTTTCTGCCCGAGGGCATGTCTTTATGCACGTGGGACACAAACAGACACTGATTGAAATGGCTATTTTGTCCAATCAGTTCCAAATATGTTGTTTTTCCAGCTGAATTATGCAGTGTTTCATGCATCTTCTAACATATTGTGCACGCATTTGCGCAACCCCCATTGACCTCTATGTGGCCCACTGGTGCACAAATATGCAGAAGTATAGAACATGTTCTATCTTTTTTTGCGTGACTGAGATGCACACTTCAAAATGTGAAAAATGAACGAACTCATTGGCAACAAAGAATTCTATTCTTTACATATTGTATGCACAAATACACACGCAAATACGTTTGTGTGAAGCTGGCCTAACAGGTATCTACATGGGTGCATATGTATGTGTTTACTTGACATAGATAGGTAGGACAAGGACTGACATCAGTGATGACAATCTCTGTTCAGCGCTGAAAAATAAAAATGTGTGTGCGGGAATGCAATAAGTGTGCATGTTTATGTTGACTCATGTGTGCATGCATGTTTGAGTGTGCACATGTTTGCATGTATGTTTGCATGTGTGCATGTTTGTGTTGGTGCATGTATGTTTGTGTATGCGCATGTTTGTGTTGGTGCATGTATGTTTGCGTGTGCGCATGTTAGTTTTGGTGCATGTATGCTTGCATGTGTGCATTTCTGTCTTCTTTTTTGGAAATTCTGTGTTATTTTGTTGTATAGCTTTGGAATACTAAATGTTTTGGGGGTTTTGTTTTGCTTTGTATCTCTGTTGTAGTGGATAAAATAAAGAAAAAATGGAGAAGCACCAGGGACCAATTCTGAAAGGAGTATACTGTCCTCCCAAGGATCAGAGATGGGGGCAAGCAGAAGTGACAGTATGTTTACTACACCCAGCTGATGAACCTGTCATCCATGATAGATACACAACCCTAAGTAAACAACAGCACTGAGGCGTGACGCACGCTGAAAGTAATGGATGTTTAACATGGGACTATTATCGTGCAGGTTGTTCTTGCTGCTGTACTACTGTTGGTTTCTGAATGATGATCATCCCATGTAAAAGCATGCTGAAACTGAATGAATGGACGAGAATCATCCCGGCATTCAGTTTAATGCATGCTCAAAATCATTAGCGATGATCGTTCAGTGTAAACAGCAGCCGTTCATTATTGAACGGCCACTGCTTACAGAGAATGGAGAGGGGTGGAGCGAGGAGAGAAACCTCCTCCAGCCGTCCCGCCCCGCTGCTAGCCACTCTGTCAGAGAGCCAGTGATACTCACTCCTGTGTAACAGCATGGGAGCGAGTATACAAGGGTCAAACATTGTTTTCCCCACAGCTTGTCCCATGTAAGGCCTTAAAAGGTCAACTACTAATTATTACTGTCTTTTTCACAGGACCTGTGACAATTTAATGGTGGAAGACACCTCCTTCAAGGAGTCAGTAGGAACCCCTACAAAAGAAGAGTCGGAGGCTGCCCTCAGTGTTGCATGCATTGAACGTAAGTACTTAGGTCTATATGCCTTTTTTATCAAAATTTCAACCCCCCCAAATTTGTCATTTGAACTACACTTTACAATAGAGGAATGCAGACTGGGTCATGTGCAAAGAGATTTAGCTTCTGCGCAGCCTCCACTGCCACCCACTCCCCCACCTTCACACCCACAACAACAACCCCAAAGTTTTGGGTATGGCCACTATGGGTAACATCTGCAAGAACAAGCAGCCACTAGTGCATGGCCTTTCCCTCCAAACAGTTTGGCAGGCCAAACAACCCACATCTGGAGTGTATCTCAGAACTCCCCTCCTCCTCACAGGGGCATGGCGGAAATCAATTTTCCCCACCAACCAGCGATGCTGGGCCCCAGTACCAAATCTTTGATTGTTATATATTGATTATGATGAATTAACAAAAAGACCGCTGTACTCAGCGCAAGATCAAACTGTTATTCATGGAGACGACTGCAAAATTACACAAGATTATGCTTTTTTTTGTTATTGTAATGGAAGTCTAAATGAGTGGGGAAAATACATAATGGACATAGATACATTCTACACCTCCATGCAAATATGAGGTTCACTGGACCAGGTCAGTGACAGGTGATTACTACCAGCGGACTACTCTGCATATGTATTGGTTGAGCCGAATTACCAGCAATAAAGATTATATTAAACCAAAACTAAGTATGCAATAAGAGCAACCTAAAAAAAGGAGGTAATGTACTCTATGTTATCAAGGCTGATGTGTGTGAGGCTATTCCCATCATTAACGCCTACTGAAAAACTTGATATTATACTTCAAACATATATGGTAAAAACAAGAAGGACTATATAACCTGAAAAATATACAACTGTACCACTGTATATATAAGATGAACACACATAGAGAGGATATTAGATCATTGTCATACACCATAGTAATTTAATTCCTAATCATATTCTCATTGCAAATCTTTATTTGTAAACAGTCAGCTAGTATTCAACAGAAATAACTTTCTAGAGAAGAATATCCAAATATCCGATAGCATGTCCACATTATTTAAAGCCGTTAGTTTTGTAGAATTTTCACTCCAATTCCTGCAGAGGAGAGAACAAGAGAACAGATGTTGCCCAGAGCCATCTCAAGCACCCCGTCCTTTCACAATGACCTGCACAAGAATGAGAGAATAATATTTAATACTTAAAAATGTATATATTACATATACATTTTATGCAGTTAAAAACAAAAATGACCAATTTTGCTTTCTTTTTCTTGAGGAGTGTTACTCTGTCACCACCTCTAGTGTTACACGGAATGTGGTTAAAGGGGTTGTCCCGCGCCGAAACGGGTTTTTTTTTTTTTCAACCCCCCCCCCCCCCCCCCGTTCGGCGCGAGACAACCCCAATGCAGGGACGTACAGACAGCTTACCGGAGCGCTTACCTTGATCCCCGCGCTCCGGTGACTTCTATACTTACCTGTGAAGATGGCCGCCGGGAACCTCTTGCTTCGTGGACCGCAGCTCTTCTGTGCGGTCCACTGCCGATTCCAGCCTCCTGATTGGCTGGAATCGGCACGTGACGGGGCGGAGCTACACGGAGCCGCTCTCTGGCACGAGCGGCTCCATAGAAGACTACAGAAGACCCGGACTGCGCAAGCGCGGCTAATTTGGCCATCGGAGGGCGAAAATTAGTCGGGCTCCATGGGAACGAGGACGCTAACAACGGAGCAGGTAAGTAAAAAACTTTTTATAACTTCTGTATGGCTCATAATTAATGCACAATGTATATTACAAAGTGCATTATTATGGCCATACAGAAGTGTATAGACCCACTTGCTGCCTCGGGACAACCCCTTTAAGGATCCAGAATTTCAGATGGCTAATCCTATGTCCTGTAAGCATTAAAATGCTTGGGAATCGGGAGATCATCATTCTCCGTGCGTATTGTGCTATTGTGCTTTACAATGCGGGCTCTCACCTTCATTGTTGTTTCACCCACGTACAGGAGGCCACAAGGGCTAGTGATGACATATATGACATAAGAAGATCTACACGTATATCTATTCTGAATGAAAAAAAAACTCTTCTGTACGAGGGTGAAAAACATTTTCATCTCTGAAGATGTTATTACAGCATGAGCATCCTAAGCACGGAAAATTACCCCTCCTAGCTGGCAGAAATACATTTTGTCTCAGGACCTTAGAGGTATAGACTGATTTAACCAATCTATCTTAGGAAATATCTAAACAAGACTATAATAGGGCCTGCGGAAACTGTAGGGCAAGTGTCAGAAAAGCTAAAGCTAATAATGAATTGAGGCTTGCAACAGAGGCCAAAACAATAAAAAAGGATTTTGGGGGTATATCAAAAGAAAAATCAAAGATGCGATTGGATGCTTACAAGATTAAAATTGTGAATTGGTTAAGAATAATGTTGAGAAGGCCGAACTTTTAAATTCCTATTTTGTATCTGTTTTTTCTCAGAAAGTAGATAGAACATCATCTGATCTTCCCTGTGCTATTGGGGGAATAAAAGAGTGCAAGCTATCTATAAGCAGAGAGATGATGAGGGAACCCTTGGCTTACTTAAATGAATTCAAGTTTCAAGGTCCAGATGAATTACATCCTAGGATAATAAAGGAAGCAGTGGAAATAATTGCTGAACCACTCGCCATAATCTTTGAAAATTCCTGGAGAACAGGAGAAGTCCCAGAAGTCTGGAAAAGGGCAAGTGTTGTCCCTTAAAAAAGGGAAGAAGGTGGATCCAGGAAACTACAGGCCTGTGAGCCTGACCTCTATACCAGGAAAGATCTTTGAACAAAATATTAAACAGCATTTATGCAAGTACCTGGATAAAAATGGAGTAATTAACCAGAGCCAGCATGGGTTTGTAACAAACAAGTCATGGCAGGCAAATCTAATTTCTATGTCAGAATCACTGATTGGTTTGATCAGGGAAATGCAGTGGATATAGTTTAGCCTGACTTTAGTAAAGCATTTGACAAAGTATCCCGTACCATACTTATTGAAAAATTGACAAAATATGGGATTTACAAGGCAACTGTTAGGTGGATTCACAACTGGCTGAGTGATCGTACTTAAAGAGTGGTCATAAATGGCTGCACATCCAAGTGGAAGAATGCATCAAGTGGGGTATCACAAGGCTCTGTCCTAGGCCCAGTGTTGCTCAACATTTTTATAAATGATCTGAAGGAGGGAATTGATGGGAAACTGATCACATTTGCCAATGACCCAAAGCTAGGAGAGACAGCTAACACTATCCCCCTCTACTCTTCCTTAGTCAGACTTCATCTGGAATACTGTGTCCAGTTCATTAATTCATGAATGGATGAGTGCTGCCTCTGATTGGCTGAGCGCAGGGACCAATCAGAGCCAGCTCTCAGCTGTCATTCAATAGCTGAGAGCAGCCTCTGATTGGTCACAGTGCTCAGCCAATCAGAGGCAGCCCATTCAGCAGGCGGCGACTTTAAATCCCCACCTGCCAAATACTCCTCACAGCAGTGCAGGAGAAGAGCCAGCTGGACGCAGCTGAGCCCCGGCAGCTGAAGAAAGGTGAGTATAGATTTTTTTTTATTTCTATCACCATTTTTTGTTGTTTTTCAGGAAAGGGCCTACATTCTGAAAAACAATTACAGGATGCTGGCAGCTGGATCCCCTACCGCAGCTGTCATATGTTATAGCTGTGGTAGGGAATTCTTTATTCCCCGCACAGATGTGGCTGGTGCAGGAGGGAATTCTTTTTCCTCGTGGGGATGAAGGAAGTATCTGCCGCATGCGGCAGATGTGTTCTTCATCCCCGCAGGGACTTGGCAGCTGTGGACAGGCAAGTATGTTTTTCACACTAAAATTCTTGTTTTTTCATTGAAGAGCTTATATTTAAAGCTCTTCCCTAAAAAACAATTCAGGGGTGCCGGCAGACCATTGTCTTCAATAGAGCCGCTGGCAGCAGCTGCGGCTCCATTGAAGAGAATGCTTGCATTATTTATTTATTTTTTTATTTTTACACTAAAATTCTTGTTTTTCAGGGAAGAGCTTATATGCAAAGCTCTTCCCTAAAAAACAACTCAGGGGTGCCGGCAGACCATTGCCTCAATGGAGCCACTGGCAACAGCTGCGGCTCCATTGAAGGCAATGCATGGACCGGCATTCACATGTGTTTTTGCACGTACATGGGTGCACACTTATGTACGCACCTATGTACGCACAAAAACACGCTCGTGTGAAGCCACCCTAAAACAGCCTACTACTGTCTGATAATTCTACATATGACAAATAAATTAATTAGCCGTAAGAATATATTGAACTATACGAATGCAGTAAACTCAATAGAATGTGCTGATTTCCGGTATTTAATACAGCAAGTTATCTGTATGTACAATTATCTGAAAATGGATCTCCTGAGCTATTTCCAAACATCAGCTTCAGAACTACATGTGAAAAATTTACCAAACACTGAGCTTTAATGGCTGAAAGTTTACATGTGCTATTTTGCAAAACTAAACTATACCAAGTCAGCAAAAACACATCTTTAATGAAGTTTGAAGTAAATATTGTGGTTGTTATTTTATTGACAATTAAGCAAGCAATGTATTATATGCGATGATTAAGCATACTGCAAGAAAGAGTTTATCCATTACTCATCATGATATTTACAAATTCTATTTGATCGCCAAGCAGTGATACACTATGCCAATATCGGAAGAAATTGGCATTTGCAAGTACCAGACTGAAATCTGCTGGAAGTTACCCATTAGTCACATTCATGCCTAATCCATTAATCAGCACTGTATGCACCTACTGACCCTTTTTTTGTTAGCAGTATTAGATTACCATCTGCTAAACTCACTGTTTACCTGAATTAATTGACATTGTATCAGCATAAGCAGAAACTGTAGAGTTAAGAATATTAATTCTGCTGATGTGTATTTACTGTTTTCTTGTCATACATATTTAATCAATTATTTCAGTTGCTAAATTCATATTATAATTAAAGTGACATTATGATACTAATCTGGAGCAACACATTGTGATTAGAGATAAGTGAGCACCCAAATGCTCGAGTCCGTGTTATTCGAGTCAAGCTTTTCGTAAAATTTGAGTAACAAACCCCCATGACTACAATGGGAGACTCGAGCATTTTTGCATGTGGGACGCCGGGTGCCGAGCTTTTTTTTTTTCCTAGTTTCGTCTCTCTCTCTCTCTCTCTCTCTCTTTCTCTCTCTCCCCTGCCTACCAGACAAAAAATTTGCCAATGACACATGCTGCGTCACAGCAGGGAGGGGCCAAAACAGGAACGTCACAGTGGGGAGGAGCCAAAAACACGGCTTGATGCTTGTTCGAGTAATAAGCACCATAGAGTACGCTAGTACTTGAACGAGCATCAAGCTTGGCAGAGTATGTTCGCTCAACTCTAATTGTGATTTTTATGATTTTCCTGCGGTACTTTAACAACATATGTGTTATGGACCTGATTGCATTCCGTCTATACCATAATTGAATTAAGGTTGAATCCTAAAGTCAAAGATCCCATTTTTAGCTATCTATATCTGATGACACACTGCTGATGTATGAGATGGGACAACAGTTGTCTATGAGCCCTGACATTAGCTCTTGTGCAGAGCGTTTAGACAGGCAGATCACCACTGAGTTTTTGCTCAGCACTTCCCATTCTATGTGAAGCACTGAGCGAGGAGAATTTACATTCAGCGAGAAGTCCTTAATGATTTTCATGCTGGTTGAAAGTGAGCGACCAACAAACTGTAAACAAATAGTGCACGATGCCTCCCAACACCACAGTGCTAATTTGGCAGACTGTTTCCTGGTGGTTATGATGCCACAGCAAGCCAGTATGTGATTGCTGTACGAGAATCAAGCTTGACTCAAATCAGCCATATCATTCTCAGTCAGCCATCTTTAACAGCATATTGTAACTCAGAGTTTAACATGCATGCTACTCTATATGACCTGGTCGAAGCCAGGTCCAGACATACTATATGTGTCTGACTCATAATGTTAAGAATTTTCATTCTTATACTTATGCTAGGCTATGGAGGTCCACACATATACTTCCACCTAGGCACCAGATGTCTGTATAATTGCCCTTTGCAACCTGAGTCCAAAATATATAATTTTCCCTTTAATGACTATGTGAACCCAGTTGTGGTATTGTTAATTTTAGAAGCCTCATTGTCCCATATATGTTTAACCTACTATGACAGATTACTTTCCCTCCAAACCAGAACAAGAAAAAAAAAACATGTACCGTATGTAAGCCCACGACTTTTCGAATATTATTCTATGGACTGCTGAGTCAAAAGTAGAACTTTTAGAAAAAATTGGCCCTATTAAATCTGGTTTAAAGCTAATACCATATTCCACAATAAGAACACAATGCCAACAGTCAAACAAGGTGGTGATAGTGTGATAGTCTCGGGCTACTTTGGAGGACCAAGACAATTTGTTCTAGCTGATGGAACCATGAATACTGCTCTTTATCATAAAATCCTGAAGAACAATGTCCACCCATCAGTTCTTGTCCTAAAGCTTAAGTACAGTTGCGTTATGCAGCATGACAATGATCCTAAGTACACAAGCAGTTATGACTTGAATCCTACTGAGAGGCTGTGGCAAGACCTTTACCAGGTCACATTATTGGTTTCTATTAAATGGTTTGTAAAAGGTGCATAGTACACCATTTTATATCATGCTGCAGCACTTATACTTTATGGTCACTTACCTGTCTTCCTTTTTGCACTCTTGAAGTCTCCTCTAACATTTTGTATCAATATGGCAGTCACTTGAAACTATGCAACTACCAAATTGCTTCATCCTTCTGTGCAGCTAATTCTAGTGCCAAAATCCAGCTATATGGATGAATCCTCTGCTTCTGAGATAGCCATCTGGGAGGGAGCCACTATTAAGCTGCCTCTAGTGGTAGTTATCTCCTACAGGATCAAATAATCGGGAATGTTGAAGACTAGCTTGAGCGTTTTTTTAATCCCATGGGAGACAGCTTAATGCAAGAGGCTCCGGTCAATGGGTTATTCTCCTCTCTCCAATGAAGACACTTACTTGCTTTGCCAAGCAACTCTGCATGTGTATAGGGAAGTTGAGGAGATTAATTTTCAACAGCTATTTAAGGTGCATAGGCAGTCTTAAGGTACATTTACATGGGACAATCATTTGCTCGGTGATTGCCCCATGTAAAGAGGGCAATGATCAGCTGACAAACAGGCAAATACTTGTTCATTGGCTAATGGAGCTGTCTATGCCATTGAAAAAAATCACTATTGCTGAAAACACATCTGATGTGCTGCCAAGACTGATTGAAAAAGCACACATTGGGGGATGCTTGTATGTAGTTACCAGCACTTTATTGAAAAAGAAAAGCTCTTCTCCTGGCTGGCCACCGATCCATCATCTGACTAAACTCTAATATTATAATATTAGGGAGCCCAAAAAGTAACAATAACTTATTAGCAGAACAGCTTTGGAGTTCAGTGTAGCAAGGCCAGAATCAATGCTTTTCTTCTTTCTTCTTTAATTAAGTGTCCGGCTCTACTCAGAGCTACTCTTTGCTCTGTCACTAGGTAACATCTGTGCATGGAATTCTGGAGCTGAAAATCATGTTTCTGCGCATTTCCACATCAAGAAGTGAAATGCCAAATTATCGCTTGCAAATCTGCACCAAAAACACGGCAAAAAGCTGTGGAATTTTCATGGTTTTTTAGGTGAAATTTACCACAGCAAATTCCACAGCAAACTTCACAGTATTAACATACCCTTAGGTCTTCCCCACACATAGACCCGACAAAGCGCCGCAATTGTACTGTCATTTTCGGCAGCAGGTCCCAGCGGCCGACAGCATGCCTTAGCGCACCCCATCATTGTGATGGGTGATGAGGTGCGCTAAATGGTCAAAGATAAAACAGACAGCGCTCGAACATCGCGGCGCTGGAAAGTGCTGTGGTAGAACGCATGTCTGCGAGGCCCCATTGATTTAAATTGGAACGTTATACCGTGATTACTACGACATTCAAAATGCCACGTTAATTGTGGTAAAAAACGCCTGTGTGAGGATTTTACAATTAAGGCCTTAGTCACACGGGCGTTTTTTCCCGCGATTTGCGGATCGCATGACGGATGCGCATCCGCAAATCGCGTGACTGGGCCGAAAAATCGCCTGAAAAAACTGCCCCTAGCCGTGTTTCATTAGAAACGGGCCGGAGCTGTCCAGTGCATTGAATTAAATGGAGCCGGCAATACAGCCGGCTCCAGTGAAAGCAATGGGCTGCGGGCGATCTCACGATGAATTTTTGAAAAGGGCTTAAAAATATAAGCCCTTCCCGGAAATTCATCCAGAAATGTGTAAAAATAAAAAAAATATATATACTCACCTGGTCCCGGCAGACGGAGTTCAGCCGTGGCGGCCGGCAGTTCTCCTGAACTGCTCTAAGTAGTATTCAGCAGCCGGGGCTTTAAAATCCCCCCCTGCTGAATGAGCTGCCTCTGATTGGTCACAGCCTCACCAATCAGAGGCAGCTCTCACTCACACTCATTCATGAATTCATGAATGACAGCTGACAGCTGCCCCTGATTGGTCCCTGCGCTGAGCCAATCACAGGCAGCACTCACTCACCCATTCATGAATTCATGAATGAGTGTGAGTGAGAGCTGCCTCTGATTGGTGAGGCTGTGACCAATCAGAGGCAGCTCATTCAGCAGGCGGGGATTTTAAATCCCCGGCTGCTGAATACTACTCAGAGCAGTTCAGGAGAACTGCCGGCCGCCGCGGCTGAACTCCGTCTGCCGGGACCAGGTGAGTATATATATATATATATATATATATATATATATATTTTATTTTTATTTTTTTTTACACATTTCTGGATGAATTTCCTGGAAGGGCTTATATTTTTAAGCCCTTCCCGAAAATTCATCGTGCGATCGCTGGCAGCCCATTGCTTTCAATGGAGCCGGCTGTATTGCGGGCTCCATTGAATTCATTTGGCAAACATCATTCTTCTCTGCCACAGCAGTTACAGCTGTGGCAGAGGAGAATGATTTGTCTAGTATATGTTCTCAATGGGGTCGGCGCTGCTGCCGCCGGCCCCATTGAGCGCATATAGAGAAGAGAACAGGAATCGCAGATCGCAGATAGGTGCGATCTGCGATTTCTGTTCTATAATTTATCAGACGAGCGCATAAAAAGCGCTCATGTGTCCAATACCATTGCAAAGCAATGGTTCTATAAAATTGCTGGACGCATGCGCATGCGCAAATCGTGTGAAAAAACGCCCATCTGACTGAGGCCTAAGAGGTGAATTTGGCTGCAAATCGGCACCAAAATCCAAATCACAATTTGAATCAACATGGTGCAGTTTTTGACATGATAATTGAAGTGGATATTTGTGCTTACGTTTTGCACCAATTGTGCACCAATTCCTCAAAGGAAAATAATATTCATATTGATGAACTGCTCTAAGTGTCAAGAACAGGCTAAGGGCTTAGTCACATGGGCGCATCGGCGCCTGTGTTACTGCAGGAAGAAGACGGACGCACTTCAGGACGGACGTCTCTCTGCAGTGCCGGAAGAAAGAACATATGAGCAGCTTCATTGCCGATGTGCCTGTGTGACTAAGCCCAATGGCCTGTGTCATACAAACGTATGTACACAGCATTTTGCTTGCGCAAAAAATTTTGTTTGTGCAAAGAAATATGCAGTATACTCTATTTCACTGCACATGAAAATAGAGCATATTAACTTAATTGCCAATTTCAATGAATGGAAGTATGCTTGCTTGTTTTTTTGTGCATGCAGATGTATTTACAAATAAGCAATGCTCATTGCACCAATATGTGGTGTAAATGCGCATATGCCCATGTGACACCAGCCTTAGGGTGGCTTCACATGTAGTTTGCAGCAGTGCATCTAATTTGCACATGAATGAGGCTTGAAGAGGTAAATAATCTGTGCATTGCACAAGTGTTGGCGCAACGGGATGCGAGCTGTGCCCCCGCAGCTCACCTGCTCCCGGCGTCTCACTCCACTCTGCTGTGTGCCGGCTGCAGCCCAGCGGGCACATACGCAGAGCAGAGGCGGCGTGTCACTAGTGATGTTTCTGTGCGGTCCTCTACGAGGTTCACACAGAAATAGGACATGTCATGATTTGTTTACCGCGAGAGTTTTCATGCGGTCAAATTGTGGTTGTCTGCATAGGATTGCATTATCTAATGCAATCCTATGGCAGTGGACACAAGCGGAAATTCTGCAGGAAATCCTGCTGCTGAATTTCCGCCCGTGTGCAGGAGGCCTATAGGATATATTCTCTGTGTTTAGGATATACTCTCAGTGTTTAGGTTATATTCTCTGTGTTTAGGTTATGTTCTCTGTGTTTAGGTTATATTCTCCGTGTTTAGTTTATATTCTCTGCGTTTAGGATATATTCTCTGTGTTTAGGATATATTCTCTGTGTTTAGGATATATTCTCTGTGTTTGGGTTATATTCTCTGTGTTTTAGGTTATATTCTCTGTGTTTAGGATATATTCTCTGTGTTTAGGATATATTCTCTGTGTTTGGGTTATATTCTCTGTGTTTTAGGTTATATTCTCTGTGTTTAGGATATATTCTCTGTGTTTAGGATATATTCTCTGTGTTTGGGTTATATTCTCTGTGTTTTAGGTTATATTCTCTGTGTTTAGGATATATCCTCTGTGTTTAGGTTATATTCCCTGTGTTTAGGTTATGTTCTCTGTGTTTTGGATGTATTCTCTGCGTTTAGGATATATTATCTGTGTTTAGGATATATTCTCTGTGTTTAGGTTATATTCTCTGTGTTTAGGATATATTATCTGTGTTTAGGTTATCTTCTCTGTGTTTGGGTTATATTCTCTGTGTTTTAGGTTATATTCTCTGTGTTTAGGTTATATTCTCTATGTTTAGCTAAATATTTGCACAAACACGGTTGTGTGAAGAAGCCCTTAAAGTTATAAAAAGCACACATTGTATAATAACATTAGCGATCATTTAAACTGTTCCCCTATGTTCTGTGCATGCACTAAATAAGAAAAGAGTTATGTCAGTATTTCCTTACCCTAGCACTGTGCACAGATTTATTTAAAATGTTGCCTCTTTAAATCTTTTATATTTTATCAGTTGTTCATTTTTTTCTGCACACTTCAACTGCCTGTAAATTCACTATGGCAACAGAGTTTGTTGGCAGGACTACGTAGTCCCAAAGAGACCAAACCTAGTTATACAATGGGCAAATAGACAATAAGTATATACCTCACTGATCACATTATGTAATGCCGCATAAATATATTAACTAAGAAAATCACTGCAGGTATTAGCTTAAATGTAATATGCTCTCAGTTACCCGCTACAGCACAAGTAAAACGTTGCATATCACATTCAAAAAACAATATTTTTTTCACTCTTTCTGTATGTGCAATCCTCTAAAAATGCTTGCAGTTATGTTTGGCGTGCCTTTTGAATAAGCTTTGATTGTGTCCAGTATATTTTGAAATCCAATTAGGAAATTGCTTAAATGGTCACTAAAAGCCCATTTACATTGGATGAGTGTCGAGCAAGCGATGCCCAACACTTGTCTCTGTATCCCCGCGCTCCCGTGCTCCTGCAAGGGAGCTAGCACAGCTGGCTTGCACAGCCCAAAAGATGAGCAATGACGATCATCGCTCATAGTGCAGTTTAAACACCCGCCGTTCCATAGCGAACGGCGCCTGTCTTATGTGAATGGAGAGGGGTGGGGGAGCAAGAGGAGAGAAATCTCCTGCACTGCCCCACCCCCCCTGCTGGCCGCTCCATGTGCGAGCCAGCTGTGCTAGCTCCACGGGAGCGCATGGATACAGGGGCAAGTGTCGGGCAAACGATGTAAATGGGCCTTAACTTTTCAGCAAGCTTTTGCTTATGTCATAGCCAATGTAGTAACTAATAAAAGTGCAAATCACTTTATTTACCTAAAATGACAATTTTATACTAAAAAAAATTACTCTAAAGTGCTGCCCACTGTGGGTCTCTTTACTTACTTGCTGTCCACAGCCTGTTGTCATGTGTCAATCCTTTTCTAGAAGCAGAGACAAATTACATGAAGTTGGGGCTTGGCTGTTTGTTACTTAGCATGAATAGATTTCCACGTATTACCAACAAATCCAACATGACAGATCAAAGTTTCACAGATATCTGTCTTCAGTCGATTTGACATGGCACTTTAAACGTTAAGGCAAAAAAAACAAACAATGCCAATAAGTGGTTGTAATTAGTTGTTGCAAATGACAAAAAACATTAAGAATAGAGATGAGCGAGTATACTCGCTAAGGCACTACTCGCTCGAGTAATGTGCCTTAGCCGAGTATCTCCCTGCTCGTCTCTAAAGATTCGAGGGCCGCCGCAGCTGACAGGTGAGTTGCGGCGGGGAGCGGGGCAGAGCGGGCGGGAGAGAGGGAGAGAGAGATCTCCCCTCCGTTCCTCCCCGCTCTCCCCCGCAGCTCCCCGCCCCGCGGCGGCACCCGAATCTTTAGGGACGAGCGGGGAGATACTCGGCTAAGGCACATTACTCGAGCGAGTAGTGCCTTAGCGAGTATACTCGCTCATCCCTAATTAAGAAAGCTTTGAGATGTGCGGTATTTGACCACAATACCGCGGCAAAATTTGCCTCAGTGTGCAAAATTCTAGAGCAAAATTTGATGGCTAATGTTTAGAATTCAATGCAGAACTGAAAATAGCAAAATTCTGCATAAAAAATGTGCGTACAGAATTTGGTGCCGAATTTTCCACACAGCAAATTCCGCTGTGTGTTGTGAAAATATTCTGCTCTTGTGAACTACCCCTAAGGCAAGCTGAAGTAGCCATCACTTATCATAGCTGTACCCTATTAAAAAAGCAAAAAGAAACTAAGCAGCCTATGCTAAAGAAAAAATACCAGATAAACACTCAAAGGGTAGTGGCTTAAATATCATTTTTAAACCTCAAAGCTAGTACTGTCTTAATCACTTCCTGACCCATGACGTGCATGTAAGTGAAGGGGTTCCCACGAAATACCGTACAATTATGTCATGTAAATGGCACTGGCTCAGAAGCTGAGCCTGCACCATCCATAGGGAAACCAGCTGTGACCGGCAGCCAGTGTCCCACTGTAACAGTGAGGATGGGAAAGAACACTTGATTCCTAACTTAACCACTTACAATCAATGCTAATTCTGGCAGTACAAAGTTAACACAAGGAGGAATCTCTCTCTGTGACATCAGTGAGCGGCCTTGGACATGGCTTTCAATGAAGTTACTGCAGTGTATTATTGGAGCAATAAATTGATTTGCACTTTTACTAGTTAATACATTGGCTATGTGCAGAATGAGCCCCTCACAACTGATACCTCAATGCACTCAATAGGTTAATGCGGCAAGAGCTTTATGGAGAAGAAATAGTAGGACTCCTCTCACTTGATGTGCCAGTATTAATAAATCTCTGCCTATATTTTTGTCATTTTGTTATTATTTAAAAGGTGAACTTTGTTAAATGTCCTAATGTTAGGTTTTTTTAAAATTGTTTGTAATGTTCTTTATTTTGTTGAGTCCTATTTGGATTTTGACCTTTGCAAAACTATTTTATAATGAAGGTATACTTGGTAAGAATAGAAATTAATCAAAAGTAAGTGAACCGTATTTGTTTTGGTGGGATTTGTTTGGATGTAATTATTATTTTCATTAACCATATAAATTATTTGGATCCACGTCATTCAGTATTATAATGGGAATTACCGGATTTTAAATTTAGTTAAGAAACTTTTATCTCTGCAAATATGACTTATATGCCATAAGTGTTGTGCTTGAAAGAACACAAGATAACCGCAGAAATGTCAGCATTTTATGTCCTCAGTAAATGTCAGGACAAAGAACATTTTTTTCATTGATATTCAAAGGAAGAAGATATTGACTTTAAATACTCAAAGAACTCTACCAAAACTTGCAATGATAAAAAATGATGTCCAATGACATTATTCTTGTTGACTTATGCATTTAATTTCACTTATACCTGACAAGGGTGGTCAAGTTCAATCATTGTGAGTCACTAATTAGACCTTAAATCCGCTCTTTATGGTTGTAAGTGAATTAATGACATTCCACAAAAATCAACCCTCGCAAAGGTTTTTCAAGGACTAACTCAATTAGATTAGCTTCACACATATTTTACTTACACTTCTAGCTGAGATGTACAGTAGCTTCAGAACAAATTCTTATGCAGCTCCATCTGATGTAGTTTTGCCTGTAAATCAGTTCTACTTTATACTCATTAAAATAAATAAAAAACTATAATAGTATTTAAAATGGAGATTTTAGATGTCAGAAAACATAGGAATAGCTTCAATAAGATCATCTCAATTTCAATCCTCAGCTTCAAATGCCCTGTAAACCCCTAAGCTAATAACCCTTGCTAGAATTAAGTAAATCCTTGAATATTTTTCCTCGTTTGCATTTTGTTGATGGTTTAATTTCTTATTTCAAGCAGTATTTTCCACATATGCTGCAATGGAGTCTCCACTGTCTAATAGGAAGCAAATATAACTCCATAAAACAACATTTTCAATGATTCAGCCATCTCTAACCCTAAGTGCACCTGAATGCAGGAAGAAAGAACAATGAGCATAAAGCTCTCGACAGGCATACAACATTCAAGAACACCCAAGTAAAGTATTCTACTATCCACTTTTCTCGAAAGAGTTTCTTCTAAAAAGGCATTTTTTTAAATGGATATACAAGCAGTAGATTCACCGCTGAAAGAACAATATTTGACATTTTTTGCTCAAACAGGTGAATGTTGATCTGTAGAAAAGCTGGATGAGCACAATATGCATGAGAATCTCCACTCAGTAGTGAAGAATATCATGAATTACTTTCATTGCCACATCTCCTTCATTATCTATACAGGCACAGCGGCAGTACCGAACACAGGTTGTGCCTTTACAAATTATAAAGGGAAAACAACACTCATAAACTCTTCTTCATGCTAATAGGCAGAATTACCAAAAGTCAGACCCCCAATAGTAAAATATCAGTAGGCTATCTTAAAGGGGTATTTTGGCAAGATTAAGTTATCCCTATCCATAGTGCACCAGAGATTGCCAAGGACTTGTACTTGGTAATTTCAGACACTGTCATTAAAACTGGCATTTCCACATCATAGTGGCAGATGTTTCATCAGGAACTGTTAAACCCCTTCCCTCCATATGACATAAGGGTACGTCATGACAGCGGGGTACTTCCCGCAACTGGACGTACCCTTATGTCATGTGGATAGCGCGAGACATAAGAGATCTTGCGCTATCCAGCAGCGGGAGCCGTCTGTCACTGATAGCTGGCTTCCTGCTGCAACAGTGGGGGTGCATCGGAGATAAACATAAAAAATGCTGAAAAATGAGGCAAAATGCTCATTTTTAGCATTTTGCCTCCCAAAAAACGCAATAAAAGTGATCAAAAAAAGCTGTATGTACGCCAAAATGGTACCAATAAAAACTACAGCTTGTCTCGCAAAAAATGAGCCCTCACAGAGCTCCATGGAAAAATTAAAAAGTTATAGGACTTTGAATGCAGCGATTTAGAAAAAAAAAAAGATTTCCGAAAAAGGGTTTTTATTGTAGAAAAGTGTAAAAACCTAAAAAAAATAAAAATTTTGGTATCCTTGTAATCGTACCGGCCCGCAAAAGAAAAAAGGATTGTGTCATTTATGCTTCATATTTAACGCTTTAAAAAACAAACTATGGCAGAATTGATGCGTTTTCTCTCCCTGCAATCAATAAAAATAATAATAAAAGTTTAACAATATAGTCTATATTCCCAAAAATGGCACCGATAAAAACTATAGTTCGCCACGCAAGAAAAAACAAGCCCCTATATAGCCGTGTCAATGGAAAAATAAAAAAGTTAGGGCTTTTGAAAAATGAAGATTAAAATCCGCCAAAAAACGTTGCATCCTTAGGCCTTAGTCAGACGGGCGTTTTTTCGCGCGATTTGCGCATGCGCATGCGTCCGGCGATTTTTTAAAACCATTGCTTTGCAATGGTATCGGACACGAGTGCTTTTTATGCGCTCGTCCGATAAATTATAGAACAGAAATCGCAGATCGCACCTATCTGCGATCTGCGATTCCTGTTCTCTTCTCTATATGCGCTCAATGGGGCCGGTGGCAGCAGCGCCGACCCCATTGAGAACATATAGAAGACAAATCATTCTTCTCTGCCACAGCTGTAACAGCTGTGGCAGAGAAGAACGATGTCTGCCCATTGAATTCAATGGAGCCGGCAATACAGCCGGCTCCATTGAAAGCAATGCGCTGCTGGCGTGCGCGGGATGAATTGTCGGGAAGGGCTTAAATATATAAGCCCTTCCCTGCAATTCATCCAGAAAAGTGTTAAAATAAAAAATATATATATACTCACCTGCTCCCGGCAGCCGGAGTTCCGTGCGGCCGGCCTGCAGTGGGTGTGAAGGGCTGTGCCAATCAGGGGGCAGGTCTGACTCACACCCCCTTCACACCCACTGCAGGCCGGCCGCGCGGATCTCCAGCTGCCGGGAGCAGGTGAGTATATATATATATATTTTTTATTTTAACACTTTTCTGGATGAATTGCAGGGAAGGGCTTTTATATATTTAAGCCCTTCCCGACAATTCATCCCACACTCGCCCGCAGCGCATTGCTTTCAATGGAGCCGGCTGTATTGCCGGCTCCATTGAATGCAATGCGCTGGACAGCTCTGGCCCGTTTCTAATGAAACGCGGCTAGGAGCAGATTTTCGGGCGATTTTCGGGCACCGGTCACGCGATTTGCGGATGCACATCTGTCATGCGATCCGCAAATCACGCGAAAAAACGCTCGTCTGACTAAGGCCTTAAGCCCAAAATAGGCCATGTCCTTAAGGGGTTAAATTAGCAGGAAAAAATATTTAATTCTATGAGATAAACAGTGTGCCATACAGCCCCGATGGTGGAAATGTGTAGAGCATTATAGCAAGCAGAGATACTGAGCGCTGCCTGTAGTTGAATAAATGGCTAAGCGCTGCCTGTAATTGGGTGAGCGTTCAGCCAATCAGATGCAGCCCTTTCAGGAGGCGGGGATATAAAATCTCCACCTGCTGAAACAGCTTAAGTACAGTGCCAGCGAGCCAAGCGGCTAGATGCACTGAGCCCTGACAGCGGCAAAGAGGTGAGTATATATATATATATATATATATATATATATAATTTTTTTTTTTTTTTTACAAAAGCTAGGGATGATTTTCAGGGAAGGGCTTATATTTAAAGCCCTTCCCTAAAAATCACTGCAGGGTTGCCTGCAGCCCATTGCTTTCAATGGTGGAACATTGTGTTCCTTTGTCACACCTGTCACAGCTGTGGCAGGGGATTCTTTACTTCCCATTGGGAGTGCCATCATCACTAGACACTGTCACAGTGCTGTCACAGTGTTCAGTGATGAGGGGACTCCCTAAGGGGAATATTTACATGCAGCACGGACCTATGTGGTGCACGCATGTCCTAGCTTTTGCTGGTGTGCAAATTTGCATGCCTGTAAATCACAGACATGTGGACACACGATAGGAAAACAATGGTTCTAATAGACACGTGGTTTCGTGCGCACATACATGTGCACAAATACACGCTCGTGTAAACAAGGTCTAAAACTGGACTTCAACTCTAGTGTGCACAATTGCTGTGTATCTGCTTGGAAATTCTGCAAGAAATCAGCAGCATTTCTGCAATTTGTGAACTCATTCGAAATTTGCTACTACCAGAATCATGCTGACCCAGAGAATAATGTTATCACATTATTTTATGCTGAAAGCTGTAAATGTGAAATCCAAAAAGCTATGGAGGATTTTTTTCCCCAATCTCCCTAAAAATAATTAATAAAAAGTTATACAGTGCATTATATGTGCTCCAAAACGACACCATTAAAAATATAACTTGTCCTGCAAAAAACAAGCCCTCATATGACTATGTTGATTGATAAAAAAAAAAAAACAAGGGTCTAGGAATGCGGCCATGAAAAAAACCCTGTAAAATTAGTTGGAAGTCAAGTCGCAAATAGGCTTCAGTACTAAGAGATTAAGCATGCAATGGTCTTTCATAGGCAATTGTAACTTGAAACCACATTCAATATAGAATGTCATAGACCCTCCAGATTTGCAGCACATGTGATTGACTGGAAGATCTAGCTTATCAGAATATCAGGGCATTTCACTGGTAAAACACATTTATTACTAAAGCGCCTCTCGAATGTAGTGTGGTACTTGTTCTCATGCTCTTCATTTTTGCCAGTATGAGCTGGTGCTTTAGATACCAGATAAGGACGGCTACATTTTATCTCTGTGTTTCACTGTGTGCATTGTACAGAATCCCCTGCCTCATCATAGAATGTCATTAACAGCATTCAGCTGCTATTTCTAACTTCCATTTATAAGGACTTGCTTTATTATATTAGTTATAACTTTATTTTTCAGCATTATTTTCTTACTTTGAGTTGATGATTTAGGGCTTTATAACAAATTACTAGTTTTCAATATCGTTATGGCCTCAAATTATAATGGTTTCAACGTACGGTGGTCATTCTGAAAATTTCGCAACTTGAGGATCTGCTGTAAATTGATAAGTAATATGAAGAATAAGTGGAATATGTTTGCCTTTTCATAGCAGCTCGTAGAAAAATATACATATTCACAAAACTCTCCTTACATTTTTGTCTAAAGATCAATTTTACCGATTGATTTTTATATTAAGAGTCTAGTATAATTGTGCGTTTAAGCACTTTTAGGCATTTTATCTTACTACAATGCTTGTAGCAGAAGAAAACATCTGTAATTTTTTTGTTACCATGGTAACTTCGACTTGCATAATAATATGCCTGTGCTTAGGGTCTGAAAAAAAGGCAAAGAGCTATATTTTATTCATCCTTATACTTTTTTATCTGCTAAATCAAAAACACTGTTCTAAATGATAATATGTTGAAACAAATGTCTTTGAATTGCCATTTGCTTATTCATGATTATTCTGTTTTTCTAAGGCATTGAGTACGAAATCATATTTTGGGAAATTTCTTCGAGTAAAATATTAGTACTTCAATGCCTGTAAAATGTTAAAGTATATAGACATTATTGTAATGCAAATTAAGCTTAAAGACATTGTTTCGCCTGTCAAGTAGTTCCCTGGTATAGCCTCGGGTCTGTCAGCATACACAGTCTCAGGGCTGTTAGCTGTACAATGCTATACTGTGATGCAGAAGAAGTTATGCTAGTCATTTTAGCTCACTTTTCAGTGATTTACTTGACTGTTCTGTGAAGTTAAAAGGTTGTAGAGAGTGTTTTCAATTTAAAGATCTATCTTGGACTTAAAAAACAGACCCAAGTCCTAACTCAATTACATAGATAACAGTCTTGAAGCGGAAAACTCCAAAATAATGACTAAGATGTTATACAGTTCCCTACAGCAATGTGTATTCTTCACTTAATGGTATAGTCTCACACGGTGGCAAAACTGTGGATTTTCTGTGCAGAATTTGCATGCAGAAACTCGATAGCACTTCACAGAATAGATTTTGTTAAAACTTGTAAATCTTTAATATTCATTACTAAAAACACACACACAGGGCTTGACTGGATCGATGAATGGATTTGCTGGAAATTGATAAAATCACTCTCTGATTGATCGATTTATAAATTATATAGAGCTCTAATGGTACACTCTCAACACGTTTCACCACCCATTGGGTGGATCCTCAGGAGAACTAAAGAGCTAAGAGTATGGTAAGAGCGATGGTAAGTCTCTATAGAATTTACGATGATATAATGAATCCCTAAAATAGCGTCTGAGGATGGAAAAACTGTGGGCTTATAGGAAGGGGTTATGGTTAGAGATGAGCGAGCACCAAAATGCTCGAGTGCTCATTACTCGAGTTGAACTTTCAGTGATGCTCGAGAGTTCGTTTCGAGTAACGAACCCCATTGAAGTCAATGGGCGACTGAAGCATTTTTGTATATGACTGGTGCTCCGCTAAGGTTTTCATTTGTGAAAATCTTAGCAAATCACCAAAGTCATGTAAAAAACACAGAAATGGATAGGGCAGGCGAGGAGCAACATGCAGGGCTGCATTTCGGGCTCCGAGGTCTCACTTTTAAGCCACAATAGTGGCAAGAGTGAGACCCCCCCCCCCCCCCCCGCACTGTCAGCATAAAGATCGTTCTCCTCTGCCACAGCTGTAACAGCTGTGGCAGAGAAGAGCGATGTTAGCCCATTGCAATTCAATGGAGCCGGCAATATAGGGGCAGCTCTCAGGTGAATGACAGCTGAGAGCTGCCCCTGATTGGTCCCTGCGCTGAGCCAATCAGAGGCAGCACTCACTCACCCATTCATGAATTCATGAATGGGTGAGTGAGAGCTGCCTCTGATTGGTGAGGCTGTGACCAATCAGAGGCAGCTCATTTAGCAGGCGGGGATTTTAAATCCCCGGCTGCTGAATACTACTCAGAGCAGTTCAGGAGAACTGCCGGCCGGCCGCAGCTGAACTCCATCTTCCGGGACAAGGTGAGTATATTTTTTTTTACATTTTTACACAGTTTTGGATGATTTTCAGGGAAGGGCTTATATTTTTAAGCCCTTCCCAAAAATTCATCCTGAGATCGCCAGCAGCCCATTGCTTTCAATGGAGCCGGCTGTATTGCCGGCTCCATTGAATTCAATGGTCAGTGCTCATTTAATCGAGACGAGTACCGCGTGGTGCTCATCTCGAGTAACGAGCATCTCAAGCACCCTAATACTCGAAGGAGCATCAAGCTCGGATGAGTATGCTCGCTCATCTCTAGTTATGGTGTATAACCAGCCCTGCTTACCTAGCAGAGGCTAAAGTCTCCTACCTTTATCTAGGATATCCTAATATGCTGAGCGCCATTCACTGCATTGACAACATATAGAGAAGATTGCGATCTTCTGCCACAGCTGTAACAGAGGTTTTCTTCCCCCCCACGGGGAGTCCCCTCATCAATGAACACTATGACAGCGCTGTCACAGTGTTCAGTAATGAGGGGACTCCCTGCGGAGATGAAGAAATTCTCTGCCACAGCTGTCACAGCCGCAGCAGGGGATGGCAATGGGACTGCACTTTATTTTAGTTGCGTTTTGTAATTCGATGTCCTATTTCTTACTGGCGCAAATTTTTTGCGCATGTAAAAATTTGATGTGTCCGATACCATTGAAAAGTATTGGTTCTAATAGATGTAAATCGCAGATGCATAAAACATGCGCAACAAAAAACGCCTGTATGACCTAGTTAGTGTTCATTCAGTGATCATTATGGTTCAAGTTCCCTACAGTTAGATAAAAAATAAATAAAAACAGTGTGAAAAAAAACACATAAAAAATAAAAAAATAAAAAACTTTTTTGTGAACTTTCCAGTTTGGTCTAAATGTTTTTTAAAACCCACATACTTAGTATCATCATATCCAAAATGATCTGTACAATACATTAAACAGACTATTTATCCTGCATTGTAAAAAAAATCAAAATAAGTGTCTTGATTGTGCAAAAGTGGGAAAAGCTAATTTTTTTTTTACTAGCGTTATCATTTATGCTGCATGCTTAGCACTATAAAAAATACAGAATTTATGTATTTTTTCTCCCTACTGTCCAAAAAATGTATAAACTTTTGCAATACATTATATGTACCCAAAAATGTTACAAACAAAAACTGGTTTGCCACGCAAAAAGCAAGCCCCCATATGGCCATTTCGACGGAAAAATTAAAAAGTCGTGGCTTTTTTTTAAAGTGGAAATTAAAATTCCTCCAAAATCATCGGGTCCTTATGTAAAAATAAACCACATCCTTGAAGGGATTTTGTCATAAAAAAAAATTCTATGCTTTCCTATTCCACCCCCGGGGAGCCTTCTTACAAGCTCTACACTTCACCGATTTTCTTCTGGCTCCTGCAGTCGCCCGAGTCATGTCACCTCCAGCTGGACGGATCCTCCTCTTTCTGGGACATTGCTGGCATTCTGCTTCCTGCAGGGCAATGTACCCAGTCATTAGTGAAGTAGCGTTCATAACCTAGTAGGGAATACCGAATCCTTGGGAGCCTGCTTTAACGTGACTGTGCATGTGCGATGTCTCACCGCCAGTGTTTCATAAACTATATAGAACACTAGCGGTGAGATATTAAGCATGTGCGCTAAAGCAGGCTGCCAATATTTCAGCATTCCCTACGAGGCAGCAAACGCTACATCACTCATAACGTTCACTGTCCTGCAGGAAATGAACTGCAGCTAATGAACACTGCAAAACAGGAAGCAGAGGAACTGGCCGGCTGGAGGTGATGTGACCCGGGGGACTGAAGGAGCCAGGAGATATGCCTGAGTAGCAGACGCAGTAAGAAGACTGATTGGGGAGGAATAGGTAAGTATTGTTTTTCTTTCTAATGACCAAACCCCTTTAGGCCTCGGTCAGACAAGCGATTTTTTTAGCGAGCGAATTTGCACTTGCATGTCCTATCTTTTGTAGGTGTGATTATTAAGCGTCTCTAAAAAATGTACATGTGAAAGCTTTCATTGGAAAGCATTGGTTCTAATAGAGCCGCTTTTTATGCGCCTTTATTCATGCGCTAAAAAAATCGCTCATCCTACAGGGATTAAAATCCATGGCAGATCTGCAACGAAAATTTTTTGCATTTTTGTACAGGCTTTGCAACTCTAGCTTTGTGGCGTATTTGCTGCACGTTTTCTACTGCAGAAGGCCTGCAGACGATATTACCAATGTGAAGGCTCTCTTGTGGTCTATATTAGTGTTATTTCTAAGGGTGGACCCACATGTGGTATATTTGTACACCATGAACAACGCCACACAAAATCCATATGCCTCTTATGCAGAGTTTGATGCAGATTTGTTGCTGAATTGCTGCCACTTTTTTATTCACTGGCAATTTTTAAAGGGCAAAATCCGCAGCAAGTCCTAGACAAATTCACAAAAAAATCATACATAAAACATAGAGATTTTGTGGTTGATTTGTCTGTAGAATAAAATTAAGCAGCATGAGAATCCACCCTTACCTCTTTGTGTAAAATACTTGTAATTGTGTTTAGAGGATCCAGCAGCACTTTCAGGACACTAGTAATCCAGTGTGTATAGTCCTTCCTTTTTAGAACTACTTCCATTATATTTGTTTACTTCCATTACATGTTGTAAAAGATTTTAATTGCTCCTCACATTATTCACACTTTGGAAAAAAATCAGGAAAACAAAAAATCTATAAATATGCCTTTCCACAATATATTGCATTTGGTCCTGTGCTCCATTTGGGTGGAGCCAATGTTTTGTTTACAAAGCTGCATATACTGATTGCCCACTGTTTCCTCCACTAGGGGGTAATTTTTTTATACAGTTTTTTGGAGATGTAGTAAGCATTTGAAATGAAGCAAGAATGTTAATTACTTCAACACAACTTGTATGAATAAGCAAATGAACTCCCAAAACCCCTTGCCTTGAAGAGCCTGCATGGGTCAGAGGGCAGTCAGTCTAGTCCTGCTCCATCTTCCACTGCTGTAGTTGCATCTTCCTCCATCTCCCTCCCTGTTCATGCAGTAGCCTCTGAGCACAGACAAGCAGTTGTGTCTAGGGATATTCGTAGGATTAGTTCAGACCTCTCCTCCAGATCTGAGGCTGCAGGCTTCAGAGTCAGGAGCAGGAAACTGAGAGCAGTTGTAGAGCGGACACCATCACCACCATCTTCTCCAACATTGCCATTTATCCCATATCCCAGTGTATGATAGGTCAGCAGCCAGTCCTCCGTTCAACATCTATGAGATCGTAAAAAAGTACCTCCCCACCAATTCGTAAGCACAGAGCTTAAATACAAGCATTGCACAGCTGCTATCAATGAAAATGCTGCCTAGTGGACACAGACAGCTTCCACAATGTAATGGTCCATGTTTACCCACAATACAGATGCCTTTGCAAGGGCATACTTTGCCAAAAAGCTGTCCTTGCTCTGCCATGTGAGTGATAATGCTGGATGCACCAGGCCATGGATACATGGTACAGCAAGCATAGGCAGGGACATTTCATATCCTTAACAGCATACTGGGCCAATGTTCTGAAGGTGAAGCATGAAGCTGAAAGGGGTGTCTTAATTTCATTGAATCCCCAAGACTTGCAGAACATTTACCCATGTCAGTCCCCTTCTCACCACCTCTTCCTTTTCTTCCCCTGCCTCCCGCTACCACCTTCTAATACCCTTTACATCAACACAGATATTGGTATCATATAAAACCTGTCCTCTACAGTGCTGCATGTGGGAAATGGCACCATACTGTGTTAAAACATACCTATCTAGGTTATTGCAGCTACAGTGCCAAAGCGCTGTTGATGGCTTTGCAGTCCCAGGCTTACATGAGGCTGATCTCGCACAAGCTGAAGACAGGCAAGGTTATGTGTGACAATGAGGCCAGTCTGCTGGCAACCTTTCAGCTCAGTACCTCCTGCAAGGTGGGCTGTAGCTCTTACTAGACCAGAAATTTTGCCAAGCAAGACGTCAGGTGTCATATTTTTTTTTTAACAATAAATTCGAATAAGACAAAATTAGGCAAAATAAATACAATTATAGTGTTTGTTTGCATTGTTCTCTAAATGATTGTAAATGGCCAAAAACGACATCAAGGAAGACAGCAGGCATGCTGCTTTTTGTACAATACATTTATTTTATACCAAGTGAAGAGAAAATCCAAACATGGACCTCCTACAAAGGAAAGCATTAGAGCCATAGCTCTTTCTTGTTTTTATTATTATTATTATTATTATATTTTTTGAAAGGGATGCAAGGTGGAAAAGGACATAGGAGGAAAAATGCGCTGATGCTTTCCCTTGAAGTAGGGAAGGATTGACTAAGTAAATAAAATAATAACAGATCAAACAACAGCTTTCTGATTGTTTCTAGAAAACTACTACTACTACTACTACTCTTCCTGTATGTGTGTTTCTATTTACTGACTACAGACCCAATGTGCATCAAAGAGGACTTTTAGGCCTGCTGCACATGACCGGATTTCACATGATCAGATTCCTAATGCAGAATGTGCAGTCGGCATCCACACAGAGGATCCGCAGCAAATCGCAAACATTGAAAGATATGAATTTCGCTTTTTCCTTCACACTCACGGAAACAATTTACGCATTCCGCGAAGGAAAAATTGCAGCATGCTCTGTTTTGCTGTGGATTCCATGCGGACGCCCTTTATCGAAGTTAATAAAAGCCATCCAACCCGCAATTAAGATTGCGGATGAGATGCGGGCACCTGCGTCATCGCCTAGCAATGGCACCGGAAATGCAAAAATTAAAAAAAACAAAAACAAACCTAAACTGCGCATGACCAACGACGAGTATCGCGGTCATCCACACTACAAAAATAGCAGGCACACGGGGTCGCCGGCCGGTGTCACATGCGGAAACCGGATCGCTCGTGTGCAGCTGGCCTTACTTTACAATTATTTAGAGAACAATACAAACAATCACTATAATTGCATTTATTTTGTATTATTTAAAAATAGCCGCATCCCCCAATTTATTCGCATATCTTTCATATTTTGCTTGGTTACACTTGCTTTGCTTCAAAACCTTCTTCATTTTACAATTAAGCTGTATTCTTTTTCACTGAATTAAATTAATGGGTGTCTTGAGGATTCTTCTCCTTGACAAAGGGTTTTTTCTTCTTTCTGTAATCATGTACTGTTCTCCACATCAGTCCAAGCCTCCTTTTAGCTTTGCTTTGTCCTTAGACTTGCTAATGTATAACTTTCTCAGGTCTTATGTAAGTCAATTCATTTATTCATACATCGAACCTTAAGGGATTAAAATTCTACATGAGGTTTTTGCAGTTGTTAATTTCTCAATGTTTTGTCACAGAATACAGATTGATTTGTAGGTTCAAAAGAATAATTAATTATATCATAACTTAAACATTTTGAAATGAAAGAGACATAGGCTTTAATAGGCAAGCATCTAAAAACTAATACAATCAAAGCTTATTGACATTCATACAATATCTACCATGCATAGATGAGAACACACTGTTGCATACTGTTTATTTCTTTGTTCCGTTTTAGCAAATTATGGCTCTGTAAGGTTCTTGCAACTATGTTGCCATGTATCGATTGCTTGCATTCAGCATGTAGACCTTCTATCCTTAGGTCAGCGTATTTGTGCATGCATGAGCGCAGCATTTTTGCAGAATGAACTATGTTTTTTTACTTGTGCATCGGCTTATATCACTGTACTTTTTCTGCATGCAAGGCTTGTGCATTTGCGCTCTGCAAAAAAATATGCACCAATTAAAATGGCTAATTATTCTGAGTTCCAAATGTGTTATTTTTCCTGCGCAGTGTTTCATGTATCTCCTAGCATATTTTGTGTGCATTTGCGAATCCCCATTGACGTCTATGGAGACATTTGGTTTGCAAATGCGCAGGAAAATAAAGCATGCTGCATATTTTTTTTCGTGACCAAAATGCCCAGTAAATATATGCACAGGTGAACAAACGCATTGAAATCAATAGGTTCTATTCTCTGCGCATTGTGTGTGCAAAATTTGCACAAATATGCCCGTGTGATGCCGGCCTTACAGTTCACTTGAACCCAATAAATTCTTATCAGACAAGCAAGTCCTGGGGAGATACATAAAAATCACAAGTTCCATTAGCCAAAGTTAAAAAGCCCCCCCCCCCTCTCAAAATTGACAAATAATGCAGTCAAATCACAGTACTATACATACTAAAAGTAGAGTGTTTACGATTAGAACTTCCCAACAATTACAATGGGAAAATGAAGTAATAAATAACCTTGCAATCACTGAAAATATTTGACACATTGGATTTTCTATGATGGTTGAAGGGCCACTTGCAACTTTCTCTCTCATATAGAAAAATTGAAATTCTACGGTAATTTTACAGTAAATTATAGGCAATGCCATGTGATTATGGAACCCTAGCCTAAACTTATTGTTACATTGAAAGGAGTTGACCACTTCCTATTAGGTCGAATCAAACGGGCACACATGGATTCCACATGGAGAATCCCGCATGGAATCCTCCGGGGCCCACAGCCAGTGAGCCTGTGCACCTGTCAGTGTCTTCTTTTTCTGTGCTGCTGATGGACTGCACAACTCGCTGTCGACATGCGCAGTACAGATTTTTTTTTAAACTAATGCTTTTCCTTCAGAATCCGCGGCCCATCTGCAATGTCAATTGTGGACGGCCCACGGATCGGATGGCTTCTTTTGACTGTAAAAGAAGCCGTTCGTGCAGGAATCACAGGAAAATGGAGCATGCTGCGATTTTTCATGAGCGAGCGGAAATACTTTCCGCTTGTGTGTATGAAAAATATTTTTTGCATAGCATTCTATGGAGGGTTATTGCTGTGGAATCTGGGGGGTAGACGCCCACTCTGGATTCTGCAGCAAAAATCCGCTTGCGTGCATTGGGCCTTAATATGTGATAGAAGAGTGTAATGTATACAGATGTGCAGTTACTAATTAGTAGTTTATTTTCTATCTGTCTTCAATACAAAACATCAACAGTTCCTGTTTCTTAAATAGTCTCTGGAGAGCCAAGTTTTCCTCCTCCATGTGACACGGCAAAGAAGCAGCACAAGCAATGCTTTCCTCTGTGCTTTCCATAGCTCACAATGTACAAACTATGTAAACACATTCAAGCACTGTACATACACTGAATATGATGATCTGTAGTTCATAGCCTGTGCAAATTAATCATTTTACCATGTTAGTTATATACCGTAGATAGGAAAAGGATATTGACGATTCACTGTGCAATAATAATCATGTTACATTTTTCACCTGAGTTAGTATGGCTATGAATATACTAAATTTATATAGTTTTTATTATGTTTTACTATAAGAAAACTTTAAAAAACTTTTGTTACTGCAATCTGAGTCCTTAGTCAGGCGGGCGTATTTAGCCGTGATTTGCGCATGCGCATGCGTCCGGCGATTTTATAAAACCATTGCTTTGCAATGGTATCGGACACATGAGCGCTTTTTATGCGCTCGTCCGATAAATTATAGAACAGAAATCGCAGATCGCACCTATCTGCGATCTGCGATTCCTGTTCTCTTCTCTATATGCGCTCAATGGGGCCGGCGGCAGCAGCGCCGACCCCATTGAGAACATATAGAAGACAAATCATTCTTCTCTGCCACAGCTGTAACAGCTGTGACAGAGAAGAATGATGTTTGCCCATTGAATTCAATGGAGCCGGCAATACAGCCGCTCCATTGAAAGCAATGGGCTGCCGGCGTGCGCGGGGTGAATTGTTGGGAAGGGCTTAAATATATAAGCCCTTCCCTGCAATTCATCCTAAAATGTGTTAAAATAAAAAAAAATTGTATACTCACCTTTCCGCTGCAGCCGGAGTCCAGCCGCGGCCGCTGTCAGTTCTCCTGAACTGTTTCTCGGCACTATTCAGCCGGCAGGGCTTTAAAATCCCCGCCTGCTGAATGATCTGCCTCTGATTGGTCACAGCCCTGACCAATCAGAGGCAGGTTTCACTCACACACCCATTCATGAATTCATGAATGGGTGAGTGACTGCTGCCTCTCAGCGCTGAGCCAATCAGGGGCAGGTCTGACTCACATCCATTCATGAATTCATGAATGGGTGTGAGTGAGACATGCCTCTGATTGGCTCAGCGCTGAGCCAATCAGGGGGCAGGTCTGACTCACACCCCCTTCACACCCACTGCAGGACGGCCGCGCGGAGCTCCGGCTGCCGGGAGAAGGTGAGTATATATATATTTTTTATTTTTACACTTTTTAGGATGAATTGCAGGGAAGGGCTTATATATTTAAGCCCTTCCCGACAATTCATCCCGGGCTCGCCCGCAGCGCATTGCTTTAAATGGAGCCGGCTCTATTGCCGTCTCCATTGAATGCAATGCTCTGGACAGCTCCGGCCCGTTTCTAATGAAACGCGGCTAGGAGCAGATTTTCGGGTGATTTGCGGGCGACTTGCGTGCACCGGTCACGCGATTTGCGGATGCGCATCCGTCATGCGATCCGCAAATCGCGTGAAAAAACGCCCGTGTGACTAAGGCCTGACACTTATAATTGTAACATTTTTTCATTCATTGAGTTGTCCAAAGGCTTCTTTTTTGGTAAGCTGTAGATCTTACTAACATAATTTTGGGGGCCTTTTGATCATTTTTTCTTCTATTTTTTTGGGGGGAGGGGGCAGAGGTTATCAAAAAAACTTTTGTTCTAGTGCTTTACAATCATGTTGTACAGTAGGTTAAGTAGCAAAAAAACAAGAATAATTGCAATGAAGTCACAAGTAAATGCTCTGCATAACAAATAAACATATTTTGTTTTTCATATTATTAATCCCTCTGGCTGGATGACATTATAAAAAATAATAAACCGAATTAGACAAATGCAACATAGCAACAAAAATGGATTCAATAAATTAAATAACTCATTGATTTAATGGAAAATAAAAGCTTTACACATTAATGAAATTCAATTACGTAATACACATTTACAGAAAATTGTTTAATATATTACGCATAAAAAAGATGGAAATGACTCTTTTATGATCCATTGAATTTCAAATAAAAGACATTTGGTAAGACTTCTTAAGAAAAATGCACCACAATTCTGTTGATAAGACCATCAAATAAAGAGACATATGTACTACATTGTTTGGTTTTTTTTCTTGTGTTTTGGAGATGCTAAACTTTCAAATCAACAGTTTTAAAAAGTTTAAAAGAAAGGACAAATCCTCAGAGGGGTTTTTGAAGACTGAGGAATTGATGCTCTATACTTAAGATAATTCATCAATTGCCGATCAGCAGGAACTTTGCTTGCTGTACCATTCTGAGTCACTACAGAGTATATGTGTTAGGTTTGTGCTGCTGGGACCTGTTATTCTATGAGGTTCTAGGAGCACACCTTCACATGTGTGGGATAATTTAGCTGGCTGGGTGTGGAGTTCTCCAGCCAGCCAATCCCTACTGGTCTGCTGCACATTTATACCAGTCCCTCTGGCTAGAGGAAGCTGGTTTTTCCAACTCCCTGGTGTTTGCTTCCATGCATGGTGTTTGTGTGTATTTGTGTGAACAGTGTCTTGTTCTGTGCGTCTGTGCAGGTAGCCAGACATGAGGTGTGAACAGTCCTGTTCAGTGTGTATCGGTGTGAACAGTGACTTGTTCTATGTGTCTGTGCAAGTGGCCGGACATGTTGTGTGAACAGTCCTGTCCAGAGTGCATGCTGTTTTCTATAGTATGCAATCCCTGGGTGTTGGTGGGAACTGTGTCTTTTCCTGCCTGGATAGTTGCCATCATGGGCATGGAGGTGCTAGCTTTCAGTAGTGGACAATTGTCCTGTGTGCAGGAAGGATTCATAGTGGCCAAGACCAATACCTTGTACATTCTGTAGTTATTCCACCTATCCATGCATGCTGGTCTGGTAGCTGTGTGTCTTGGACATTTGTCAGTCATGGTTTATGTCTGTCTGTGAGTTTCTTTTGCAGCTTATGACGTCAGTTCAGTTAGAGGAATTGTTAGAGCATATTGGAGCCTCTATCCTGGGTGAAAGCTTTCCACTGGCAGTTATGTGCTGGTTTTCTGTCCTTTTGCTTTTTGTTAGTCTTTACACTGTTTCTTTGTTGTGTCTTTTGCCTCTAGGTACCTAGTCAGGTCCCAGGTGAGAGCATGGGACCTTCCTTACCAGAATGCTTATTCTGTGCTTAAATATATAGTGTGTGTATATATGTAAATGCATTTTTATATTTTAAGCCATGCGACTTGAAAAAGGTACAAGTGTATAGGTATCGAAACACATTGTCTAGTTTGTGCATGTTTGTTTTCTGCATGCTACATATTAAAGTATCTAAAACCCACAATCGGTGTACCAGTTTGGAGGAAAACTAATTGGAGTCATCACTTCAAGGAGGGGGATTCTGAAAACCATACCCCCCTCCTACAAAGTAAGTGTCTAACTGATAATTACTCATGAACTATAAATTCATATTTATAATACCATCTCCGGCAGCGCAGGAGCTTTTTTGTTAATAGTTTATTGTTCTTTGTTTGGGGGCTCTCTATACAAGAGAAACCCTCTGTTCATCCTACAGCTCTCCCTAAACCCCAAGGAATTGGCGATTGGTGTGTAAAGAAGTGTGAAACGGACCTTGTGGCGCATTCTCCATCTTCTACTCACTTTATTCCATACTTAGGCAGGGGTTTCCCATCTCCCTCATTAAAAAGGGACAGGATTCTCCATATTCTATTCTCTGGAGTGGTATAGACTTTCCCAGTGAATACTGTGGATTAAGGGCTGTGGGTTTGTGGGGACACAGTGCTCTAGGGCCCGCAGACGTGACAATATGGATCTATATTTTCACAACTCTATACACTGACACAGTGGCCGGACAAACAGCTGTCCTATGTGATAAACTCCCACTGATCACTGATCAGCTATTGATGACCAATCTTGAAGAAAGGTCACCAATTGTCCAGTTTTACAAAAGAACTTTAAAATGCATTACATTTATTACAAATATCTGTCATTTTTGGTGCAAACTATAGGTGAAAATATAAGCCAGCTACGAGGTGGCATAAGGAGATAAAAAATGTCTAGCCTGTCACCTAGGCAGTTGCACCAAATTTGCATAATTTTATTTGTGTCATTTTTGCCATTTCGTTAATTGATGCATTTTAAATATTATTAATGCATCTTAACCATTGTGTTTATAAGGTTACAAACAGTAGGCCACAGTATTTCACCATTATTACTTACCATCCTACCATGACCAGCATGTCTGACAATAATTCCAACAACATTGCTACCCCTACAAAACATATAGTATAAGAGAGAGGGAGTAAAATTAGAAAATCAGAAAAAATGTATATGTGTGCCTTTGTGTGCTTGAAATAGACTATGGGATTGGCAGAATATTCATTAAAAGCATGGTATCAATGGGGCTGAGTATAGCATGTTATGAATTATTTGACCTTTGAGAAAGTAAAATATTAAGGACTCATAAATACACTTTCTACATAACTGTAATAAGGCACTCATAGAAGTATACGGGGCCATTACTGTATTTTTTCTGTGCATCTGACTTTAAATCAGCACTTTATTTTCTACTAGATTTTTATCCCAATCCAACAGGCAAACGCTGTGGTATGTTTAATTACATGTTGTATGTGCAAAGTTCTTCTCAGAAGTAATGTACTGCTATCACTGTGCTTTTCAGGATCAGAAGGCTCTTCTAATTAGGTCTATCTATATCTAGGCATCTTGTTTTACATTATTTCTGCTACATTTTAATTATGTTTTTTTACGTTTTGCTTTTTCACTTTTTTTTTACCTTTTTTTTCTGCTAAAATCTGTATTTTAGTATAAATTTGTGTTGAGCGATTTCAGTAATCATTCTGCTTCCCATCGTCTACTTACATTACCTGTTTAATGCTTTATAATTAGCAACTTGCAAATAAGAAGAAAATAGATTGAAGTGTCAAATAACGCACATTGCCAATAGAGCAAATTTTTAATTATTCACTACTTTCTAGTAGTGAGGTAAGTGGAGCTCAGCATTATCAGCTAGTAGTAATGAGAAAGAAAACCTCAGGGAAGTGATGGTCATGTGGCGGAGTGAGTTCATTATGATAGTTAATTATGGTAGAGTTTTCATTACATTTAGGAAGAAGAAAAAACTCAGAGAATTAGTTTTCTTAAGTGACTAGCATTTGAAATATTATGAATGTAAAGATGAAAAAAAAATCACTAGCAGTTTAATTAAACATAAACATTAGAGATGAGCGAACACCAAAATGCTCGAGTGCTCGTTACTCGAGTTGAACTTTCAGTGATGCTCGAGAGTTCGTTTCGAGTAACGAACCCCATTGAAGTCAATGGGCGACCGGAGCATTTTTGTATTTCGCCGATGCTCGCTAAGGTTTTCATGTGTGAAAATCTGGGCAATTCTACAAAGTGATGGGAACGACACAGCAACGGATAGGGCAGGCGAGGGGCTACATGTTGGGCTGCATCTCAAGTTCACAGGTCCCACTATTAAGCCACAATAGCGGCAAGAGTGCCCCCCCGCACTGTCAGCGTAAAGATCGTTCTCCTCTGGCACAGCTGTAACAGCTGTAGCAGAGAAGAACGATGTTAGCCCATTGAATTCAATGGAACCAGCAACACAGCAGGTTCCACTGAATGCAATGGGCTGCCGGCGATCGCAGGATGAATGGTCGGGAAGGGGTTAAATATATAACCCCTTCCCTGCAATTCATCCAGAAATGTGATACACTAAAAATATATACCGGCGTATAAGGCGACGGGGCGTATAAGACGACCCCCCAACTGTCACCTTATACGCCGGCAATACAGTGGAGCAAAGAATAAAAAGCATTACTTACTTCTTCAGACGATCTGCGCCGCTCCTGCAGACTGTCACTCCTTCCTGGTCCACGGACTAAAGCTTTCTCTATGAAAGGCTTGAAATCCCCGCCTCCAGAAACACAGCCAATCACAGCAATTCAATGACAGTGCTGCCGCCGGCCCCACTGAGCGCATATAGAGACGATTTATGGCCTTTAGAAGGACCGTTGGGGTTCTTGAAGCCTACAATACACCTAACACTCTCCCTATAGCAGCTCCAACACGATACCACTTTCCCTGAACTAATGTCAGAATACATCCGCAGCTCTCACTTACCCATTCATGAATTCATGGTGAGGCTGTGACCAATCAGAGGCAGCTCATTCAGCAGGCGGTGATTTTAAATCCCCGGCTGCTGAATACTACTCAGAGCAGTTCAGGAGAACTGCCGGCTGGCCGCGGCTGAACTCCGTCTGCCGGGACCAGGTGAGTATATTTTTATTTTTTTGTTTTTACACATTTCTGGATGAATTTCCGGGAAGGGCTTATATTTTTAAGCCCTTCCCGAAAATTCATCGTGCGATCGCCGACAGCCCATTGCTTTCAATGGAGCCGGCTGTATTGCCGGCTCCATTGAATTCAATGGGCAAACATCATTCTTCTCTGCCACAGCTGTTACAGCTGTGGCAGAGGAGAATGATTTGTCTACTATATGTTCTCAATGGGGTCGGCGCTGCTGCCGCCAGCCCCATTGACCGCATATAGAGATGAGAACAGGAATCGCAGATCGCAGATAGGTGCGATCTGCGATTTCTGTTCTATAATTTATCAGACGAGCGCATAAAAAGCGCTCATGTGTTCGATACCATTGCAAAGCAATGGTTTTATAAAATCGGCTGACGCATGCGCAAATCGCACAAAAAAACGCCTGTCTGACAGAGGCCTCAAACTGTACCAAAAGTCTGATGTTTTCTAATGCTGCAAGCAATTTTATATAGTTTCTACTGACGTTTTTGGGTACTGTTTAAATTATTTATATGCAGTTTAAAGGCATATAGATAAAAGTCTATTTGAGGAATAATGCCCCAACAATGTTAGTTGGCCACGCTAGTAGTTGGCCATGCTATTGTGTCTGGCACAAATGCTAGAAATGAACAGCTGCCCAAACAGATACATTATTGTTTCTTTTGAGCTATGAAAATCTGTAGTTCTGTCTCAGTTTCTGCTAAATTTCTGTTTAGAGGAATTCATATGGAACCCCAGGATGGCCCCCGAGGCATAGTCTAAATTGCAATGTGAATAGTCCCTTGGTCATTTCAGATAAGATTCTAAGGACAAATGAATAAAACCTGGAGCTCTTTCAACAATATATTTTATATTATGTAAATATATCATTTAACTGTTGGAGCTTATTCAAATTGGCAATTTTCACGTCTGTGTGCAGTCCATGTTTGCAACAGACTGCACACAGACTCATAAAAATCATTGGGGCTATGCAGACATATGTAGTCATAATCCATGTACAAAAATTGCAGCATATCCTACTCTGGTTCAATCTCCCAGATATCTGTAACCCATTTAAGCCAATGGGTCTGCAATGCTAGAAAAATTAACTGGGCGTGAGAAAAAAAAGCTATTATAAAATTGCCCTAGTAATATTTTGGATTATATAAACACAATTCTAGTTGCTGAAGGCAAAAAAATACCCATATATAATATCCCCTAAAATATACTCTAAATACTTTATTATTTAAAAAAGAAAAAGACAACATCGAATGATATTTAAAATAAAGGGGCAAATGGTGGTAGCAATGAAATGTAACGAGCAGTCATTAATTAGTATCATGTGTGCTTATACACACTAAAACATAAGCCTGGATGGCCAACCTCCAAAAGCCTATATGGAAATTAATAAGTCAGCACCACCAAAACCCTATTAAAATCTAATCTATAGCCACCCTGACATGGTTCGCCTTACGGCGTCCTCTGGGGCAACAAGAAAGCAAAGCCATAGAGTGAAAGGAAACCAACATCCTCTAACCAGGGGTCTGGTAAATATGAGCAGCAGACCAGGGGGATTGGCTTGATAGAGAAGGCCACAGCCAGCCAACTCAATTAAACCACATATGTGAAGCTGTGCTGCTGGAAACCCATATAGAACAATAGATCCCAGCAGAACAACGTGACATTTACGAGTCACAGTGGTCGCAGTAATGATGAGGGCCCACATGCCCCCTCTATTACACTAAGGCCCAACGTCCATGGGCGGGTCGGATCCCGTAGAGGAATCCCACCCTGCCCACGGCTGAGGACTCTGCGTATCTGTGTGGGATGTCATTGGCATCTGCACGGACCTCTCCACTTCCAGATTTTCTGTACTGTGGATGGTCCACACAGTCAGGGCTCAGTCACACGAGCGTTTATACACGCGTTTAAAAAAAACGCGCGACTATGTCCATTGCCACCCATATGTTCTATCTTTTGTAGGTGCGATTTTTTTTTTTTGACGAACGCAAAACGAACGTTTTTACGTGTGTATATACGCGCGTAAAAATAGCCAATGTGACTGAGCCCTCAGTCAGACATACGCAGTACAGATTTTTTAATTTAAATCCACTGGATCCACGGCACGTCCATAGTGTCAGTTGTGGACACGCCATGGATCGGACGGCTTCCATTGACTTCGATGGAAGCTGTCAATGAGGGAACCACACAAAAATGGAGCATGCTGCGATTTGTTTTCTGGACAAAAAGGTCCGCAAAAAAATCACATGTTTAAATCCATTTGCGGACGCCCATGCTTCTCTATAGGTGGCTTGATTTGTGGATCTCCTGTGTGGATGCCACGTGCAGATTCCGGACATCTAATCCGCTCGTGGAGATTGAGTCTGAGGGTCTGTTTAGATGAGATGATATCTCACTTGAATAAGTAAACGATGTCGGAGTTTAAACACACAGATACATTGTTGGCTTGTTTAGTGAATGAGTATGACTAAATGATCAGTATTTAAACAGAATGATGAGTGAACGCGCCAACAATGATCGTTATGCTATTATAAAAAAACTACAAACGAAAAGTAAATGATTTATTATTCATTGTTCTATTGTTGGCAGCATTTAAACTGAACGATTATCATTCACTTTCGCTCATCTGAACAATTTTTTGAATGATTCATTCTGACCGACTGCACTGTTAGATATTTAATGCTTTCTTTCCTTCCACAGTATAGATCTTGGCATCATGTGTATCTTCATTCCTCTTTTCTGGTGCTATGAGGTGCCCAAGTTAAAGAGAAGGGCGAAAGAGTATTCAAGATACACATGTTGTCGCATGCTGCTTGGAGGAAGGATGAGCAGCACTGAAAAATGTACAGTATAGTCAAGAGATCTGGCAGGAGAATGGTGGGCAGGCACAGAAGGAATTGTGGGGGGCACTATTAGCCTGTGGGGAGCACAATAGGGAATTATGAAGGTGAGTTCATACACTATGAAATTGCTTCAGAATTTTGGTTGCAGAATGTGCACCAAAATTTCTGAACAATGTACAGCAAATTTCATGCAATGCAATGAGTGGATACTATTTTGAAAATCCACATCAAAATCTGCATGTGGATTTTGATGTAGATTTACTCTGATATTTTCACATACCCTCACTGTGTAATAGGAGGCATAAAAAAGTACAAGGTCATGGACGTGGGTCTCTTGTGATATTCAAGTATTATATACTTCCCTCCCACATGATAAGGTTCTTTGTGCCTTATCTGACCAACTAGAGAAGTACACCAATTTTTCTGACAGACTTGAAGACTATAAACTGCTAGTTATACGTTGGACACATTGTGATCTGCTGGATATTCAATATCCAGAAGCTCTACCACATTAAAAGTTGTACTATACAAATAAATCATACATGATTGCAAAATCTATATTGTTTTGTTATTGCTTTTTTAAGATTTATTATTTGAATTCTCCCATTAATAGTGATATCAGAGTGCCCTCTTTTACTTGATTTATACGTTTTTCCCCACTAATAGTGCCATCAGATTGCATCAAAGTGGCCTCATTTACAGGGTTATCAAGTGCCCTTATTTACAACGCCACTAGTGTGCCCTCATTTACAACGGCATCATTGTGCATCAAATTACAATGTCATAAAGAGCCGCCACTAACATTGATGATTATACCTCCCTCCCTAGCATTAAAGGGGTTTTGTCATTAAAAAAACTATACTCACCTATTCCTTTACAGGCAGTCTACTTAAGACATCTTCTCCTCCCTCAGCTTCTGCAGTCACCGGGGTCACGCCTCCCCCAACTGGGTTGGCTTGTAATGAAGCCAGCATTCCTCACATTCTTCAGTGAAGGTCAGGTCCCTGTGGATGTAGCGTTCACTGGCTAGGAAGGAATACTGATCTATTGCAGAGACAGCGTGCATGAGCAGTCTCTGCAATAGCTCAGCACTCCCTGTGCTGGGCTGTGAACTGTGATGTAACATACATTGCCGGGCAGGAAGGAGACTTTCGGCAATGTATGTAACCTCGCAGAAAGCATAATAATTAGCCAGCTGTAGGTGAGGTGCCCCCCCCCCAGACTGCAGGAGATGATAGGTGAGGTGAAGATCTGGTAAGTAGACTGGCAGAGAAGGAATAGATAAGCATAGAATTTTTATTTTTAATGACAGAACCCCTCTAAGTGACCTGTCTGTGCATAGTTCTGAGGTGCTAGATAGTACCTGTAAATGTAAGATTCCTCCTCTTTTTTACTGGACAGCGCAGTAGCAGCAGAAAACAGGGAGGACTACAGCTGTAGATCATGTAGGCTGAGATGTATAAGTAATAGGCCGGCTGCACACGGCCGTGACGGGCTCCGCCGTGAAATTCCGCGGCAGAGCCCGTCACGCCGCCCCCCAGGAGGCTCCATACTTACCTGCGGATCCGGCGTCCTCGCTCCCGCATGACGCTTCCCCGCCCACCGCCGCCGCGTCATGTGACACGCCGGCCGCGTCACATGAAACGCCCACGGCGTCACATGACGCGGCCGGCCGTGTCATGGACGCGCCGGCCACGTCATATGACGCGGCGGCGGTAGGCGGGGAAGCGTTTTGCATGCTATCTTCCGCTGTGCTACAGCGGAAGATAGCGTGAACGGACGGCTTCCATTGACTGCAATGGAAGCTGTCCGCGCGTACACCCGCGGCAAATAGAGCATGCCGCGGGTGAGGATGGGAGATTTCACGGTGCCGAATTCCGCGGTGCAATTTCGCATCGTGTGCCCTGAGCTATTAGGTTCAATAGAACCTAATAGCTGCGGGCAACGCAGCGGATTTTCGCCGCGAATTACGCAGTGGAAATCCGTCTGTGTGAAGGAGGCCTTAGGCCGCTTCCACATGGACGCGATTTGCAATGTTTTGCAGCCCATGTTTCCCTATGGACCCTTCCTTTCTGTTGCACCACATCGCATGAAAACACAGTTTTCGTGGAGTGCGATGCAACCTTTACAGTAGGAAATCCTACTGTAAAAGCCCAAAAATAAGCCATAGCTGCCTAAAAAAAAGAAATACATCACCTTAGAGGCGCTGTCCAGCTCTAGCATAGGTCTCCCAAAGCTCCCAAGCACTTGATTGAAGTTCTCCGGCATAGCTTCCTGGCCAGGATGTATGCCGCATACATTATGATTGCTGCATTAGAAAATACACGTGTGCACAGTAAGTTTTTACACAGACAAGTCATACAGGTGCCAAATCACACGTAACAAGCTTTTCAGACCTTGAAACACATATAAACAAAATACAAAGCAGCAACAATGTCCATTTATTTCAAAAGGATTTGGAATACACTTGTATAAGCACAAGCTCTGTAACGAAGTCTGTTTCAATGATTCCTGTGAAATTCATAGAGACAGGTTATAGTGACAAAATATTAAGAGCAAAATTGCCAGTAGTTGCTATGGTCACCAACAAATCACTGCTTCGGGAATATAATGCTTAGAAATAAAACAACTGATCTTTTGCAATGAAAATAGTTTGCAGAAAAAAATGGTGACAAATACAGCAACATGTCAGAGATTCTACTCTCTAATATGTAATGGTGTTAAATAATTATTTGCGTAAGAGAGAAAGAAACTTTACTGTCAACATAGAATAATTATTATTATTTAAGAACAATGACATCCGCATATACACAGACGCACACCAGCAGACACATTTTCTCAGTTTCCCAGTCTATTTTCGAGGCAAATGATGTAAAGATTTATCATTTTTAAAAATTGTCAATCTTTTAAAATCTGAAATTAACCCCATCTAACCTTTTTGAATTCCTGTCAATACAGAAAAGTGAGATGCTATTTCAAGCTGTAATAGTCATTTTTGTCAACCTGACCTTTTCCTCGTTGCTTGATAATTCTTCATTTGTTTTTACACATTGCCAGTAAATTGCTAGCATTTGGCAGTGCTGAGATGGTTAAGATGCCTCAGGGAATTTTAGAAATAAATGGAGATTTGTGATGGCATATCATTTCATGTGCCAACTGCAGATAACTTATTTGCAGACAACACCTGCTTACGACCACATGTCAAAATGGTATATACTATATTTAGCCCTTGGACTAAATGAACAGATAGTTTTCATTTATAATGACTAGTGTAGCTTCATTAAATCCAAAGTTAAGTTTAAAACATATCAGGCAAGATTTACTATTTAAAACTTGACCGTTTTCTGGCGCAAATTTGGATACTTTTTACAATTTATCCATTAAAAAGGTATTCTTTTGTGGGGAAAGGGGGAGTGGCTTAAGTGTGACATTGTGCACCAAAATTTACACCATAAATTGTACTACTTTTCAAAGACATTTTGGCATACACTAAGCTAACTAAAAGCTGCTACAAAGTTATATTGGACAATCTAGAGATTCAACAGATTTCGTCATTTGTTTCCTATCTAGAGTTGTATGTAAGTGAGACCATTTTCTTACATTACTCTATTTCAAAATTAAAGGGGTTGTCTGAGTTGTATGTTTTTTATAAAACCCTGTTCCTAATGTAGCTGTGTCCCATGGGGATGCTCAGTCCTACGTTCTGGTGTTTGTTTACAGGCTGCTCCCCTCAAAGTTTTTAAAATGGCATTTACAAATTCTGTTAACCCTTTAAATCTTGCACAGGAACTAAAGCAAGGTGGAGGATACATTTGAAAATGTATTTTTTCTTGCAGATTTTAATATTTTTTTCTGTTACATAACAAAAATTAGCAGGTAAAATAAAATATTTATGACCTTGAATCCATACTATTTATAGATATCCTACTTGAGGATTTTGGGGCTTTGCTTTTATTGAGCCAATTCTTCATTGCCATATACAGAGTACTATATTTTTTTAGTTTTTGTGTGAGGGCTTGTTTTTATTGCGTTTTGAAACAAGCTGTTCAAAAAAGATGTAAACCTGATATTGTTTTTTCTTTTTCTTTTTTGGAATCTGTTCATTGTATGGTATAAGTGATATGTTATCATTATTGTGTGTGTCATTGGGGTTACCAAATTTATATATATTTCTTACATTTTTTATTACTTTTGCACAATAAAAGCATTTTTCATACAATTTTTTTTCTTGCATCACCATATTAAGAGACATGCAACCTTTTTATTCATTCATCTGCGGGATTGCTTGGGAGCTCAAATTTTTGTAGGATGAGTTGACATGCTCAATGGTACCATTTTAGGGTGCAAGTGACTTTTGATCTTTTTTTATTGCATGTTTTGGGAGCAGATGTGTAAAAAACATGCAACTTTAAAATTCCTTTCTTTTTTTTGCATGCCATTGACCATGTGATATAAATTATATGTTATCCTTATTCTGTGGGTCATTATGATTCTGGAAATACTAAATTTATATTGTTTTTTTTTAGATTTTATTCTTTCGGGACTAGAAAAGCAGTTTTCATGGAAATACCTTTAGCATGAAGTAGGCCAATGGTTTGCAGAATGGGATTTCTTAGAGAAAGTCCTCTGGGAATTAAATGTTCGGTGTTACAACAAGATTCATCTGCACACACAATTATTTCTCCTTTGGCAAAGAGATATACCTGCAACTCACCAGAACCACCATGGGCAGTAAAATAAAAGATTTGCAAACTGAATTAGAAAAGCACCTAGAGGATCTTAGTATAAACAGAGAAACTCCTTTCCAGAAGTATGTAACTAATGTAATATTGGCACCGAGCGGAGGTCCGTTTCAAAGGGATTATCCCACTGGCACCTGAGGTCCAGGCTGGCTTCGATAGCTGGAAGTCAGTCTTAGTTCATGGGAATCCAAGGATGTGGATGGCAGCTTAAGAAAACCCAAATCACTAATTTGTGGATGGGTAACAACCAATATATAGCAACTGCATAAAACGCAATGTAAGAAAAATTCCTCTGGGCTCCTGACTAATAGTTACCAGAGTATTTATTCTCAATAAAAGGTTTACAAAATAAAAACAAATACAAAGTATAGATAGCGATAGAAAGACCCAAACCAATGCTCAAACTGGCAAGCTGATGGTATGCAATGCATTTCTGCATTTCTATGAATGACTGCCTGCTTACTGTGAATGGAGGCAGGTGGGCCGGAACGATCCCAGCCCGCTCCGCCTCCATTCATTCAGCAATGATCATTCCTATCTAAAAGTACAGGAATGATTATCACATGTTGGACATCTGTGCCTGACAAGTTGTCCAGTACAAATGGGCCTTATCTTTAACAACGACTAGCCAGCCACTTTGCTGGGATCTTTATCTCTCTCTACCGAAGAACAATTGATCATTGTAAAAGCACACAAACAACAGTTATTTTTTCACTAATAACACACTGTATTGATTATTTCAGGTGACTATTTGGGTGATAGTTGTCCTCTGCAAAGCTACCCTAACTTACAGCAGAAGATCTGCCCATGTACTAGACTGATGGCTTGGTTTTTTAGATGTTCTTTCCTGCAAGTTCTTATTAGCTAATTCATGAGCACAACAAAGATAAACTGAAAACAGGAAAGGAGATCTAGCTTTATAACCAGATCTACTGGGGAAGACCATATAGATTTATTTTGTCACTCTCTGTTCACCTACTTACACCAAGTGCATGATGACCTAAGTGTACATCTTGAATGTGTTATTTTAGCCTTTGTTCCCATCAAACTACTCAGCTTTGTTGGGAGATGGCAGTAAGAACATTCACCAATACTTCCGCTGTGTTCTATATTAGGTTCTCAGATAGAACAAAGCCTTGGCCCTTATTCACAGAAAAGGCCAAAAATACAATACCTGAAGGTCTGCAAAGCAGACACGGTCGCCATAGGCACAATCGCCATAAGGCAGGCACAATCGCCATCGGCACAATCGCCGTAGGACAGGCGCAATGGCCGTAAGCCCTGGAGATATGCAGTCAGCTAGACAATAAAGTGGAGGAGCAGCTTGTTCTTGGCAGGCTAATATGCAGTCACCCACTCAACCCAGCCCAGATTGGGGAGGAGTGACTGCATATACTTATAGCCTGCACATGTGAACGAAACCAAAGATGCCAGCCATAGATGGATGGTGACCCACCATACAGGATATCAACCCTGGCTGATATAACAGCGGGTTGCCCTGTATCTCTAAAGTGGGCCACACTGGCTGACATCTTGGGCTCTCCCACCAACTAGCAAACTACATACAAAAGTAATAATGCATACTAATAAAATGCGGGTGTTGGTACTGCATTTTGGCCAAAACGCATAGGCTGATGGGCCGCGCCGAGGTCACACCACTGCTCCTCCACTTTATTGTCTGGCTGACTGCATATCTCCAGGGCTTACGGCCATTGCGCCTGCCCTACGGCGATTGTGCCGATGGCGATTGTGCCTGCCTTATAGCGCTGAGCCAATCAGGGGGCAGGTCTGACTCACACCCCCTTCATACCCACTGCAGGCCGGCCGCGCGGAACTCCGGCTGCCGGGAGCAGGTGAGTATATATATATTTTTTATTTTAACACTTTTCTGGATGAATTGCAGGGAAGGGCTTATATATTTAAGCCCTTCCCGACAATTCATCCCGTGCACGCCGGCAGCCCATTGCTTTCAATGGAGGCGGCTGTATTGCCGGCTCCATTGAATTCAATGGGCAAACATCGTTCTTCTCGTTCTTCTCTGCCACAGCTGTTACAGCTGTGGCAGAGAATGATTTGTCTTCTATATGTTCTCAATGGGGTCGGCGCTGCTGCCGCCGGCCCCATTGAGCGCATATAGAGAAGAGAACAGGAATCGCAGATCGCAGATAGGTGCAATCTGCGATTTCTGTTCTATAATTTATCGGACGAGCGCATAAAAAGCGCTCATGTGTCCGATACCATTGCAAAGCAATGGCTTTAAAAAATCGCCGGACACATGCGCATGCGCAAATCGCGCAAAAAAAGGCCCGTCTGACTAAGGCCATAAAGTGAAAACACTGCAAAGAAAGCAGTTACATCATGAATGATAGTAGCAGCATCCATAGATATGTAAAACTAAAGTACTGTGCATGGAGAGAGGAAACAGTAGAATTATAATGATAAATAGCCGAGGCTGTACATAAAATACAGTATAAATAGACATTATTGCAAACTAAAAATATATAATAATGGTTATACTGTGAATACTATAAAGCTGATCGTCAGGCATAAAATTAAAAGTTGAAAACGAAATACGAGGACTGATTGAAAAGCAATGAGCCTGATTTTTATTTATTTTTATTTTTTCTAGGTAGTAGATAGATCTGGCAACACTGCACAGGTATTTGTGAACATCTTGCATTAACGTGTCTGAACCTGTAGTTAGATAACCATACTCCTGAACATTCTGTCACAGTGAGAGAAAACACTTTGCACGTGCCATCATGGTGGATGAAGTAGACATTTCTGTAAAAGTACGGCAGAGGTGTGAGATTGAATTGTCAGTTTCTTTGTAACAATATGTTGAGCCTTTTCAAAAAGTGAAGCCAAAAGTGCAGGTAAAGTGAGGCTTCTGTTTTCTTGCAACAGTACATTAGTCTTGCCAATGTTGACATCCGTTACTGCTGTGGATGGCTTCCCTGAACCCATTTCATCATTCACTTGTGTGTTGCCCTACTTAAAGTGCTTCAACATTCTGAATACTGCAGCATGGCTAATCGTTTCCTCACCATATGATTGTCTTAACATTTCGAAAGTTTCATTACCGCTCTTCCCAAGCTCAACAAAATGTCAATCACACATCTCTGCCATACCTTTTAGAGAATTGTCTACTTCATCTACCATAATGGTACACAGAGAGCTTTCAGTCACTGTGATAGAATGCTGAATAGTATGGCTGTCCAACTGCAGATTCAGACACATTGTTGCTGTTTGTTCCCAAACACTTGTGCAGTGTTGCCAGATCTACCACTAGAAAAAAATAGACAATTTCATTACTTTTCAGTCAGCTTGCATAAAAAAAAAATATTTTGCTAAAGAATCATACACCAGCTGGTAGCCTTATATTAAATGCTGGAAAAAATATGTGATATAAGAGGAGAATAAAAAGTAAAGATCATAAATAGAGATGAGCGAACGCGTTCGTCCGAGCTTGATATTCGTGCGAATATTAGGGTGTTTCGGGATGTTCGTTATTCGTAACGAACACCATGCGGTGTTCTGGTTACTTTCACTTACTTCCCTGAGACGTTTGCGCGCTTTTCTGGCCAATTGAAAGACAGGGAAGGCATTACAACTTCCCCCTGTGACATTCAAGCCCTATACCACCCCCCTGCTGTGAGTGGCTGGGAAGATCAGGTGTCACCCGAACATAAAAGTCGGCCCCTCCCGCGGCTCGCCTCAGATGCCTGGTGAGTTAGATGAGGGACAGTGCTGTTTGTACCGGAGCTGCTGTAGGGAAAGAATTGGTAGTTAGTGTAGGCTTCAAGACCCCCCAAAGGTCCTTATTAGGGCCACTGATAGCTGTGTGTTGGCTGCTGTTAGCAGTGGCAAATTTTTATTTTCTCAAAATCGGCAGTGCAGAGCATTGCACCCGGCATTAGGGACAGAAGTGCTGCATAGGCAGGGAGAGTGTTAGGAGTGAGTGTAGCCTTCGAGAACCTCAACGGTCCTTTCTAGGGCCATATTTAACCGTGTGCAGTACTGTCCAGGCTGCTGTTAGCTGTGCTGCATTTTTTTTTGCTTCTCAAAATCGCCTCTGCAGAGCATTGCACCCTCCATTGATACTGCAGGGAAAGAATTGTATAGGCAGGGCCACAACACAGTTGTTATTCATTGAATATACGCAGTGCTGCCTTTTGGTGCCAAAAAACGAAAAATAATTAAATTTGTCCTGCCTCTGTCCGTCCTAACGCCGGTGGACACGTGTGAGCTGCGTCTGCAACCTGTAAAAATCAGACGCACCCAGCTACGCTTTACTGCTGGCTTCGCCATTTGCTTTCCTTAATTGGGAAAAAAATACCTGCTCTGCCAGAGTTATAATAACTCTGCTACCCTCACGTTCTGTGACACATAAGCAGGGACACAGCACAGTTATTAAACTTCTCATGTTCATTGAATATACGCAGTGCTGCCTTTTGGTGGAAAAAAACTGAAAACAAATCTATTTGTCCAGCCTCTGTCCGTCCTAAGGGCGGTGGACACGTGTGAGCTGCGTGAACAACATTGCTAAATCAGACGCACCCAGCTACGCTTTACTGCTGGCTTCGCCATTTGCTTTCCTTAATTGGGAAAAAAATACCTGCTCTGCCAGAGTTATAATAACTCTGCTACCCTCACGTTCTGTGACACATTAGCAGGGACACAGCACAGTTATTAAACTTAGATTATTCATTCACTAGAGGCAGTGGGGCCTTTCGTTTTCCAAAAAGGGCAAAAATTATATTTGGCCTGCAGTCTTGCGCCAATTTATTTCCTGCCTGTGAAATCAAATCACTGGTAATACAGCATGCTGAGGGGTAGGGGTAGGCCTAGAGGACGTGGACGCGGCCGAGGACGCGGAGGGCCAAGTCAGGGTGTGGGCACAGGCCGAGCTCCTGATCCCGGTGTGTCGCAGCCGACTGCTGCGCGATTAGGAGAGAGGCACGTTTCTGGCGTCCCCACATTCATCGCCCAATTAATGGGTCCACGCGGGAGACGGTTATTAGAAAATGAGCAGTGTGAGCAGGTCCTGTCCTGGATGGCAGAAAGTGCTTCGAGCAACCTATCGTCAACACGCAGTTCTGCGCCGTCCACTGCTGCAAATCCGAATCCTCTGTCTGCTGCTCCTCCTTCCTCCCAGCCTCCTCACTCCACTACAATGACACCTGCTCAGGAGCGGGAACACTCCCAGGAACTGTTCTCGGGCCCCTGCTCAGATTGGGCAGCAGCGGTTCCTCTCCCACCAGAGGAGTTTATAGTCACTGATGCCCAACCATTCGAAAGTTCCCGGGGTCCGGGGGATGAGGCTGGGGACTTCCGCCAACTGTCTCAACAACTTTCTGTGGGTGAGGAGGACGATGACGATCAGACACAGTTGTCTTGCAGTGAGGTAGTAGTAAGGGCAGTAAGTCCGAGGGAGCAGCGCACAGAGGATTCGGAGGAAGAGCAGCAGGACGATGAGGTGACTGACCCCACCTGGTGTGCAACGCTTACTCAGGAGGACAGGTCTTCAGAGGGGGAGTCAAGGGCATCAGCAGGGCAGGTTGCAAGAGGCAGTGCGGTGGCCAGGGCCAGGGGTAGAGGCAGGGCCAGACCGAATAATCCACCAAGTGTTTCCCAAAGCGCCCCCTCGCGCCATGCCACCCTGCAGAGGCCGAGGTGCTCTAAGGTCTGGCAGTTTTTCACAGAGACGCCTGACGACCGACGAACAGTGGTGTGCAACCTTTGTTGCGCAAAGCTCAGCCGGGGAGCCAACACCAACAGCCTCACCACCACCACCATGCGCAGACATATGATGGCCAAGCACCCCACAAGGTGGGACGAAGGCCGTTCAGCGCCTCCGGTTTGCACCCCTGCCTCTCCCCCTGTGCCCCAACCTGCCACTGAGATGCAACCCCCCTCTCAGGACACAGGCACTACCGCCTCATGGCCTGCACCCACACCCTCATCTCCGCTGTCCTCGGCCCCATCCAGCAGTGTAGTTCAGCGCACCGTCCAGCCGTCGCTTGCGCAAGTGTTCGAGCGCAAGCGCAAGTACGCCGCCACGCACCCGCACGCTTAAACGTTAACCGTCCGCATCGCAAAATTCATCAGCCTTGAGATGCTGCCGTATAGGGTTGTGGAAATGGAGTCCTTCAAAAGTATCATGGAGGCGGCGGCCCCACGCTACTCAGTTCCCAGTCGCCACTACTTTTCCCGATGTGCCGTCCCAGCCCTGCACGACCACGTCTCCCGCAACATTGTACGCGCCCTCACCAACGCGGTTACTGCCACGGTCCACTTAACTACGGACACGTGGACAAGCACAGGCGGGCAGGGCCACTACATCTCCCTGACGGCACATTGGGTGAATTTAGTGGAGGCTGGGACAGAGTCAGAGCCTGGGACCGCTCACGTCCTACCCACCCCCAGAATTGCGGGCCCCAGCTCGGTGCTGGTATCTGCGGAGGTGTATGCTTCCTCCACTAAAGCACCCTCCTCCTCCTCCTCTGTCTCGCAATCAAGATGTGTTAGCAGCAGCATGTCGCCAGCAGTCGGTGTCGCGCGGTGTGGCAGCACAGCGGTGGGCAAGCGTCAGCAGGCCGTGCTGAAACTACTCAGCTTAGGCGATAAGAGGCACACGGCCCACGAACTGCTGCAGGGTCTGACACAGCAGACCGACCGCTGGCTTGCGCCGCTGAGTCTCCAACCGGGCATGGTCGTGTGTGACAACGGCCGTAACCTGGTGGCGGCTCTGCAGCTCGGCAGCCTCACGCACGTGCCATGCCTGGCCCACGTCTTTAATTTGGTGGTTCAGCTCTTTCTGAAAAGCTACCCACGCTTGTCAGACCTGCTCGTAAAGGCGCGCCGGCTCTGCGCACATTTCCGCAAGTCCCACACGGACGCTGCCACCCTGCGCACCCTGCAACATCACTTTAAGCTGCCAGTGCACCGACTGCTGTGCGACGTGCCCACACGGTGGAACTCTACGCTCCACATGTTGGCCAGGCTCTATTAACAACGGAGAGCTATAGTCGAATACCAACTCCAACATGGGCGGCGCAGTGGGAGTCAGCCTCCTCAATTCCTTTCAGAAGAGTGGGCCTGGTTGGCAGACATCTGCCATGTCCTTGGTAATTTTGAGGAGTCTACCCAGGTGGTGAGCGGCGATGCTACAATCATTAGCGTCACCATTCCTCTGCTATGCATCTTGAGAAATTCCCTGCAAACCATAAAGGCAGCTGCTTTGCGCTCGGAAACGGGGGCGGGGGAAGACAGTATGCCGCTGGATAGTCAGGGCACCCTCCTGTCTATTTCTCAGCGCGTACAGGAGGAGGAGGAGGAGCATGAGGAGGATGAGGAGGAGGGGGAAGAGACAGCTTGGGCCGCTGCTGACGGTACACCGGCTGATTGCCTGTCATCCTTTCAGCGTGTATGGCCTGAGGAGGAGGAGGAGGAGGAGGAGGAGGAGGATCCTGAAAGTGATCTTCCTAGTGAGGACAGCCATGTGTTGCGTACTGGTACCCTGGCACACATGGCTGACTTCATGTTAGGATGCCTTTCTCGTGACCCTCGCGTTGCACGCATTCTGGCCACGACGGATTACTGGGTGTACACACTGCTCGATCCACGGTATAAGGAGAACCTGCCCACTTTGATTCCCGAAGAGGAAAGGGGTTCGAGAGTGTTGCTATACCACAGGACCCTTGCGGACAAGCTGATGGTAAAATTCCCAGCCGACAGCGCTAGTGGCAGAAGGCGCAGTACCGAGGGCAAGGTAGCAGGGGATGTGCGTAGATCGAGCAGCATGTACATCCCAGGCAGTGCAACAGTCTTTAAGGGCCTGGCCAGCTTTATGGCTCCCCACCAATTCTGGGCAAGGTACATTGACGACATTTTTTTGATTTGGGATGGCACTGAGGCGGAATTGCAGAGGTTTCATGATGAGTTGAATGGTGTTCACTCTGATCTTAAATTTACTCTTACCCATTCTAAAGAAAGGGTGCAATTCCTGGACGTGATGGTATACAATGAGGGAGGGTCCCTTAAAACAGATCTATACATCAAGGAGACCGACAGAAATAGTCTGCTGCTTTACAATAGTTGCCATCCCCCCAAAATGCGTGATTCGTTACCCTGGAGCCAACTGTTGCGGGTACGCAGGATAGTGGTTGATGAGCATGTTGACCACAGGCTTGACGAAATGCACCGGAGATTCCACGCCAGAGGATATCCGGAGCGGATCGTCAAGCCTCTGGTCACCAAAGCAAGGGACATCAAACGTGAAACCCTTCTCTGCGTTAAGCAAAGAGAAAAGACACTCACGCGTATTCCGTTTATATCGACTTTTGGCCCCATGAGTGGACGTATAGCTAACACTCTGAGGAGACATTGGTCGATCTTGAACCAATGCCATCCTGAGGTGATAGAATTTCAACATTCACCCCTCATGTCCTATCGACGTGGGTCCAACTTCAAAGATAAATTGGTGCACACAGTGAAAAAGACGCAGACACAAACACAGAGGCTACTTGCGCCACCTAAGTTGGGGAACTTTCCGTGCCTTAACTGTTCGTGTTGCAACAACATGACTAAAGGCAATTCGTTTATACACCCCCGGACGGGCAAGCGTTACCCGATTAGGTACAGGTTTACGTGCAACGCTACTTACATCATCTATGTCATTACGTGCCCGTGTGGTCTCATCTATGTAGGTGAGACTACAAAGGAATGTAAGACAAGAATATCGAAACACAAAAGCACGATCCGTACAGAAAAATCAGATGTGCCTGTGGCTAAACATTTTGTAGATTCCCACCATGCCATAAGCCAATTGAAATTCCAAATAATAGACTGCGAGCCATTGAACAGCAGAGGTGGCAACAGAGAGAAACGTCTGAAGCGTAGGGAGGCAAGGTGGATTTTTGAATTAGATGCATTACACCCAAATGGCCTGAATTTAGAATATGACCCTTTACCATTTCTTTGAATATTGATCCGTCAGATCTTGTATTGATTTTAATTTGTTGTTTCTGCTTTGTATCCTCAGATCATGCACCGCCGTCGCTGCTGTGTCCACAGCTGTTTTTCTATTGTAATACTGTTCCATCTGTTTTTTGTTTATTCTGGTGCGGCTTTATAGTAAGCACAGTATGATCATGCCGATATAGAGAACTGATGTTCGACATGTATTGAGTGCTAATAAATGATTTTTGCAACTTTACATTATCTGGTATTTAATGCAATTTATCTGTCTTTATGGCAATATTTTTTAAGAGGCTGCTCCGTTAGGGATATTTCCCAAAATATGTACTGTATATGGGTTGAGGCTCTGTATTACGCTGCCCTTCTATGCTGCTGGATAGGCACCGGCACCTATAAGAGATAAAACCTACTGTGATGCCAACCACCGCTGTGAACGGTAGGCTAATGAAGCTACATATAGAAACTATTGCGGAGCTTGAGCTCCGACGCTGCCATGGCAACGGAGGATTCCGTCGGCAGCTTTGCTGTAGTACTCCGCCGTGAGCGGCGAGTTAATGAATCTATTTATAGAAATTATTGCGGAGCCGGGGTTCCGGCGCTGCCATAGCAACGGAAGACTCCGTCGGCAGCTTCGCTGTATGTCTCCGCTGTGCGATCGCTGAGTTCGTGTTCCGACGCTGCTATGGCAACGGAAGACTCCGTCGGCAGCTCCGCTATATGATTCTTCACGCATGCGCAGTCCTGCATGCGTTGTCAGAACATTGGATGACGAGTCTGGACAGCGCGGCGCTCGCTGATGACATCGGACACCGGCAATCATGGAAGGGAAGAGGAACAGGTTGTGGACCAGCATGCATGACGGTGCGCTCATGATCTTCAGGTGCAAGTGGGTGGTTTTATAATTATATGTTGCTTGTGTATTGGTGGTGGTTTATATAAATTCTGTATGTGTTCTGTATAGTTTTTATGCACTTGAGAAAGACCCATGCTGGGTTGAAACGTTGTGCGCTACTGGATTTTCTTAAATGCAATAAAGAGGCATCCATTGATGCATTTTAAATAAGAAGCAACCATCTCTGGCGCTGCTCGCTACTTTATTCTTCTGAATTGATGAACCCCACCAAGACTGTGTCACCGCTCCCCAGTCACGGCTGAGTCGGCGGGAGCACTGTAAAAGGATGGTGAGGGAGTACGTAGCGGATCGCACGACCATCCTTGGTGACGCCTCTGCCCCCTACAACTACTGGGTGTCGAAGCTGGACACGTGGCCTGAACTAGCGCTGTATGCCCTTGAGGTGCTTGCTTGTCCTGCGGCTAGCGTCTTGTCGGAAAGGGTGTTTAGTGCGGCTGGGGGAATCATCACAGATAAGCGTAGCCGCTTGTCAACCGACAGTACCGACAGGCTAACACTCATCAAGATGAACAAAGGCTGGATTTCCCCAGACTTCTGTTCTCCACCAGCGGACAGCAGCGATACGTAAGCAATACGTAGGCTGCACCCGCGGATGGAAGCTACGTTCTCTCTCACCATCCAAAACGGGGACATTTCTGCTTCATTAATCTGTGTCTAATATTCCTCCTCCTCCTCCTGCTCCTCCTCCTGAAACCTCACGTAATCACGCTGAACGGGCAATTTTTCTTAGGGCCACAAGGCTCACTCAAATAATTTTTCTGAACAATTTTTATAAGTTTCAATGCGCTAAAAAAAGCGTTGGAACTTTAACTTGAACCAATTTTTCCTTACACTGGGCTGCCTCCAGGCCTAGTTAGTTACCACTTAAGCCACATTAACCAAAGCGATTAATGGGTTTCACCTGCCCTCTTGGCTGGCCATGGCCAATTTTTGGGATGTACATTAGTACTGTTGATACAGCAATTTTTGTGGGCCCTCGCCTACAGTGTAATCAAATTAATTTTTAGCCCACCTGCATTACAGCTGACGTTACCTCAGCTGTGTTGGGCAATGCAATGGGATATTTTTGTGTACCGCCGGTGGGTTCCAGGGAGCCACCCATGCTGTAGGTGCACACGGAGTTTTTAATACATCTGTACACTTCTAAAGAACCCCAGTCTGACTGGGGCATGCAGTGTGGGCCGAAGCCCACCTGTATTACGCACGACATTACTACCTCAGCTGTGTTGGGCAATGCAATGGGATATTTCTATGTACCGCCGGTGGCTTCCTGGCACCCACCCAGGCAGTGGGTCCACAGGGAGTGTAACCTACATGTGTCCACTTGTAAAGAACCCCAGTCTGACTGGGGCATGCAGTGTGGGCCGAAGCCCACCTCTATTACGCACGACATTACTACCTCAGCTGTGTTGGGCAATGCAATGGGATATTTCTATGTACCGCCGGTGGGTTCCAGGGAGCCACCCATGCTGTAGGTGCACAGGGAGTGTAACTTACATGTGTCCACTTGTAAAGAACCCCAGTCAGACTGGGGCATGCAGTGTGGGCCAAAGCCCACCTGTATTACGCACGACATTACTACCTCAGCTGTGTTGGGCAATGCAATGGGATATTTCTATGTACCGCCGGTGGCTTCCTGGCACCCACCCAGGCAGTGGGTCCACATGGAGTGTAACCTACATGTGTCCACTTGTAAAGAACCCCAGTCAGACTGGGGCATGCAGTGTGGGCCGAAGCCCACCTGTATTACGCACGACATTACTACCTCAGCTGTGTTGGGCAATGCAATGGGATATTTCTATGTACCGCCGGTGGCTTCCTGGCACCCACCCAGGCAGTGGGTCCACAGGGAGTGTAACCTACATGTGTCCACTTGTAAAGAACCCCAGTCAGACTGGGGCATGCAGTGTGGGCCAAAGCCCACCTGTATTACGCACGACATTACTACCTCAGCTGTGTTGGGCAATGCAATGGGATATTTCTATGTACCGCCGGTGGCTTCCTGGCACCCACCCATGCTGTAGGTGCACACGGAGTTTTTAATACATCTGTACACTTCTAAAGAACCCCAGTCTGACTGGGGCATGCAGTGTGGGCCGAAGCCCACCTGTATTACGCACGACATTACTACCTCAGCTGTGTTGGGCAATGCAATGGGATATTTTTATGTACCGCCGGTGGGTTCCAGGGAGCCACCCATGCTGTCGGTCCACAGGGACTTCACAATAGGGAGTTGTACCTGCCTGTGTCTATGAATTAAAAAACGCGGTCTGACTGGGGCATGCAGACACCTTGACAGAATGAATAGTGTGTGGCACATAGGTTCCCCATTGCTATGCCTACGTGTGCAGCTCCTGATGGCGGTGGCACAGGATTCTATTTCTCATTGCTTCTGTACAGCATTGTGGGCTATCGCCCCGCCCCTTTTAAAGAGGGTCGCTGCCTAGCCGTGCCAACCCTCTGCAGTGTGTGCCTGCGGTTCCTCCTCATGGCAGACGCACTTCTAAATAGACATGAGTGTGGCGTGGCATGAGGGCAGCTGAAGGCTGCGCAGGGACACTTTGGTGTGCGCTGTGGGGGGGGAGGGGGGGCGGTTGGTCAGCATGTAACCCAGGAGAAGTGGCAGCGGAGTGTCATGCAGGCAGTGATTGTGCTTTGTTGTAGCTAGTGTGGTGCTTAGCAAAGGTATGCCATGCTAATGAGGGCTTTTCAGAAGTAAAAGTTGTTGGGAGGGGGGGGGGGCCCACTCTTGCCGGTATTGTGGCTTAATAGTGGGACCTGTGAACTTGAGATGCAGCCCAACATGTAGCCCCTCGCCTGCCCTATCCGTTTCTGTGTCATTCCCATCACTTTCTTGAATTGCCCAGATTTTCACACATGAAAACCTTAGCGAGCATCGGCGAAATACAGAGATGAGATGTGGCTACATGATGATTTTCTTTCAGTGTCAAAATAACTTCAAATTCTTTCTATATTATATCAAAGTAATATTATTTTAAAAAAAATGTTAAAACACACATAAAAAGCAATGCTACTCATGTAAACTACATTTTTCACATTGTGTTTAGCCAAGATGGTTCTCTTATTCTGATAGATGTAACCAGCCTTCTACAAAGTTGTTCATTTGCTTTAATTTGAATGATAAGTCCATTTAGTAGGTTCATACTTAAACTGAGATATTTTGGATGCCTTAATGCCCAATACTGATTACAGACTCTACTTATATCTACTTCATGGTTTCCATGTTTTGCATCATAAACAGAACTCATGACACAGTGCTGGACCAGTAACATGATGGGCACTAGTGGCGACTGACATATCTTGTTGACTTGAAAAGGAGTTTGTCGGGCTCTGTTGTTGTAGTCGTCATTTCAATGGGAAAAATAGATGTATACGCTTAACCTGGCGGAACCAATGAAGCAGATATAAACATAACCTTGGCTAGCTTAAGGACTATTGTGCAATTGGTATCTCATTGTTATCTCAGAGCGACTGCATTTCCAAGATCCATGTTTTGTATTAATTAGCTCTTACAGCTGCTGGTACTGTTGCACTGGCATCTGTGGAAAGGATTTACTGCTAGCAAAGTGGTAAAAAGTGCTTTTCCGCTTGTGGCAAACATGAATTTAAATTATAGCATCTTTAGAAGGAATAATCTCATATAAATTGTAGATTTCTTATTTTAATTAGGAAAAATCACTCATACATTTTATATAAATGAAGCTCCACATTCGCTGACAGATTGTTTTGTTCCTGATCTGAAAATAACGTAAAATAGCCAACTATTCAGGTAGAACTCCTGCTAACATTCATTAATTACTGTGTCCAGACAGCAAGCAGCATAAAAAATGGGTGCAGTAGTCTGTCACAGAAGCACCACACTGCAATAAACTACTATAAACTATGAACAATAGTAAGCAAAATCAGTTCACCCAGCTTGAACTCTATAGTAATTCATAGAGAGAAGGAGGATTACTCCTGAGGTATACAGAACAAGCTGTAATGGCAACACACAATGTAGGATGAATCAAACTCTCTGTTTTCAACACTTAATCAGAGCAAATGCTTAAAAAATAATGTGTGTAGGAGGCCTAAAACACCTTTATTCTTTACTTTAAAGTGTTTATCTGGAACTTACATATTGATGACCTATCCTTAAGTCATGACAATCTCTTACAAAGTATGTGTCTAAACAGAATGATATTATCATATGAGAAAAATGTAGGAAAAAATGCGGTCGTAGGCGCAATCCTTTTATATTCATTTTACTCCCCTGCAAAACGAACACGCCAATACTGCTGTGTGTCCCCAGCTAAAATACTGAGAAAGGGGCACAACGTCTATTATAATTATTATATGCTGGATTGATTCTTAAAAAAAAGTTGAGCTGGAAAACATGTCTTGTGCCTCTTTGAATAAAAAGGGATTGCGCCTACAACCACATTTTTTCCTACATTTAACTCATGTATTTGCACATCCCCCTCGGAAGGTGTGACATTTCATGTGCTGTCTGCACCCATTTAGACTCGTCAAGAATCAATCAATCTCACTTCCATATATAAAATAGGGAAGGAGAAAAACCAAAACATTTGATTCTCAAATCAAAACATAGGTATATAGATTTGCACCACTCCCTCCTCTCATCACTTATCATATGAAAGGTTCTAGAAGAGACCGATTATAGTCCACTTTTAGTGAAAATTGATCATTTTAATTTGAAAGTTTCACAACTCATCGAGAAGAAAAAATATACAATGAAATTGAATTGTGAACACTGTAATACAGGTATAAAACATTTCTAAGAGATTTTTTCTATATTTCCCTTTCCCTGGAACATTGCCCAATTGTGGCAAATTATCATTACAATCATAGTATTCAATTGAAACTGTTTTGGAACAAACAACTTATTGAATTAGTCCACATGGAATGACAGTAGTGAAGAGTACAGACTATTCAATGTTCAAACAGCTTTGTAATTACATTTTGTGCACAGTGATGCTAAACAGTATGGGGGTCTACAAGGGTGATTTTCTATTCTTTTATTTTTAAATTTGAAAAGGACCCTGGTAGAGGTACAATGAATGTAGAAATACATTGTAACTTTTACATGTTCTGTTTGCACTGAACAACATGAAATGGCATTGCTTTTACTCTTATTTCGGAAAACACTTTCACCCAGCTGGATGGCACATAAAGATTTGCCCTTTGGTTCACTAAACCAAAAACTATATCACCCTTTATGAATCTATGCCCTCTTACAGGCAATGTGATCTTTATGGTTTTCATTCACCCTGATGTTATTACATTACTAGTTATTAGTATGATTTATAGTATCAGTGTTTCTGGTGGCACATTGCACCATTTACTAATATAATATATAGTGGAAGGGATTGGAGTTGGTCAAAATATTTCTGTGCAAATAGTAAGCTATTGCATTTTTTGCAATTTTGTTGAACAGTGCAAACACCTATACATAAGAAAACGTTAGTAAATGTACAAAATAGCAATACCAATACTGTAACATTTAAACCTGTAAAGATTGTGAAGGGATACAACCAGTGTTTCTGGTGGTGCAACTTACTAATAGATACTGTAAGGAATTGGATTTGGTACCAATATTTTTTGTGCAAATAGTAAGCTATTGGCATTATGTACAATTTTCCAGAACATTTCAAACAGCGATTTATGAACTTCAGCAGCTCACTGAGGAGACATGTTGGCTCGCTGCTTTCGCATATTAGCTACTTGTAATTTACGAACTTCAGCAGCTTCCCGAGGAGACATGTTTGCTTGTAGCTTTCACATATCTGCTTCACGAGATTTCGAAATTCAGTTGGGGGCTGAGGTGAAATCGCGGCTTGTCGCTGTGTCATGTAAGCTGCATTAGCTTCACGCCAGCGTTGAATTCTCTGTGGTGACATGTTTGCTTGGCAGCGACGGTTAGTTTCAACACTGGACAACGGTTCACAATTAGATGAAGGGTGGACTGGTGTTGGCCGCATTAGCACTTGAGATGACATGATATCATGTTCAGGAGATGTGAAGATAGTAATGAAGGACTATGTTTTAATGTTGTTGTTGGTCAATATGCACTGCAAACTATGTATGTGTAAATTTGTGAGGTGTCAATTATTGGAGTCTCCATACAGGTGTCCAGCTGTCTCACAACCAGCTACAAACTGCCAGACTGAGTACTGGGGGATGTAGTCCACCCATAATCCCTCATTCAGTGCACAAGGATGAAGGACCTGTGATGACATCACCATCATGTGATCAGGCTCTGTTGGCTTAGCAACTGAGATGATGTCACCGTCATGTGATCAAAGGCATAGTTTTGAGACCATGTGACTGATCACATGATGGTGACATCTTCACAGGTCCTATCAGAACACAGCTGCTGTCAGGCTCTGTATTTTATATATGCTTTAGGACCTGCGATGATGTCACCGTCATGTGGTCAGGGGGTGGAACATGTGATCACACACACACTCACTCACGCACACACTCACGGACAAGTGGTCATTAGCACTTTGATGCAATGCCTTCAGTACTGTATACTTTCTGTTCTGCCCACAGCACATATAAAAAAAAAATGTGTAAATGCTTGACATTATTGTACAGGCCGTTTTCTATGAAATCAAAGCTGAATTATTGGAACCCTTTTTGCCCATAGTTTGATTGTATATGTAAAACAAACATTCCTTCATTGACAATACATGAATCTTGAAAGTGCAGCAAGAAAACTGTTGCTTGTAATATAAACCATTAAAAAAAAATATTGCAATGGGAAGATTTTTTATAATAATCAAGTGTAATACTTTTGTGCATTGTCGAAACACTGCTTGCTTTTCTTGCTTATTTTTTATACAATTTCTCAGCTTTACATAAGTGCAACTGCACCTTCAATCTGTGCTCTTTCAGCTGGTCAAGTAGACTGCTAGTAGTGGTTTGTGACATGTTTGCAGTACTTGCTTCATGGTCAGGATGTCCTGTTTCATTATTAGTGATCAGTGGCATTATGCTTGAATCTTAGCTACATCACAGAAACTGCATGTATTTGTGGGGCTCGAAAACTAATATTCAAATACTCATTATTAAATATATGCTGCTACTTATCTTGTAACACCTTACTTTTGGGGTATTTCTGTTTGGACCATGGGCATCATTACTCCCTTAAATATGTAAATCGCACCATTAATAGAAGAAGTTAAAAAAATGAAACATAAACAAAATAAATCACAGTCAGGAACAAGTATATTCTGCCACTATATACAGCAAAATAGCCAATACAGAGTGCTCAGTTACCAACGCAACACAAAGACTGCAGAGAATCCCACTCAGGGTGGTTTCACATAGGCAAGAAAATCATTGTGATTTTAGCACGATTTCCGTCTGATGCGAGAGTCGGTAAAAAAGCTGATTATATGTTTTCACTGATGCGATGTTGAGAGAATAAAAACTCGCAGCATGCTCTATCTTTCTGCAATTTTCGATTTTTTTTATCGCCCATGTTTCCCTATGGAGCCCGCTTTTTATTGCACCATAACGCAACAAACATGCTTTACCATGCGATTTTAACATTAGAAAGTCCTATTGACTTTTGCAATAAAAAAATGTGCATTTTTTCTGCAATTTTATTACAGGCCGCAGCAAAGCGATGAGAGATTATTCTAAAAAGAAGCATTGCCGAAGCCCAAAAATCAAAGGAGCAAAGACGTGGTTTTAGCACGACTTTATCGGCCAGTGTGAAACTAGCCTCAGACTATAACAGGAGAATGCAGCAGTGATCAAACACAGTCACAAGCAGGACACACTTCATTCTTCATGGTAGAAAACCATAGCTGAATGATCACAGTCTAAAACCTGGTTTAGACACAACGATTATCACTCAGAAATCTTTTGAGCGATTTTTGAGCGATAATCATTGTGTGCTTTTTATAGCACAAGGTACTTGCTCAAAAATTGAGCGATCACCTTGCGCTCCGAGCGGGGGATGCAGAAGACAAGTGGGGCCGGCTGTTATACTGGACCTCTCTGTTCTTAATGCCCTGCCTGTCTTCAGGGAGCGGGATACAGGTGAAACAATAGTATCAGCTGTATACCTCTTTGAATTCCTGATAACTGATCGCTGATCTTTCAGCATGCTGAAAGATCAGCGATCAGCGATGGCTTAACAAAAAATGTCAGTGCAGTTAAACACAATGATTATCACTCAAAAGATGGCTTTGAGCGATTTTTGAGCGAAAATAATTGTGTCTAAATCAGCCTTAAGGCCTCGGTCAGACGAGCATTTTTTCTGTGCATGAATAGGTGCAATCTTCTTGCATGCCTATTCATGCGCTGAAAAAAGCTTGTCTGACCGAGGCCTAAAATGGGCTTAAAATCACGCATACACACCATCATGCTTCCAATGGGTTCCCTAAGAGAAGAGTAGTTTTTTTTTAGAGTTTACAATGATCAGTAATGCACACAATAGTCTACTTAAAAGGAACTTGTCAACAGTTTTTGGCATATTAAACTACCAGACTATCACTACAGTACTTGCACCCTGTATTATACAAATCTTTTTGCTAAAATCACTGGTGTGTCATTCTGCCAGAAAACATATTTTTATTCCACTGCCTATAGAATGTTAATGACGTCTTCACAGTCACCAGGGTGCTGCTGAAGCCTTGCTGAGTTACTGATATACTCTTGGGTCTTCTCTTATCTGGACATCAACTTCAGCAGTGCTGAAATCCCTCAGAGCAATCCTTCAATGTCCATTCACCTTTCCAATCTGTTGATGCACACTGTAATCAGAAGAGGAGGCTGTCAATCAAGGGGGAATGGGCTTGTGCCAAGGAATGATTCAGGAGCTCTTCAATATTGCCATGGTGTCTTTGAAGATGTTATTAGCATGCTGTGTGAATAAAAGTTCTGTACGTTTTTAGGGGTTGCAAGTGCTGTAGCAACGTTCTGGTGTGTAAGTATTGCAAAACTGGTGACAGGTTACCTTTAAGGTATCCCACAGTATGTTTTTGCAGCACTTTTTAGGCTTGTAAAAAAACTTCATGAATGTCTTGTTTTTTTACATGCATTTTTTGGATGGCATTCTTGCTATAAAAATGTATGTTTTTTAGGTGTACTTAAAAACGGCTGACATTCAATAAACCGAAAACCTACAACAAAGGTTAGGAAAAACACTAGAAGAAAATGAAGTACTGCTTTTAATAAATTCCTTTCACATACAGTTTACATCTGTTCATTGTGTTCTTTCTGCAAAAAAGATGCTATGTGCCCAACAGAAAACAATGCCAATTAATGCAAACATGGATGCAAATACCGATCAAATACTAAAGCAATAGGAATACATTTATATGCCCATTTTAACCATTTTCCATAGACTATAAAGGGCATATTTTAATGAAAACTAACAAAAGTAAGTGCACGCTGCATTTTTAAGACATAGCTGTGAAAATACATCCATGTAAATAGATTCATAGATTTTCATTAGTTCTTTATTATGGTCTGCAAAAACTTGTACCACATACAGATTAAAATCGTGCTTGTCTGAAAGTAGCCTAAGGCTATGTTCATACAGGGTAGTTAGATTACATTAGAAAGAGCACAAAAACAACATTGATGGGTGTTTTTGCAGTGCTTTTCGATGGGACTGTGTTTTTTGCCACAATAGCAGTGAAACAACATACAAATATGTGCAGTTTAGCCAATTCAGTTTTTGTTGTGGTTCTTACTGCACCCAAATGCCCCATCTAAATTTAGTTTTAGAGCAATGGTGCATTTCATCATTTAAGACATGCCACCTGGGACCAGTGGGCAAGTCTTCAATGGCCAGTGACAGTGCTGGATGTGAGCATTAAATGTTACAAATAAATATATATATATATATATATATATATATATATATATATATATATATATATATATATATATATATATATATATAGAGGAAGAGAGAGAGAGAAAGAGAGAGAGAATACTTGGTAATAGATAATGCAGAAAAGCTTTTGTCAGAAATATAAAAGTTGGAAGTGTAAAATATGAAATAAGATGAACGTAATTTTCTCACCTTAGACTTTTGTAGGTTTACCGTTAATTTGTTTGCTCAGCAATGTATCAGTTATAAAAAAAATATGCAATATGAAGAGGAAGTATTAATGCAGGTAAGTTTTCCTTAAAGATTCATTCTTCCATAATGATCACAGCTTTTTATTACAGTTTCCCAAGAATCCGATTTGGGAGTTGAGAGTGATGAAAATATGCCAATCATGATCAGAAAGCACAAGGGATAACATGAAAATCCTTAAATTGCTATTTGTAGCAGGATTAAAAATGTCCAGTACTATCAAAAAAGAGTGATAGCTGTCAATCTGTCAGGACTTGTCTATGCACATTTTGGATTAATCTCTACAGTATTATTCCAAATATATCTTTTTTACAGTATTTTTGCACGTCAGTATAAAAATTGACTAGATATGCACATAATTATATATAATAAGGTACATCCTTTAACCATCCAGCTTACATTCACTTATCAGTAATCACTTATTTAGAAATACAAAGCAATTTATTTTCTAATTACAGCCTTAGCCTGAATTTCATTAAGATTACAACTTGTTATGGTATAAATTCAATATAATTTTGTACCATTCAAGAAGGAAACTATACATTAGTGTGAGAGAAACTATAGTGCTTGGACACCATCTTGTTCCACACTCCATTTTCTGATTTTCTTGATACACATATTCAGATATTTTGGCAGAAGAATCGGACAATCAGAAGATTATAAGGCCTGAAGAAGAAAAGCTGTGATTGACCCTCGCTGACTAAAGTGTGTGCTTAGGAGAAGACAGCTAACTAAAGATGGACTTTTTGTTAGAAATGTACTTTGCTTAGCAATTAGTAAAATGGATAAATAGTTCTATATTTGATCTTCTATACATGTATTTAACTATGCAAACCTTGACTAAGCTCAGGAATGCGTACAGATTACCAATTAACAATCTCAAACAGTTAGCAAACAGCTCGTGACTAGAGAAGAGTTTTGGCCAGAGATCAACATCGCTGCACATGCTAAGTATTAGTAACCAATAACAGTAAATTGTAACATGTTATGCACATGTACAAGTCAGGTGTCCTCTCACCTTGTTTTCAATGTATTTGTCTAAGAGGACTATAAATACTTTGGCTTGTTAACAAATAAACAAAATTATTTGTGATTTATACAAATGCTATGTGAACTTTGATTCTTCTTTGAACACAAGAATATACCTGTAGTGTTCCATTAGCATATGCTTTCTTTAGCATGGAAGTCTATGGCTGATGCATGCTATCCATTGAGGCATCTGATGTAAAAAGTATTTGTTACATATTAGCTTAACATCCAATGACTTATGTCTCATGAGATGTTGGGTTTAGTGACAAGTAAAAGAAGGATACATTTGTGTTTGCACAATACAGCAGCGGAAAACTAATAAAGAATATATGTTCTAAACACTTAAATTACTATGATAAATGTATATTATTCTTATATTTTATTTTTTGTTAAAGGGAATATGTGATCAGAAACTGACCTATTGTTTATATCAAAGCTAAATAGTTAAATATGTTTATTTTTATTTATGTATTTATTTAATTTGCTGATCCTATTTTAACTTCAGATGGCATGATGTATATAAAATATCTTGCCTTTTTCACTTTGGCCTGTAAGCCTAAAAATAGTTTGTCTTCTTGTTCTGTACACCAGCCTTATGGGTCGCAGATACAATAGACTAGAGGGAACTCGTTAACTTTTATGAAAGATTGTTCTGGTCATGCTTTGTGACTTATCCAGAAATCATTGTGCAGGGAGAGAAAAAAGGTGAGCTGTGACCATCACCTATTGGGAATATCCAATCATACTGTGTTATCCATATAAATATTTGTTACCTTTCATTGTAATATTGCCTGTGATGATAATAAAGCGACTGCTTAAAAGGGTTTTGTTTAAAAAAACAGGAAGTGCCAGCCTATTATTAGGTGTTAGTGATCAGTGTGAGAACTGCAAGATATTAAGGTTTTTTTTGTTAAATATACATAATTACATTGAAAATATTTTTTAAAAATCACCAAAATTGTTTAAATATATATATTTAAAAAATGTATATTTATTTTAACAATGAGTAATTTTTTGATGACGCATTCCCTATAATCTTGCATTTGCAAATTTGCAGAAATTTTGCATTTGAATGCTGATAAAAGCATTTCTGGCATTGGAATAGCTGCATCTTAATAGGATTACAGCTAGGCATCATGAAGAAGATAGAACAGTATGGACTCCCTGTGACTCTGTATACTACTTCTGTATGGCAACATATTGTGGAGATATTTGGAAATATACAGAGAATATTTCCATATAGTCGTGAAGCAAGGTACAATAACTTTTTCTATTGGGAACATATAGAATGAAAAAATCAGAAAACACATATCTATATGTTAGTTTTATATTGGGGTACAGTTGGGCTCCACAGACATCTATAGGTATCTTACTGCTGCTTTGTACAACTCATTCACAGAGTTGTAAAACAGTAGTGTGAATGGGCGATAATCCTGACACTAGACTGGATTTAATTTCCATGTTTAACAGCTGGTGTTAGTTTTGACAAAAGCCAAATGAATAGAGAACCCCGTTTGTTACTTTTGTGTCACCAGCTTTATGTAAATAAAGTGTGGCTTTTAATATAGAGTGAGTGAGTTTGTTTTGTAAAAAGTGTAAAGATGAAGGCAATATAGACTGACCTTGGGAAAGGTTTGTAAATAATTTCTCTTTATATTTTCTATCATCTCAGCATTAGTCCTGTATGTTTTGGTAGTAGTAGATTACCATAGACTATGTACTGTCCAAGTAATTCTGAAAATAATAGGTACTATATTTATTCAATCTACTGCAAGAATGGTTCAAAATTGGCAAAAACATTACAATTATTTGGAATAAAAGGTACATTCTGTTATCTTTTAAACATTGTTTAATTCGAGGATTGCTAGAATAAGTGAGTTCAATTTGATGAACCTTAGCACTTCTATTTTTTTCAGTCTGTCTTTCATAGATTTCTCATTGTCAAAATATATTTTCAGTTGAAAGAGTGCAATTACTACATTGTAAAGCAGTCAACAGAAATAAATGTACTGCCAATTTTAAAAATATATGTGTAATTTCTAATGGACAAAGCATTTAATGTTAAAGCTATTAGCAGGAAAGGTCAGAATTCACAAATTTATTACCTTATAAAGTAATACCGGAGAAAGGTTTTCATTTATGACACTCTCTAGTTCTCCTTTTTTAAGCTTGCTATAAACATTACAATATAACTATTTTGAGCACATAAAGTGCTTTAAATATATTGTTAATAAAACGTAACTAAAATAACTTTGTGCAGATATTAATAAGTAGTAATTTAGAAACTTTCAAAAGGTATGCAAAGAGCTGTTTCCTGGTTCCATTCCTATATTTTCCCCAAAAGGATGTAGTTTATATATCTGTTGAAATCTTTAAGAGTAAGCAAAGGTACAACTGGGATTTTTCACAGTGAATGTCAGTAACCTCCATATTACAATGTTATTGCAGGGTGCAAGGATATATACTGCAAATCGTATACATAGCAGCTTGCAAGTTTTACAGTAGAGACACATATATTGGGTTTCTGGATCAAAATCTTTTTTTTCTGCGCACTTAAAAAATAATATTTGTCTGAGGCTTGATTCTGAGCATTCTAAAATAACTTGCATGCATTGGGTGTAAACTACTTCCTATCCAGGATCCGTGGAGATGTTGAACAGTATCTTGTATAAAATGTGTCCCTTGTGTACATAATATGGGTGGTAAATGAGGATGATAAATGTTAAAAATTTAAAGTGTTTACTAGAATCTCCTTAACGTTCCATGTTATGATATTGACCCATTGAATTATAGTACCTATAATCTAAATTAAATGTCAGTATATCTCTGGTACCTACAGCTGATCTGTACAAAATGAGTAAATACATATGGTTTCTATTAAATATACAGCAAAAATGGCCATAAAAAAGAAAAACAAATAGATTAACCCCTGAACGACCAGCCCATAGTGTTTTTAACGTCCATCCGAAGTGGGCTTTATTCTCTGAGGACATAAAAACATGTGTCCTGCAGAGAATAAAGCCCCTCGGGCTGTGGACGTGACAGCTTCATGCTGTCGGTGTCCGCAGGTAGCTGACAGCATGGAGCTGTCATCCCGGGCTGTTCGGACCCCCCCCCCGGCATTGCGATCGACGCTATGCAATGGATAGCGCCGATCGCAAAAAAGGAAATAAAAGTACAAAAAAAGTTAAAGATTCAGCTGCTCTGATGGATCGGATCCATCGGAGCAGCTGAAATTACTCACCGAGGTCCGCGGCACGGCTCCCCACTGTCCCGATGCTTCGGGCCCCGTAGCTGTCCTTTTGCGCATGTGCGCCAGGCGGCATTACGTCAGTCGCATGCGCAGAAGGCCCGGCGGCGCGGGAAATTTAAAATCTCCCGGCTCCTGTAGGTAGCCGGGAGGCAGGAGATGTCAGCGGAGACCGCGGTGAGCGGTCCCCGATACCGCGATCGTCGTTATCCAATGGATAACGGCGATCGCGGAAAAGTGAAAAAAAGTGTAAAAAAAGAAAAGTTTCACCTCCCCTCATGGATCGGATCTATGAGGGGAGGTGAAAATACTCCGGCCGGTGTCAGGACCCCCCGCTGGCTTCTGCGATGTGCCGATGTGGCACGCAGGGAGATATGACTGGGGACCGCTGTATGTGGTTTCCAGTCATATGATCACCGTTATCCATCAGATAACGGTGATCATATAAAATTAAAAAGTAAAAAAAAAAAAAAAAGTTAAAAGTTAAAAAAAGTTAAAAAAGTTAAAGTTTCATCTCCCCTTACGGATCGTATCCGTAAGGGGGGATGAAATTACGTACCCAAGGTCCCGGATTTGTTCCCTGGTGGGATGTTGATCCGTGGACCTTACCCCAGCTTCGGCGCATGCGCCCGTCAGCATGATGGCGGACGCATGCGCAAAAGTGAAATATTGCCCAAGAAATTTAAAATCTCCCTGCTGCTGGCTACCAAAGGTAGCCGAGAGCCTGGAGATGTCACAGGGAGCTGCGGTATGTGGTTACTGGTCACATGATCGCCGTTATCCAATGCATAATGGCGATCACGTAAAAGTTCTTTAAAAAGTGGCAGTTTCATCTCCCCTCACCGATGCGATCGGTGGGGGGAGATGAAACATCTTCTCGGAGGCTTCCACATTTGAATCCAGATGCGATTATCCTCCATGGATCCTGCCAGCTACTGGGTATGTGCCCGTCGGCAAAACGCCGGACACATTCGCAGGAGCCGGGGAGCCCAGGAAATTTTAAATCTCCTTGCTTCCAGCGACCAACGGTCGCTGAGTGCTTGGAGCAGTGACCGTTGGCCTCGCTGAGCGGTCCCCGGTCACGTTATGAAGTAGCAAACTAACATTAGGCCGGTCACACATGACCGGAGAGGAATTACGGGTTCTGCATGCGCTTGATCAGCGGTAGTCCACGGATCAATCGCATGCAATGGATTACACAATTCCCCCCAATTAGCGGGTCGGAATTACGTAATCCACTCGCAGAAACAGAACACGGCATGCTATATTTTACCACGGATATCCACGACCTAGAGCCCATTGTGCTCTATGACCGCGGATATACCCACAGCCCATATGCAATACGATACCCGGTTTTCTTGCCCCATGTGCCCATCCCAAGCAGCCTCCGTAATTACCCCTGTCTTCGGACATAAAACGCAGTGTATATTATTATCCTTATCTAATATTCAGGGAATGCCTAAAAAAATGGGGATAATGGGGGGGGGGGGGTATTTTTAGGAAGTCAATTTTTTTTCTGTATAAGTGGGCAATGGGGCCTGGAATTTATTCAGTTCTGCCCTGAAATCCAGCGGGTATTCCCTCCATTATGGCCTAGCCATGTGTCCTGTAAGTAGATTAGGGCCACAATAGGTATGTTTCTGAACACGGGACAAACGGGGGTATCCATTTTGGGGTGACCGTCTTCATTCCTATGTACACTGTAAAAAAAACAAAACAGTTTTTAAATTGACAAAATTGCCAAACAAATGAAAATCGTAATTTTTTCCTTTTGCTTTGCTTAGTTTCATTCAAATACTTTGGGGTCAAAATACGCAGTACACCCCTAGATGAATTTGTTAAGGGGTCTAGTTTTCAAAATGGGGTCATTTGTGGGGGTTCTCTATCGTTTTGGCCGCTCAATGGCTCTACAAGTGGGCAATGGGGACTGGAATTTATTCCGTTGTACCCTGAAATCCAATGGGTGCTCCTTCCATTATAGGCCTAGCTATGTTTCCTTTAAGTAGATTAGGGCCACAATGGGTATGTTTCTGAACACGGGACAAACGGGGGTATCCATTTTGGGGTGAACGTCTTCATTCCTATGTACATTGTCCAAAAAAAACAGTTTTTAAATTGACACAATTGTCAAAAAAATGAAAATCATAATTTTTTCCTTCTGCTTGGCTTAGATTCATTCAAAAACTGTGAAGTCAAAAAAGTCATCATACCCCTAGATAAATTCGATACGGGGTCTACTTTTCAAAATGGGGTCACTTGTGGGCGTTCTCCATCGTTTTGGTCACTCAAGGGCTCTGCAAGTGGGCAATGGGGACTAAATCTCCTTCAAGCAAAATTTCTGTTCCGAAAGTCACCGGTTGCTCCTTTCATTTTGGGCCCCATTGTGCATCCAGACATACAATTAGGACCACAATCGGTATGTTTCTGAACACGGGACAAACGGGGGTATCCATTTTGGGGTGAACGTCTTCATTCCTATGTACATTGTCCAAAAAAACCTGTTTTTAAATTGACACAATTGCCAAAAATATGAAAATCATATTTTTTTCCTTCTGCTTGGCTTAGATTTATTTAAAAACTGTTAAGTCAAAAACGTCATCATACCCCTAGATAAATTTGTTAGGGGGTCTACTTTTCAAAATGCAGTCACTTGTGGGGGTTCTCCATCGTTTTGGTCACTCAATGGCTCTACAAGTGGGCAATGGGGACTAAATCTCCATCAAGCAAAATTTCTGTTCCGAAAGCCACCGCTTGCTCCTTTCATTTTGGGCCCCATTGTGCATATAGACGTAATACTAGGGCCACAATGGGTATGTTTCTGAGCACAGGACAAACAGGGGTATCCATTTTGGGGTGCAAGTCTTCATTCATATATGTTCTGTACAAAAAAACTGCTTTTAAAATGACAGAATTACCAAAAAAATGAAAATCGTAATTTTTTTCCTTCGGCTTGGCTTGGATTCATTCAAAAACTGTGAAGTCAAAAAAGTGATCGTACCCCTAGATAAATTCGTTAAAGGGGTCTGCTTTTCAAAATGGGGTCACTTGTGGGCGTTCTCCGTCGTTTTAGTCACTCAATGGCTCTACAAGTGTGCAATAGGGCCTAAATCTCCTTCAAGCAAAATTTCTGTTCCGTTGCTCCTTTCATTTTGGGCCCCATTGTGCATCCAGACATAAGATTAGGGTCACAATGGGTATGTTTTTTGAGCACGGGACAAACAGGGGTATCCATTCTGGGGTGCAAATCCTAATTTTCATGTGTACTATAGAAAAAAGTCCTGTCTTTAAAATGACATATTTGCAAAAATATGAAATTTTAGTTTTTCTCTTCTAAAGTGCATTGACTCCTGAAAAAAAACTGTGGGGTTAAAATACTCATGACACCCCTCAGTGAATACGTTAAAGGGTGTAGTTTTTAAAATGGGGTCACTTGTGGGGGTATCTATCATTTTGACTCCTATGAGCCTTTCCAATCTTGGATTGGTGTAGGAAAACAAAGTGTTCCTCAAAATGCTGAAAAGTAATGATACATTTGTACGTCTCCTAAATGGTTAAAAAAAAACGAAAGTTTTTCCAATGTGCGCCCAAAATAAAGTAAACGGATGGAAATATAAATCTTAGCAAAAACTTCTATATTATGTTTGCACATATTTGAGATATTGCAGTTGGAAATGTGAAAAATGACGATTTTTTAAAAATTTTCCCAATTTTGGCGCTTTTAATAAATAAACACAAATTCTATCGGTCTTTTTTTTCCACCTAAATGAAGTACAACATGTGGCGAAAAAACAATGTCAGAATCGCTTGGATATGCAAAACCTTTCTGGTGTTTTTCCATGCTACACGTGTCAGATTTGCAAAATTTGGCCTGGCCATTAAGGCGCAAACAGGCTTGGTCACTAAGGGGTTAACATAGAAACATTGAACAATAGAACCTGCTTTGTGAATGGTGGGTTGGGACACAATCTCTCCATGCAAATGAGAATGCAGCTTCTTGCATGGCTCCCATGGAACATCATGAAGACCATGTTTGGAAGTTCCTCTGGCAAGCACCTCCAGGAGAAATCCTCATTGGACGCTGTTTTTAGAGTTGATCTTCAGGCGTCATGTTTCTAGAAAGCACAATTATATAGCTATAGAAGAGAATTGAAGGATATTATTGAGATTTCGAGATGTAAATCATTTAGAGGACACCCAGTACTCATGCCACTCTAGCACTTATAATTCACTCTCTTCAGAAGATTTGACAATCAGTTGATGATTTCCTCTCTAGAAATATCTCAGCCCATTCCCATACACTGACAATAATAATGGGCCACATAGATTTAATTTCTGGAAACTTCAAACCTTAATGGCTCCAAAATAGTAAGTCATATTTGGCAATATTTTTAAGCTTAAATTCTGGTGCAGATAATAAGGGAGTAGAATAGAACAGCATGAGGGCGAGCACCCACTGGCGTTTGCGTTTTCCGCGGGAAAAAAACGCAGCGTTTTCGCGGCGTTTTTCGCGGCGTTTTCGCGGCGTTTTTCGCGGCTTTTCCATTAATTTCCATGGAGAAAAATAAGGACACATATGCAACTGACAGTTCCTATGTTAAAAACGCAAACGCAACGCAAAAAAAACGCCAGTGGACAGGAACACATGTTATCTCTATGCCTGTGCAGGAAAAACGCAAAACGCAAAACGCAGGTAAAAAAACGCCAGTGGGTGCTCGCCCTGAAGGTGTACTTGAGGGGTATTCTTATTAACTTCCTTGTATTCACAAAACATTTAGACAATCCACAAATACGTGAACATTTCCAGTCATAAGATTTACTTTAGACCAGCAAGTGTGCTTAGTACATCACACAATAGACAAAGTCTTACTGAACGCCAGTTGGTAAATATGTTAGCCATGTATGGCTGATATTCTATATAAGGATAACATGTTTGCCAGATGACTTTGTCTATGGAAAATGTTCTACTTTTTGTGGATTACCTAAATGGCTTGTGAATAAAAAGACAAAGTCTTGCATTATAAAAGGATAGTACAAAGTCTTTTGTGTTTATTGGTTTCACTTATGTGAGGTCCTAGAGGGATTCAAATTTAAAGTTATTTCCATTAGGTTTCTGACTATTTCTCTGATACATAAACTGTGGAGGCAAGTAAAAGATTTACTTGTGTTTCTTCATATATTAGTTGCATCGTGTGTCAGTGAAAATCATATTTAATCTAGCATTTGAAATACCAATCTTAGAACATTTCCCCCATGCAGTTTTCCTTATAACAATTAAAATGCACATCAAAAATGTTGCGAAATAGGAGTGCTATGAAATTGCATTAAAACCTCCACATGGGAACCCAGCCTAATGGTGGCAAAAGTAAATCTAAATAACATGTGCATCATCTGGATGACATGTAGAAGTTCAGCTACATTAGTACACATAAAGTGAATAATGACAGATTATAGTAATACACAAGCTAATTCTATTGTATGTACTTGAACAATTAAAACAAGCGGCAAAACTCCAGAGGTATCTATTATAAATAACTCCAATAAAAGAGAGGTGACTTACCTGGTGTGACAGATCCGCACAGATCAGGGGCAGACCATCTGAAGTCCCAGATGGCTTATCAAATGCTTGTTGAAATGGCCAAAGGTGTCCCTTGTCACAAAGGCATCCAAACAGTGGAGAGTGTCAATAGGATTCTGAAGTGTGTCTTAGTTGCATGTGTGAAGATTAAAATAAATAAAACTGAGGGGGCGTGGCTAACCGGCAGCCGGAGCACACGCATTTATCTGAGCTCCAGGCAGCAGGACCGCGCCATCGGCTTTCTAGCCCGAACACAGGCACCTACGCCGCCGATAACGGCACCGCTGACACCACCGGACCCCAAGCTTCAATTAGAGACCTTCCGCGGGTCTCTAGCTGGTGCCACGATTTTGCGGCCTACAGGCCCGTCCGAAACCTGGGACTAAATTAATACTCGCGGCCGACCAGAAGTGAAGGCCGGCCGCGGAAGAAGGAGAAAAAACGCAGCGGGAGAGCGGTGAGAGTGGAGGAGCAGCTGCTGGAGGCCTGGACTGCGCTGGGGAACGGGCAGAGGAGGCAGCGGCAGGCCTGCATCAGTGAGTAGGCCCACAGCACCCCTTGACATCAGAGCAGGAGGGAGCTCCTGCAGGAGCAGAACACGTCCCCCCCCCCATCCACCTCACCACACGGAGCTGTCGGTCGGAGGAACGGGGACACAGAGACGTGGTCAGCAGCCATTGCTCACTCCCTCCCCCCTTGCAACCACCAACACCCCGAAGGGCCAAAAGCATTAATGTGGGGGACAGAGCAAGGGACAGGAAGATCGCCACACTGAGCCCCCGAACCCCACGCAGAAGTCCCTGGCAGGATCAACTGCACAAAGTGGGACTGAAACCCCACTGGCAGGCAGCCCACAGCCTACACACCTGCAGGGTAACAGCATCAAAGTTGCTAAAAGAGGGCAACGGGACGGCACCAGAGAGTGGACACCTGAGCGGACACCGCCATATTTCCCCCCCCTGGGAGAATCTCTGCCGGACTTGCATTGAAACGTGAACGTTGCCTCCCACTTGCCCCTCCCGAACAGCGGACGCCGCCAGACACAGAGAGGCGTTCCTCCCTAAGCATCGAGGTGTAGTCGAGTAGAACGCCCGAACCGGACAAGATGGGCAGTTAATGTTCGCCATGTAAAGAAAGACCCCCGGGACCCATGTAACCACTTCAAACCGAGCTGGTCGGACTGCCGCGCAAACGAATAATTTCGAGTTAACAGTGCATAATACAGTATTCTAATCTGAGGTCGCGCTATGGTGAAAATTGGGAGAGATAGAAGCAGGGAGCACGCGGAGGCACCCAGGGTTGACAAAAGCCAAGCAAAGATGGATAAATTCCTTAAGAAAAAACACAGCTCTCCGGCGGCACGGCGACAGAGAGCTCCACAAGTAGGCGCTACTGGCCAACACAGAGAGGACTCAGACATAGAAAGCACCTCTATTACTCCGGACCACAATGAGGACATAGACAGGGAACCGATCTCACGATCTTTCCTTAAAGAAATCCTGACTCAGACAATCTCTCCGGTAATGAAAGAGTTGGCGGACATAAAATCTGAGGTGAAACAAATTGGCCACAGGGTGGAGGACTTGGAGAATGCACAACAAGAACTGATGCAACATAACACAGCCCTCCAAGACGCCCTAACAGAACGGCAAGACCAATTGAACCATGCGATGCTCCTTATTGAGGACCAGGAGAACAGGAGCCGCAGGAAAAATATCCGTTTTAGGGGTCTGCCAGAATCAATAGCCGCAGAAGCACTAAACTCGACTGCTATGCAAATATTTCAGTCCCTGCTAGGCGAAGATAGAACTGGTAAAATCGTGATTGAGCGGATACATAGAGCTCTGAGACCCAAATCAATGGCTACTGAACCCCCAAGGGACGTCGTCTGCGGCCTCCTGAGCTTCGTGGACACCTCAGCAATACTGCATAAGGCCAGAGAAACAAGTGAGATCTTCTTTGAAGACCATAAAATCCTTATTTTTCAGGATATCGCCCCCAGCACCCTGGCTAAAAGACGCTTACTTAAACCCCTGACGGAAGCCCTACGCATTAAAAAACTCCCGGTCAGATGGCTTTTCCCGTTTGGTCTTGCGACCTTTAAAGATGGACAGCAGATTACCATCAGATCACCAAGCGACCTCGAGAAGGCGTGGGAAAAGCTTGGAATAACACCTATTGCAATTCCATCCTGGCTGCCATTCCAACCTAAAGCACGTTTGCCGCAATTGAAGGCTTCCGAGCAATGGACGATTAACAAGCCTCCGAAAACTCCTAGGCAAAAGAAAAAACAGCAGGCGGAGGCCTGAGGACGGCCCACCTTCCTTTCTTCAAATGACTCGGAACGATATCTCTCTCGTTCTCTCCCACCCTCCCTCCCTTCTTTTCTTTTCCACCAGCTAAACAAGATAACGGACAGATCTATCGAGGAGGTCGGAGGGGCCGGGATGCAGGAGTGAAGGAGGAGGCAACTAACCGGTTCACGGTGAATATGCGGGGATCTGGGCGTGGGACGGGCGCTGGGGATGGGGGCTGCGCTGGGGGGGCGGGGGGGGGAGGGGACTTCCCCCCCCTCTGCTCCCTACTGCTCTCCCCTTATATATTGCTAATCAGCTGATTAGACACCGCTGCCCGGTTCTGCCGGCACCCCGCGCGTCCGTTGCATGGCCTAGACCTACACAGTTTGTTTAATGTTTAATGTGATGTAAATGCACACTGTATTTTTTCTTCCAAAGTGTGCGGATCTGTGTCCAGTCTATAATGTTTGCTAGTTTCATAACTTAACAAAACTTACGGTTTGAAAATGTTTAAAAAAAGAAAAAAAATTTTTTGATCAATTTAGGTTTATGTGGTTACCGGGAGTCGCACCAAACCGACAAGGTGCGTGTCCACCCACCCCCCAAGTACGCGAGGGCTAGGAGATGCCATGGGGCTAACGCCCCTCCCTTGACCCTGAGTGAGGAACAGGTTCAGGGTCCCTTTGGGAATGGCCCTCCCCCCACCTCGTGCCTAACAAATTTCCTCTTTTTCCCACTTCACGTGGAGTATGTTTTTACCCCCAGTTGGAACAGCAAGATGGTTAGCAAAATCTTAGATGTGAAAAAGACAGACCCCCTACAGAAAATAGTTCCCCTATGGTCGAATAATGGCGGAAGTTAAAATTGTCTCATTTAATGTCAGAGGCTGGAACAATCCCCAGAAGAGAGCACAAACATTTATCCTTACCAAAAAACATAGCCCGGACGTGATGTTCCTACAGGAAACTCACTTCCGTCACAATCGCATACCCAAACTCCCAACCCATAACTATAATCAATGGTTCCACAGCACGCATTCCTCAGCCTCAAGGGGGGTCTCCGTCGCGATCAGCAAAAATATCCCTTTTATTCTCACCAAGTCTGAATCAGACCCGGACGGCAGATTCATATTCCTGAAAGGCACAGTGGCACACAGAGTGATCTCTCTTGCTAACCTATACGCCCCAAACAAAAATCAGGCCCAATGGCTAATACGCACTAATTCTAAATTCAAAGAATTTGCCGAAGGCTTGGAAATAGTTGGAGGTGACTTTAACATAGCATTAGACCATACGATAGACACCACCTCGGGCGCTACACAGACACCCAAGACGCTGACCCGCAGACTGAGAAGCCTACTAGCTGAATCAAATCTGCGCGACGCGTGGAGGCTGAGGAACCCCGGGCTCAGGGAATATACCTACTTCTCTCACATACATGCAACCTACCACAGAATTGACTACTTGTTGGTCTCAGGCAGATTTTTGCACGCGATTACCTCAGCGGATATTGGCCCCATCACCATATCAGATCATGCCCCTATCTTTCTCTCTCTGATTGTGGATAGTCTCCCGAGGAGAGAATGGAATTGGCGCCTGAATTGCACACTGATCAGTGGAGGGGACAATGTTACGAGTATCTCAGAGAAACTGGAGGAATTCTTCCGGATTAATGACTCCCCGGAGGTACCGGTTCCCTTCATCTGGGAGGCACATAAAGCTTACATTAGGGGGGAGCTGATATCCCTGGGCACCAGAGTCAAGCGGCGGAGAGAGGAGGAGGTCAATACCCTACTCACCCAAATCTCAGATAAGGAGGCACAGCATAAAGAAGGCCCCAATAACGACACACTAAAAGAGCTTAAAGACCTGAGGGACAAGTTGAAAAACACCTTAAACGTCAAAGCAGCTAAAACTTTATTTACCTCCAAATATAAGATATATATACATGGCGACAGAGGTTCTAAAACGATGACAAGATTAATCCAAAAACAACGAGAGAAACACTTTGTTTCCCAGGTCAAGACAACGACGGGAGCCACAGTAACATCTACAGAAGAGGTGGCTGCGGAATTTGAAAAATTCTACACCACCTTATATAATCTAGAGAGGGACATCGGGGCCCAACAGGACACCGTGCACAACTTCCTAAATAATTTAAAATTACCTGGACTGACTGAGGAAGAGGCCTCCTCGCTCTTAGACCCAGCGACGGAGAATGAAGTAGCCGAAGTCCTAACCTCCATCCCGAACGGGAAAAGCCCGGGCCCGGATGGGCTCTCCATTGCTTACTACAAAAAGTTTGCCAACATACTTGTCCCACAACTGACCAAACTCTGCAATTCCCTTCTCTCAGGCTCAGTACTACCCAAGCAAGCCCAAGAGGCTTACATAGCACTTATCCCCAAAGAGGGCAAGGACCCAGAATCCTGTGGAAATTACCGCCCCATCTCCCTACTGAATGTAGATATTAAACTTTGGGCGAAATTGCTCGCCCATAGGATGGCCCCCCTACTGACTAAATTGATAAGCACAGACCAGGTAGGTTTTGTGCCAGGTAGGGAGGGGAAATTTAACACAACCCGAGCAATTCAGGCTATCCACTACGCGAAACACAATAAACGCCCACTGATCCTAATCTCCACAGATGCTGAGAAGGCCTTCGACAGGGTAAGCTGGAATTTCATCAACAGCACCCTGTCTAGATTTGGATTCCCCCTGCCGTTCATAAAAGCTATTTTCACCCTCTACTCTGAGCCGACGGCGAGAGTCCAGGTCAATGGCACGTTATCCAAACCCTCTCCCATCAAGAACGGCACTAGGCAAGGCTGCCCATTATCGCCCACTCTCTTCATCCTAGTGATGGAGACGTTACTCCAAGATATCAGACAGAACCCAGATATTGAGGGCCTCCAAATAGGAGAGGCCACCCACACCACCGCAGCCTACGCTGATGATCTCCTGGTGATGGCCACCAATCCCAGGAGGGCCCTGCCGGCGCTTGTAGAGACGTTTGAACATTTTGGTAGGTTGTCCAATTTTAAAATCAATTATGACAAGTCGGAGATACTAAATATAACGGCCCCTCCCCGCACAGTTAGCAACCTGAGGGAACAGTTTGCGTTTAAATGGCCCACATCAAAAATTAAATACCTAGGCATCACCCTGACGGCGAACCCCTCCCTCCTATATGACACAAACTACACCCCGTTGATTAAAAAAGTGAAGAACCAGCTCGACCAACTAAAAATACCACTTATTTCCTGGCTAGGTAGGAAAAACCTTATTTCTACATATATCCTCCCGCCCATTATTTATATATTGCACTCGGTGCCAATCGACCTACCCGCTACCTTCTTCTCACAAATGCACAAATTGTTCCGTGACTATATCTGGGGAGGGCATAATCCGAGACTGGCCTTTTCATTCCTGAGCCAAAAGCGCCCCCAAGGAGGTACGGGACTCCCAGACCTCCAGCTATACCACAAGGCGATTCACATCGCCAGATGGATCCTCTTAATAGATAACACAATTGCCTCCCCAACACTTTGTATGGAAAGGACAATACTTGGGAAGGATAACCAAGGTCTGCTCTGGGTTAATGGTCTCACACAAGATAAACATGTGCACCTTAACCCTATCACAAAATCCACCATCAAGATACTGAAACATGCACGGATGGGAGTGACAAGTGCAAAGTCCCTCCCCCCCCATGACACCAGCTTCCATAATACCCTCTATCCTAGCCAATAAACCACGGGGAAGTGAAGGAATATGGGATAAACTCCAATCCACCACAATTTACGATATTCTTAAGGGCCCCACTTTGACAGACCCGATGCAGCTAGACAGCTGGCTCCCACAACCGCCGCGCAACTTCTTGGAAAGGGCTACTCTATATCGCTCACTGAGACAGTTCCAAGCCACCCACCTTGAGAACTCGAGGGACCCGACATGGTTTGAGACATATACTTCCCTACCCTCTCGACCAAAAAAGTTGGTTACACATCTTTATAAAGGACTTCTGTTGCAAAAAGCCTCAGAAAGGCCCTGGTTTTTGAGGGAATGGGAAAGAGAACTGGGACTTACTCTCAGTCGAGAAGATACCCTAAAAGTCCTGAGGAATTCCCACGGGTTCTCAAAATGCGTTCGCACACAGGAAAACTCTTACAAGCTGTTGACCAGGTGGTATAGAACCCCGGTCACAACTTCCAAAATGAACCCGACATCTACAGACGTCTGCTGGAGATGTGAGGAAGAAAAAGGGACAGCCCTCCATATCTGGTGGGAATGTTCAAAAATTAAGCCCTACTGGCGGTCAGTCACCAACATTATCAACAAAATATGCCATACCTCTTACTCCTTTAGACCGGAGGAGATACTTATCTGGCTCCCCACAAACCATTTCAAACCCTCAAAAAAAAGTTTGCCTACAATCCTTTTAACGGCAGCTAAACTCCTGATACCCCTCTTCTGGAAAGAGAAGGAGATTCCACAAATCCGCCAGTGGTTAGACAGGATAGCACAAATCTTTCGGTTTGAGGAGATCCTGGCGTGGGAGGCCAACACCAGGGACGACTTCACGGCCCTTTGGACCCCATGGATTTGCTTTCAGGACAATCCAGATTTCGCCGCAACCTAAAATAAAGGATCTGCCTATGTTCACATCACAATATAAAGACAACATCTTGCTGTTTGTTCTCCCAAATTGTTTTCCCTAATTGTTTTTCCTAAATCTACCCCACCTGACCATACCCGGTTCCCCTAGGGGTGTTTCTTGTTACACCTCGCACCCTCACCCCCCCCCCCCCACCCCGCCTATACCCCTGATTGTCCTCCCCGTTACCTGGCCGGAAGTATGCTATAAATGACAGAAGCGTTATATTTATTCTGATGTCTGTAACTGAATGGTTATTCTCAAACTGGCCCTGCGTGGCTAATATGCATGTCCTTATATCCGGCACTATTATACCATTATTTCAATAAAAAGAAATTGTTTAAAAAAAAATAAATAAATAAATAAAACTTGACGTTCCAGGAATTACAGCCATATAGAATAGGAAAAAACATAAAACTTACTTCAATTGGGTGTCACTGATGAGAGTACCCCCTTTATCCTTTTCTGAAAAATGCCTCAATTTTGATTTTAAGAGGTCAAAATCCACAGTACACATGGGAGCTTGTTGTTGTTGCTAGCTTTTTAGTTATTCATGACCAACGGTGACCCTGAAGGCTCCCTCCCTCCATGTTTTTCAGTTTTGCACTGCTTCTTTTAGTTGTGTGACATCCATGCCAGTATTAGCTTTGACAGTATCAAGCTATTGGTAGTTTATATAGTATTAATTTAATAGTAAGAATTTTTCAAACATTACAAAGTTTAAAAACAAGAAAAGGGGCTTAACAGTTGTGGTGGTGCAATGTGTTTTGGACTGTACATACTAAGAAGTGTTTTTTGCAAATATAATAGTAATTAAAAATCATTTGACAAACACAAATTTATAAAAAATAATAATATCTGTGTATCAAGATAAGAAATAAACAAAAGCAGTACAAATAATGTTGTAATGGGAATCCTAAATTGTGTGATCCTGAAAGGGTTAAATGAAATAGAAGCTGCAATATTGTTCGGTTTTCTATATAAAAAAAAGAGTCATTATTTATAGAATCCAATTAAGGTAGGCCTCCTTGGGCAAATTATCTTGACAAATTGTAATATTCCAGTTTGGCATTATTAGGTTGTAACCTTAAAGAAAACAAAGTACAATAAATAATCTTAAATTAAAGAAATTTTCAGCATAATGCCATTTTAAAATGAGAAAATGTATAATTATCACTGATGCAAGTATTAGCATTACACATGCACAATATATTGTATAAGAACTATATCACTTAGTCAACTGAATGTGAAATCTATGCATATTCATACAATGTTGTACATGCATACTTTTTAATGTTGTAATCAGGCATAGAATACAATGCAGTGCATGCAAATCTAAATATTTACAGCATATATAGTCATCTACATATAGTTGTTATATTGTGCATAGAACTCACTTTATAAATTCAGATAAAAACATAGATTCTCAGATTCCAAACCTGAAGAGAATTTTATCTAATAAGTACATTGTACTTTTGTCCTATCTTAATAGATCAGATAGAAACATATTGAATAGTATCGATAAAAGCATTACATTACTGTGACTACAAAAAGAGTACATGTAGTCTTCAAATCAATAAGCTTCAGTTTTTGTTTTGTTTTTGTAACTAGCTGTATATTCCCAGAGTACATGCAGAAGTCCTCAAAAAAAGGCCCGAGAGTAAAATGAAATTGTTCTCAGTAAGAGAAATTAAGTAATCTTGTAGATATGATACCTTTTAATGGCTAACAAAAATACATGATGTTATAGCGAGCTTTTGAATCTACTTAGGGTTCTTCCTCAGGCATATGATTATGTCTGAGGAAGAACTCTAAGTAGGATCAAAAACTCGTTATAACATTATGTATTTTTGTAAGCCATTAAAAGGTATTATATCTACAAGAATACTTGGTTTCTCTTACTGAGAACAATCCCATTTTACTCTCATTAAATACTCAGCAGGTCCCTTAGCATGATGAGCCAGACTGAGCAGGCACCCATAGTTCTGATTAGGAGGCTGCAGAGCTTCCTGCAGCTCACATCTAAGACTGCACCCAACTTATCTCTCAACATACTCTGGTGCTTCTCTTGCAGCTCACAACTCAAACCCTGTCCAAACTTGTGCAGACCTCTCATACTTGCTTGTTCTCTCCACCACCACGGCAACTACAAAACTCACACTCTTTACACCTAACACAGGTACCTCCATGCTGGCAAGATGTAGTCTACAATTCATCCAGGAGTAGAGATGAGCGAGCACCAAAATGCTCGGGTGCTCGTTACTCGGGACAAAATTATCGCAATGCTCGAGGGTTCGTTTCGAGTAACGAACCCCATTGAAGTCAATGGGCGACCCGAGCATTTTTGTATATCGTCGATGCTCGCTAAGGTTTTCATTTGTGAAAATCTGGGCAATTCAAGAACGTGATGGGAACGACACAGCAACGGATAGGGCAGGCAAGGGCTACATGTTGGGCTGCATCTCAAGTTCCCAGGTCCCACTATTAAGCCACAATAGCGGCAAGAGTGGGCCCCCCCCCAACAACTTTTACTTCTGAAAAGCCCTCATTAGCAATGCATACCTTAGCTAAGCACCACACTACCTCCAACAAAGCACAATCACTGCCTGCATGACACTCCGCTGCCACTTCTCCTGGGTTACATGCTGCTCAACCCTCCCGCACGACCCAGTGTCCACAGCGCACACCAAAGTGTCCGTGCGCAGCCTTCAGCTGCACTCATGCCACACCACCCTCATGTCTATTTATAAGTGCGTCTGCCATGAGGAGGAACCACAGGCACACACTGCAGAGGGTTGGCACGGCTAGGCAGCGACCCTCTTTAAAAGGGGCGGGGCGATAGCCCACAATGCTGTACAGAAGCAATGAGAAATATAATCCTGTGCCACCTCCATCAGGAGCTGCACACGTGGGCATAGCAATGGGGAACCTATGTGCCACACACTATTCATTCTGTCAAGGTGTCTGCATGCCCTAGTTAGACCGCGTTTTTTTATAAATAGTCACAGGCAGGTACAACTCTGCAATGGGAATTCCGTGTGCACCCACAGCATGGGTGGCTCCCTGGAACCCACCGGCTGTACATAAATGTATCCCATTGCAGTGCCCTGGACAGCAGAGCTAACGTCAGATTAAATGCAGGTGGGCTTCGGCCCACACTGCATGCCCCAGTCAGACTGGAGTTCTTTAGAAGTGGACACATGCAGTTACAACTCCCTGTGGACCCACAGCATGGGTGGGTGCCAGGAAGCCACTGGCGGTACATAAATATATCCCATTGCATTGCCCATCACAGCTGAGGTAATGTCATGCTTAATGCAGGTGGGCTTCAGCCCACACTGCATGCCCCAGTCAGACTGGGGTTCTTTAGAAGTAGACACATGCAGTTACAACTCCCTGTGGACCCACAGCATGGGTGGCTCCCTGGAACCCACCGGTGGTACATGAATATATCCCATTGCAGTGCCCAGCACAGCTGATGTAACGTCAGCTTTAATGCAGGTGGGCAAAAAATTAATTGGATTACACTGTAGGCGAGGGCCCCAAAAAATTGGTGTACCAACAGTAATAATGTACCTCAGAAAAATTGCCCATGCCCAACCAAGAGGGCAGGTGAAACCCATTAATCGCTTTGGTTAATGTGGCTTAATTTGTAACTAGGCCTGGAGGCAGCCCAGTTAAAATAAAAATTGGTTGAGGTGAAAGTTTCAACGCTTTAATGAGCATTGAAACGTATAAAAATTGTTTACAAAAATTATATGACTGAGCCTTGTGGGCCTAAGAAAAATTGCCCGTTCGGCGTGATTACGTCAGGTTTCAGGAGGAGGAGCAGGAGGAATATTAGACACAGATTGATGAAGCTAAAAGGTCCACGTTTTTGATGGTGATAGAGAACAATGCTTCCATCCGCGGGAGCAGCCTACGTATTGTTTAGGTATCGCTGCTGTCCACTGGTGGAGAAGAGAAGTCTGGGGAAATCCAGGCTTTGTTCATCTTGATGAGTGTAAGCCTGTCGGCACTGTCGGTTGACAGGCGGGTACGCTTATCCGTGATGATTCCCCCAGCCACACTAAACACCCTCTCTGACAAGACGCTAGCCGCAGGACAAGCAAGCACCTCCAGGGCATACAGCGCGAGTTCAGGCCACGTGTCCAGCTTCGACACCCAGTAGTTGTAGGGGGCAGAGGCGTCACGGAGGACGGTCGTGTGATCGGCTACGTACTCTCTCACCATCCTTTTACAATGCTCCCGCCGACTCAGCCTTGACTGGGGAGCGGCGACACAGTCTTGCTGGGGAGCCAGAAAGCTGTCAAAGGCCTTAGAGAGTGTTCCCCTGCCTGTGCTGTACATGCTGCCTGATCTCTGCGCCTCCCCTTCTACCTGGCCCTCGGAACTGCGCCTTCGGCCACTAGCGCTGTCAGATGGGAATTTTACCATCAGCTTGTCCGCCAGGGTCCTGTGGTATAGCATCACTCTCGAACCCCTTTCCTCTTCGGGTATGAGAGTGGAAAGGTTCTCCTTATACCGTGGGTCGAGCAGTGTGTACACCCAGTAATCCGTAGTGGCCAGAATGCGTGTAACGTGAGGGTCACGAGAAAGGCATCCTAACATGAAGTCAGCCATGTGTGCCAGGGTACCTGTACGCAACACTTGGCTGTCCGCACTAGGAAGATCACTTTCAGGATCCTCCTCCTCTTCAGGACACACACGCTGAAAGGATGACAGGCAAGCAGCATGGGTACCCTCAGCATTGGGCCAAGCTGTCTCTTCCCCCTCCTCCTCATCCTCCTCATGCTCCTCCTCCTCCTTCTCAACGCGCTGAGATATAGACAGGAGGGTGCTCTGACTATCCAGCGACATACTGTCTTCCCCCGCCTCTGTTTCCAAGTGCAAAGCGTCTGCCTTTATGCTTTGCAGGGAACTTCTCAAGAGGCATAGCAGAGGAATGGTGACGCTAATGATTGCAGCATCGCCGCTCACCATCTGGGTAGACTCCTCAAAGTTTCCAAGGACCTGGCAGATGTCTGCCAACCAGGCCCACTCATCTGTAAAAAATTGAGGAGGCTGACTCCCACTGCGCCGCCCATGTTGGAGTTGGTATTCTACTATAGCTCTACGCTGCTCATAGAGCCTGGCCAACATGTGGAGCGTAGAGTTCCACCGTGTGGGCACGTCGCACAGCAGTCGGTGCACTGGCAGATGAAACCGATGTTGCAGGGTGCGCAGGGTGGCAGCGTCCGTGCGGGACTTGCGGAAATGTGCGCAGAGCCGGCGCACCTTTCCGAGCAGGTCTGACAAGCGTGGGTAGCTTTTCAGAAAGCGCTGAACCACCAAATTAAAGACATGGGCCAGGCATGGCACGTGCGTGAGGCTGCCGAGCTGCGGAGCCCCCACCAGGTTACGGCCGTTGTCACACACGACCATGCCCAGTTGGAGGCTCAGCGACGCAAGCCAGCGGTCGGTCTGCTCTGTTAGACCCTGCAGCAGTTCGTGGGCCGTGTGCCTCTTCTCTCCTAAACTGAGTAGTTTCAGCACGGCCTGCTGACGCTTGCCCACCGCTGTGCTGCCACGCCACGCGACACCGACTGCTGGCGACGTGCTGCTGCTGACACATCTTGATTGCGAGACAGAGGTTGCGTAGGAGGAGGAGGGTGGTTTAGTGGAGGAAGCATACACCGCCGCAGATACCACCACCGAGCTGGGACCCGCAATTCTGGGGGTGGGTAGGACATGAGCGGTCCCAGGCTCTGACTCTGTCCCAGCCTCCACTAAATTCACCCAATGTGCCGTCAGGGAGACATAGTGGCCCTGCCCGCCTGTGCTTGTTCACGTGTCCGTTGTTAAGTGGACCTTGGCAGTAACCGCGTTGGTGAGGGCGCGTACAATGTTGCGGGAGACGTGGTCGTGCAGGGCTGGGACAGCACATCGGAAAAAGTAGTGGCGACTGGGAACTGAGTAGCGCGGGGTCGCCGCCACCATCATACCTTTGAAAGCCTCCGTTTCCACAACCCTATACGGCAGCATCTCCAGGCTGATAAATCTGGCTATGTGGACGTTTAACGCTTGAGCGTGCGGGTGCGTGGCGGCGTACTTGCGCTTGCGCTCCAACACTTGCACTAGAGACGGCTGGACGGTGCGCTGAGAGACATTGGTGGATGGGGCCGAGCACAGCGGAGGTGAGGGTGTGGGTGCAGGCCAGGAGACGGTAGTGCCTGTGTCCTGAGAGGGGCGTTGGATCTCAGTGGCAGGTTGGGGCACAGGGGGAGACGCAGCGGTGCAAACTGGAGGCGGTGAACGGCCTTCGTCCCACCTTGTGGGGTGCTTGGCCATCATATGTCTGCACTTGCTGGTGGTGGCTCCCCGGCTGATCTTGGCACGACAAAGGTTGCACACCACTGTTCGTCGGTCGTCTGCACTCTCAGTGAAAAACTGCCAAACCTTTGAGCACCTCGGCCTCTGCAGGGTGGCATGGCGCGAGGGGGCGCTTTGGGAAACAGTTGGTGGATTATTCGGTCTGGCCCTGCCTCTACCCCTGGCCACCGCACTGCCTCTTCCAACCTGCCCTGCTGCTGCACTTGCCTCCCCCTCTGAAGACCTGTCCTCAGTAGGCGTAGCAAACCAGGTGGGGTCAGTCACCTCATCGTCCTGCTGCTCTTCCTCCGAATCCTCTGTGCGCTCCTCCCTCGGACTTACTCCAATTACTACCACCTGAGTGATAGACAACTGTGTCTCATCGTCATCGTCCTCCTCACCCACTGAAAGCTCTTGAGACAGTTGCCGGAAGTCCCCAGCCTCATCCCCCGGACCCTGGGAACTTTCCAAAGGTTGGGCATCAGTCACGACAAACTCCTCCGGTAGGAGAGGAACCATTGCTGGCCATTCTGGGCAGGGGCCCGGGAACAGTTCCTGGGAGTCTGCCTGCTCCTCAGAATGTGTCATTGTAATGGAGTGAGGAGGCTGGGAGGAAGGAGGAGCAGCAGCCAGAGGATTCAGAGTTGCAGCAGTGGACGGCGCAGAACTCTGGGTGGTCGATAGATTGCTGGATGCACTTTCTGCCATCCACGACAGGACCTGCTCACACTGCTCATTTTCTAATAAAGGTCTACCGCGTGGACCCATTTATTGTGAGATGAATGTGGGGACACCAGAATACACCTGCGATACACCTGGATCAGGAGCTCGACCTTTGCCCACACCCTGACTTGGGCCTCCGCGTCCTCAGCCGTGTCCACGTCCTCTAGGCCTACCCCTACCCCTCAGCATGGTGTATTACCAGTAGTGCAGAAACAGAACGCTGTAATTAAATGTGCCGCTTATTGGCCTGTGGTTGGAGGCTGACTTTGCTTACCGAACGCACAGCAGAGGAAGGAAAGAATTTTGCTCAAGCCTGCTGTAACACTTAGCTGGCTGCGTATAAATTAGGACAACTACCCCCAGCAGAGACCCAGTACACAGAGGACGGTCACAGGCAGCCCAAATAGATTTTCTTTTCCCAAATGTTTTTGGAAAGGCCCACTGCCTATATACACTAAATATGTCCTCTGTCCCTGCCTCACCACTACTGGCCCTGGACAATGTAAAATTACTGCAGACTGTTTCACTGTGGACAGGAATACAGCGGTGATGTAAGAGGCAACACAGAGGCAGGAAAGAATTTTGCGCAAGCCTGCTGTAACACTTAGCTGGCTGCGTATGAATTAGGACAACTACCCCCAGCAGAGACCCAGTACACAGAGGACGGTCACAGGCGGCCCAAATAGATTTTTTTCCCCAAATGTTTTTGGAAAGGCCCACTGCCTATATACACTAAATATGTCTTCTGTCCCTGCCTCACCACTACTGGCCCTGGACAATGTAAAATTACTGCAGGACGCAATGCTCTGCACGGCCGATACAAAAAAAAAAAATGTGCAACACTGCAAAAAGCAGCCTCCACACTACTGCACACGGTTAGATGTGGCCCTAAGAAGGACCGTTGGGGTTCTTGAAGCCTAAAATAACTCCTAACACTCTCCCTATAGCAACTCCAGCAAGACAGCACTTTCTCTTAACTATGTCAGAATGCATCTGTGGCGAGCCGCGGGAGGGGCCGATTTATATACTGGGGTGACACCTGATCTCGCCAGCCACTCACTGCAGGGGGATGGTATAGGGCTTGAATGTCGCAGGGGGAAGTTGTAATGCCTTCCCTGTCTTTCTATTGGCCAGAAAAGCGCGCTAACGTCTCAGAGATGAAAGTGAAAGTAACTCGAACATCGCGTGATACTCGTCTCGAGTAACGAGCATCTCGAACACGCTAATACTCGAACGAGTATCAAGCTCGGACGAGTACGTTCGCTCATCTCTATCTAGGAGAGACACAAGCTCATACTCCTCACAGTATGTTGACCTGTTATTTAAACCTTCAGAATCGCTATAGTGACTAGGATCAAGACTACTTACTTATTATCTATGGGGCCATGACAGTATTTGTTACATCTCCCAGACTACACTTTTTCATAGTTTGCATAACCAGTTATGCAATATATATATATATATATCAACAATTATAACATTTCCCTTTCTACACAAAGTTAACATTCCCCCTTATAGGCACTCTTGTATAAATCTTATTACTGGGTTGCCTGGTACCAGAACACTGAAAAATGAGATGAAATGTGTGAGAACAGCATTGTGGAGATTCATTTTAGCTACAGAGCCAGTACACTACATATTATGATGCTTATATTAATTAAATATCTGGAGCTGAAGAAATGAAGACTGCATCATGATGTGAAACTTTTAGAGGTGACAAAAAAGAAGGGATTCAAAAATTTCAGACATTTAAAAAAAATATATTTGTAAGTTGGTGGAAACGCACCCTTTTATTTGTTTCATATGTATTTTAATATGTCTCATTTTGTGTGTGGTGAAAGTAAGAGTCTCCAGTGGTCTCTGTGTCATCTTTTGCTCTGTGCACAAGTGTGGCTTGAGAGGATTTCCCTTGCAGGACTGAGTAGGGTGAAAATTTTAGAAGGGGAGAAGGAGTATGCATGGGGAAGGGCAGCATAGAAACAAACAAATAAATAAATAGAGATTATGAAGAAGTGATTAACCATGCTGTGGGTCAGAGACTAGGAACAAACCTGTATTTAATGTCCCTTGCTTGGGTCTGATAAGGCAAGGTGATGGATGAGTGGCTAATGAAGGGACCCTATGCTGCCACAGCTTGTAAGCCTGGCATTACATAATGCACGCACTGACTGTGTCTTGCGTAAAATAAATAACCAAAGTCCAAGAGCAGAGAACATCTTCCTCTGCAGCAGATTGTGGCTATATAGTGTAGTGACCCAGAGGGCCTACAGAGTAGTCAAAAATAGTTAATAAGCTCCTGGAACCTAACTATGAGCCTCTAAGGAATACCTGACATAGATGCTGCTATAGCTGAGATATCTACCCCAGCAACACCTTAGTGATTGATACTTTAGTTGCTTAGCAACACCAGAGCCCACATGGAAAAACAATTTTAAGTGTGTGTACGTTGTCAGTTGAGAGTTGAAGATAGGGAGCAGAAGAGGGCAGACACAAAGACAAGAGCAAGAGAGGGATATAGTGCGGTGAGAAAGCGAGTGCGTCATCAGAAGAGATAGAGGGAGGAAGAACAGAGAGTAGTAGAGTTTCTCCTACCTCTTGAGTAAGGAAATCGGAGCCAGTCAGAAAGAGAGGTCATCATAATAGTGAGTGTTACCTCCCTTTGTGCAGTGAACCACAGTAGAATATAATCTACCCTGCACGAGCCCTTCCAGCCTGTCGTTGACAGCCCTGGACAAAGTAAAGGGAAAATCATTATTGTATCTAAATAACCTTCAACCTGGGAGAAGTAAGAAATCTGACACTGTCAATGTGGATACAAGTGAAACTGTTGTTGTTATCATTGCTCCCAAATCCACAAGAGTGAACTGTCTCTATGACCTGACATTACATAGTAAACTGCATGCCTTCAGTTTGCTAGCATCCAATTAGACTGATCTCGTTATTTCATTACCATAAGTAAGTTTTTTTTCTCATATAAAGGCATGGCATCACATACAGATATCAGCAGTCAGTACCAAAACTACACAGAGACTCTTACCAATCACCTGCTGCGCGAGTCGCTATATCTGTCACTAGTATGTAAAAAGCTATCCAGGCCAGCAAAGTACAGGTGCAAAACAATCACATCTGACAAGATGTGTTTCTTTATTTCTTCACTCACATTAAAAACACACAACGTTTTGATTACAAACTGGGGTCTTTGTCAAGCTCACAAAATGATCCCATAGACTAACATTATATGTAACCCACAATCAATCACAAACCACATACAATTAAAAACAATGATTACCATCTAAGGCCCTGTTCACACAAACGTTGTTTAGCATGGATCTGTGCTGCGCAAAAAGCAGTGCTGCACAGATGTGCAGAAATACGCATAAATGAAGCTTTGTGCCGATTGATTTTAATGGGGCCTCTGCTGCTGGCCCCATTCAAAGCAATGGGCTGTAGGCACCAACCACAGTGATTTTCAGGGAAGGGCTTAAAATTTAACCCTTTCCAATCCACTGTCTGACGTCTGAAGACATTATGATTTAAGGCTGTACAGCTCCGATGTTGGAAGACGTCCATCGGGGTCTCTTGCTGTATATTGCCAGCCTCTCTGCTGTCGGAGCCTATCCAACGTGTCACCTCATACAGTACTGGCTTTAGCCAGCAGATAGCGCCGTTGTATAACGGCAGAAAAAGAGTAAGCCCCCAGGAAAACCAGGATACAAATTGGATTGGAAAGGGTTAAGTCCTTCCTGAAAATCATCCCTAGCTTGTGTAAAAAAAAAAACATATACTCACCTCACTACTCACTGTCGGGGCTTGGTGCGTCATGCCGCTAGGTCCCCGGCACTGCTCTGAAGCTCTATTTTAAATCCCCACCTCCTGAAAGGACTGCGTCTGATTGGCTGAGAGCTCAGCCAATCACAGGCAGCGCTCAGCCATTCAGTGAATTCAATGAATGGCTGGGTGCTGCCTGTGATTGGCTGAGCACTCAGCTAATCAGACACAGCCCTTTCAAAAAGCGAAAGATTTAAAATAGAGCTTCAGAGCAGCGCCGGAGAGGTGAGTATGTTTTTTTTACACAAGCTAGGGATGATTTTCAGGGAAGGGCTAATACTTCAAGCCCTTATCCGAAAATCACTGTGATTGGTGATTGAATTCAATGAATGGTTAAGTGCTGCCTGTGACTGGCTGAGCGTTGTGACCAATCACAGTCAGCACTCAGCTGTCATTCAATGAATGGCTGAGCGCTCAGCCAATCAGACGCAGCCCTTTCAGGAGGCCCTGAAAAAGCTTCAGTACAGTGCCAGCAAGGCAAGTGGCTTGATGCGCCAAGCCTTGACAGCACTGGAGAGGTGAGTATATGTTTTTATTTTTTTAAACAAGCTAGGGATGATTTTCAGGAAGGACTTAACCCTTTCCAATCCAATTTGTATATTTAAAGCCCTTCCCCGAAAATCATTGCAGTGGTTGCCTGCTTCCCATTGCTTTCAAAGGGGCTGCTGGCAGCAGCAGCGGGCCCTATTGAAAGCAATGGGAAAACATTGCGGTCCTCTGCCCCGGCTGTGACAGCTGTGACAGGGGATTCTTTACTCCCCATGGGGAGTGCCATCATCACTGAACACTGTGACAGTGCTATCACAGTGTTTAGTGATGAGGGGACTCCCTGCTGGGAATATTTACGTGCAGCACGGACCTATGTAGTGCATGCATGTCCTATCTTTTGCAGGTGTGCAAATTTGCACACCTGTAAAACATGGACATGTGAACACACCATAGGAAAACAATGGTTCTAATAGATCCGTGGTTTTGTGCGCTCATAGGTGCATGCAAAACAATGCTCATGTGAACAAGGCCTAAAGGTGATTGCTCTCTGTATTCCCATGTTGTTCCACCAATGTCTGTCTCAAATCCGGCATCCTAATGTATCAAGCTCACATGCGCAAGATTACTAGAGTGTCCACGATATCATCAGTGTCACCCATTCAATGTGCATGCACAAGATTGCCTAAATGCTCATGATTTTACTCATAGCACTCTACATCCCAGCACTACGGACGCTATGTGTATAGCAACCAAACAGGCACATTGGACTCCTATTTGCATGATCACTCTCTGCATGTAGTCTCCACTGCCAGATGTACCAATAACAGTTCACCTAGTGGCCAGGGCCATAACCATTCAGGTCCCTAATCAGTGGTGGTGTCTCAGGCAGCTAGAATTAGTGCTTAAGAAACGGCTTTTCTAAACAGGTGGATATGGCTCTTTATAAATTTCAATTCTACATACACTTTATATCCAAAACCCCACAGGCTCTTCTATACCTTTCCCCTGTATACTAATATATAATGTTCATACACGAATCATTCAACATATGATCCCCACAATGGTCTTCTAGTCTATTTAACTGAATTATTTACAGACTTTAGATATATTTTACCCACAACTAAATGATAGCAATGATAGCAAACAGTATGTCCATTTTCTGGCATATCAATTAACCTGTATTACCTATATAACCTCATTACAGATGTCCAATGAACTCAATAATGATCATAGATAAAAAGAAGCCCAGCTTGATATATCATATTTAGACACATGCAGAGAGTCTAATATATATATATATATGAAAAATATTTTCAGGTACAAATTTACTTTGAGATTATGTGCATTAGGCAAACCGTGTGGACATGATGCACTACAGGCAAGAGGAGAGCACTCCACTCGATTCATAGATCATGGATATCAATATACCCTAAAACGATATAAAAAAGTGTGTTAAAACATTGTTCATAAACTGCAAAGATATTATTCTTAACATATATCAACAATGGTAAAAATACAGATAGAGTAGTCAAGAAATCTGAATGAATGGGAGGATGTTATAATCTAAGTTCAGACCTTTCAGGGCAAGTGTGTCAAGATCATGGATCGATTTGGCTTCTTTTTTCTTCAATATTTTTAGCTAATCTCCCCCCCTAATGTTAGTAAGGACATGATCGATCACTTGATATTTCAATTGACAAATACTATGCCCCTGGCCAAGTGCTTGGGAATAGGGAGCTCCATATTCCTGATCCTAATTGTGCTCTTAATCGAACCTCCATCATGGTCTCCCCTACATAGAGGAGACTACATGAACACAAAATTAGATACATATGACAAAAGACAATCTGCATGTGTACCTTGCCTTAATTCTGAAAGGTTCACCAGTCAAAGGGTGGTAAAATTTATCACCCTTGTTCATATTACCACAGCATGTGCAACTTAAACATGAAAAATGTTTGTTCTTAATTGGGGCCAAAACTCTTTGTCTATTATGTTGAGTGTCCTGGATATATGAATGTACCAGTTGAGTGTCCTGGATATATGAATGTACCAGACAGTCCCTCAAATTAGGGCCACATCTATATGCCATCATTGGCATTAACTGGAATTCCGAGACATGTGAGCAGTTTTTCATTACTATTGGCATATAGTGTTTCAAGATGTTTGCTATACGGCCACTTTTAGGGTCGTATGTCGATACAAATGGAACTCAATGTACATCAGGTTTTCTTCTCTTAAGAATTAAAAGTTCATTGCGTACCATAGTACGTGCTCTCTGTGATGTTAAATTTATAAGGGCCAGTGGATAGCCCCTAGAAATGAATTTATGGCACATTTGTTCAAGTGTCATGTCAATTTTCTCATCATTAACAATCCTACGGGAGCAATTCCAGCATGCCCCACTGGTGGTAGCTATTGTATGTGAGCAAATTGTTACGATCTGTTGGTTTCACAAAAATGTCAGTATCTAATTGTGTGCCAGACTTATAGAGCTGTACATCGAGAAATTGTAATTTTTTAAAGAGTATGACAAAGTCAATTTTAATTCTGTTAAGATGTTATTCAGTTCGGCCTGGAACAATAGCAATTCTGTACGTGTCCCCTTTAATACCATAAAACATCGTCAAAATCCCTTCACCATCCTCGCACATGGTGCCAGGATGGGGAAGTATATATGTAAGTTCTTTCAACAAAATCCATAAATATATTGGCATAAGTCGGTGCCACGTTCGAGCCCATTGTGGTCCCACAACGTAGCTACCAGGGTGACCAGGTGTAAACTAACACCACCCACTCGAGCAACCACCGGCTCGCTGCAATAGTAACAAGTTATTCTGCAATCATCAAGTGTATATGAGAAGTACTGTTATACTGCTCATAAAAGCGTTAGACTGGTCCCTAACAAGATGACAACCTCTTTGTAACAAGAAAGTTAGTGTCACTGTTAAATTAAGAAAGCAATTTGTCTGACTGCAATATTCATGTCTTTGTCATCTTCATTTGGGAAACCCATCTAACATATTAAAAAAGACACATTTACCAATTAAATCTTAATTAGGTATATCAGGTAATAGCATAACAACATTATAAAGAACTAGAATAAACAAACACTGCTTTATCCAAACAAAAACACATATACAACAGCAATAGTTCAGATTAATAGCCTGCAAGCAAAGAAATAAAAAATCTTAGATTCAGAATACTAGGGTATCTGATTTCAAGCTGTGTCGCCCATGAGTAGCTTTAAAATCACAGCTTGACTGCAGCTCATGCCATGATGTTAATATTTCCGTATAAAAGAAGAAACTTGCGTGCAAACTAACAACCACGCCGAAAAATAATTTTTATTGTTTTGTCTCCTTATATAAGATGTTGGCACAAAAGTCTTTGTGATGTAGTCATAAGACATACAGTTCACATGAAACACAAATGCCACATTGCATTCCCTTACCCATTTTCTTTTGGATCTAGGGAAAGATAGTTATTTAATTCCACCTTCCTTTAGTACACAAAACTCTCTCCAAACCTTGGCCCAATTTAATGATTTTTTTTATATATATATAAATTGTTTGCTGTGTATTTGTCCTGTATGAACATACCCTAAGGCCGGCTGCACACGGCCATGACGGGCTCCGCCGCGAAATTCCAGGAGACCCCATACTTACCTGCGGATCCGGCGTCCTCGCTCCCGCATGACGCTTCCCCCCTCCACCTCTGCCACGTCATGTGACACGCCCACCGCGTCACATGACACGGCCAGCCGTGTCAAATGACGTGGCCAGCCGTGTCATATGACGCACCGGCCACATCATATGACGCGGCGGTGGTGGGTTGGGAAGCGTTTTCATGCTATCTTCCGCTGTGCTACAGCGGAAGATAGCGTGAACGGACGGCTTCCATTGACTGCAATGGAAGCCGTCTGCGCATACACCCGCGGCAAATAGAGCATGCCGCGGATGAGGACGGGTGAATTCACGGTGCGCAATTCCGCGGTGGAATTCCGCACCGTGAGCACTGAGCTATTAGGTTCAATAGAACCTAATAGCTGCGGGCAATGCAGCGGATTTCCGCCGCGAATTACGCGGCGGAAATCCATTCGTGCGAAGGTGGCCTAAGACAGTCGAACCAGCATGTCCAGGACATTATGGATTATCAGAGAAAATTATATGGGGAGAATATAAAAGGGTGATCTACATGCCCAAGGGTGCCATGTTGTCACTCAGTGATAAAAGAAGACTTTAAAGTTAGGGTGTCCAACAGAACTACAACTTTAGGCATATCCAGGCTATTATTATAAAGTATCAGGTGATATAAGAGGAGAGAATGAACTACAACTTTCTGCACTTCCGTGGCTATGATATCACCCAACGTGCATCATACTAGTATCATGACAGGTACTTCAGTCTCCGCTACTGAGCTCCATACCCTTGTAATATCATATACCACAAAATTGAGTTAGGAAACTGAAACTGCCACACTATTCTACATATTAAGGATGTTAATGCAGTTGTGACATTTCTCCTGCAGCTTTTTAAGTCCCTGTAAGCAGAATTTTTCCAACTGCTGGTCAAACCACTTATTTGCAGCATTAGTTGCCTTCAAAACACTCCCAAACGGTTGTCCCTTTAGATGTTTTTTGAGATTGTGGAACAGATGGTAGTCAGTCGGAGCCAGATCGGGTGAATCGGGTGGATGGGGCAGCAGTGGAAGGCCTAAGGAGGTCATTTTTGTAATACTGGCACCTGCAGTGTGTGACGGGGCATTGTCTTTGGGAGGTAGTCCACAAGCAGAACGACCTTCCTATCCCTTTTGCTTTTGCGCTGACGTTTACACACTGAACATCTTTGACCTGGGGGTAGCACTGTGCCTCCATTCCTTAGACTGTTCCTTTGTCTCTGAATCATAACAGGAGATCCATGTTTCATCAACAGTTACCAGTTTGTCCAGGAAATCTGACTTATTTCTTGAAAAATGCTCCAAAGCAGCCACCGATGTCTCCACACGTCTACTCTTCTGTTCGGTTGTCAAACATTTCCAGATCTACTTGGCTGTAAGCTTTCTTATCCACAAGTCATTGTGGATAATGGCACCAACTCTCTCACATGATATCCCGAAATATGTAGCAATATTTTTGGCTGATTCAGCAGTCCTCCTTAATCATGTCATGGATAGCTTTCACATTTGCAGGTAAGGAGACGGATATAAGCCTTCCACTGGGTTTCTCACCTTTAACACCAAAATAGCCAGTTTTAAAATTTACAACTCAACGTTTAATTGTTGCATTTTTTAGACGCGCTTGCACTGTGCGGTCTTCTCCCTTCGGCTCCGCTCGGCAGCATCAGTGTTTTGGCTCCGCCCCTTGTACGCGTCATCGCGTAGCTCCGCCCCATGACGTGTGCCGATTCCAGCCTCCTGATTGGCTGGAATCGGCACGTGACGGGGGCGGAGCTACGTGATGACGCGTACAAGGGACGGAGCCAAAACGCCGATGCTGCCGAGCGGAGCCGAAGGGAGAAGACCGCACAGCGCAAGCGCGTCTAAAAAAGCAAGAAGACACCGAAATTAGACGGAACCATGGCGACGGGGACGCTAGCAACGGAGCAGGTAAGTGAATAACTTCTGTATGGCTCATATTTAATGCACGATGTATATTACAAAGTGCATTAATATGGCCATACAGAAGTGTATAACCCCACTTGATTTCGCAAGACAACCCCTTTAAGGGGTGTAGTTTTTAAAATGGGGTCATTTGTGAGGGTATCTATCATTCTGACACCTATGAAACTTTGCAATCTTGGCTTGGTGTGGGAAAGTAAAGTGCTCCTCAAAATTTTAGTAAGTAATGTTAAATTTGTACGTCTCCTAAATGGTTAAAAAATGAAAATTTGTTCCAATGTGCAACCAGAATAAAGTAAACAGATGGTAATATATATCTTATCAAAAATTTCTATATTATGTTTGCACATATTTGAGATATTGCAGTTGGAAATGTGAAAAAAATGGCGATTTTTTTCAAAATTTTCCCAATTTTGGCGCTTTTAATAAATATACACAAATTCTATCGGTCTATTTTTTCCGCCTAAATAAAGTACAATATGTGGCGAAAAAACAATCTCAGAATCACTTGGATATGCAAAACCTTTATGGTGTTATTCCATGTTAAAGTGACACATGTCAGATTTCCAAAATTTGGCCTGGTCATTAAGGCGCAAACAGGATTGGTCACTAAGGGGTTTATATATATGTTATGGAAATCTCCTGATAAATATCCCAAATAGGTGCCATAATGATAGACAGATGTCACTGTTAGACATCTGTCACAGCCTCCTTCTAATGCATATATCAGAAGCTTTTCCTAGTATATAAGACCATGCTTGAAAGTTTGTGAACCATTCAGGTTTGACTTGGCTATTCCAAAGCTTCAACTTTATCCATCTTTAACTATTTGTTTGATTCAGTTCTCTCTATTTGTTTTTAGTATTTTAGGTCAGATATAAGCAGACATTTCTAAGTGTTAACAAACTTTAAAGCCCCACCGTATGTTAAATGGAAAAAAAAGATGCAAAGAAACCCTTAAGTTAAATAAATCAGCTTTAAATATAGAGAAAGAAGGCACCTAAATGTCAGGAAACTGAGGATCCTTATACATGCCATAATGTGAATTGTCTAATGAGCACCTCGTAACGATATTGACATTAGTTTACTTGTCCTTCACAAAAGCATAATCAGAATCTATAGGGAACAAGTGTTCACACACACAATTTTTCATCACCCATATAGTTTTATCTTTGTTGGAAGCACATCCACAATTCACACAGAGAGATGTAAAAATACGATCAGCCAATGAACAAATACTTGTTCATTGGCTTATTGGGTACAGCTTTGCATGGCTTGATGATTGAGCAAATGTTCTTGCCTGCTCTCTAGGTCATATTAAAGGCCCTTAAGACTAATACACAGAAAATTATTCTTTATCAGTGACTCAGGAGTCGCATGAGGTTCTCAGCCCCACTGCATGTGCCTCAGTAGCTGCTGCCAGCTGTACATATTATTGTACACTACTGACACTTAGGATGTCATTTTATTACTGAACTTTGGAACGAGGATCAAACTAAATCACTTTTAGTCATCTCTAAAAGTAGCTCACAGGTTCGAAAACTTTTCGGACCTCACTTGTATGTCATGTTCAGTAGCTATTGTAATAAGAGGAAGCTGACCTGTCTCCATAACCTATTGTAAATGGCAATGCATTCAGCTTTATAATAGTGGTGATATTTTGCTTTTGTATGCCTGCTATCTGATGACAATAAGCCGATGTGTCACCCTGCTCCAGTGTAAAAGGCTGCATTTGTTCAGATGCTGAGAGTTTAAATTATTCAGATCCACCTGAATTATAGGTGGTATTTAATATAGTTGAACTGTGGAAAACTAATAGTTTAGTGTTAATAATACTAATTCATTAGCTGTTGTGTCTGCTCATGAACAGTATTACACCCACTAATTCTTTGCAAATAATCTTAGATTCCTCCATTTGTTCATGTTCTTTTGTTTAAAGTGTCATAATAAACTTGTACTTTCTATCCTGGAAAATGTAGTCATTTCCATTCAGTGTATAGGAATATACGTTGTTTGTAAAATGCTCTACGGAGTATTCTGTTGCAATGCACTGTGTAATAAGTCAAAATTATCTTTGGAGTAAATTAGGGATAACTAAACTTTGAATGAATTAGTATATAATTGATATTTAATATCTGATATACTGAATAAAGTTGCCAGAATATTGACAGTTATTAAATAATTAAGAATATTCATTTCAGTTTTATCAGCTATTATAATAGTGGCAGAGAGAGTAACAGGAATGTAGGATTTCTTAATTGCAAATATAGCAGATATGCATTTAATGTAACTATGAAGAGAGATGGGGAGGAACATTTTACAATAATACTTATGGTTCTGATGGGAAGAAGTAATTGCCTACTTTTTATAAATCCTTTCAATTATGTTACAGTCATTGAATGGCTGTGATTAGTTCATCGAGCACTGGCTCTGATTGGTTGATCTGTGGCACTTGAGAACCAATCACAGTCAGTGCTTCCTAGAGGCAGGATATTAAATCTTCAAACCAGGAAGCGCTGAGGGAAAACTTAAAACAAGTCTGCCGGAGCTTCAGGGAAGGCGCGCGGGGAGCTGACAGCGCTTGTTAGGTGATGTATTCTTTTTTTTATGCAGATAGGCTTCATTTTAGGGCTTTTACCATAGGACCTCCTACTGTAAAAGTAGCATTGCATTGCACGAAAAACCATGGGCTTCACATACATGCATTTTGTAGCTCTATCGCATAGCTGCAAAATCGCACGATTTTGTAGTCCATGTGAAAGCAGTCTAAAAACATAAAAATTGGACATAGAGCTATCTGAAAATAATATTTTAGGCCTGTTTTAATGTCTGTTATTAAAATTAGTGTTCCTCATTTTGATCTGCTGAGTGATAAAATCTTCACAATTTTTGGCAAATCAGATCAGGTAAGTCTGAAACTTCTATAGAGGTCAGCATGTAGCCAATCAGCAGTCAAGGTACCTTGATGATGTCATCAAATGTGTTTTCCATCTTTATTGGAAACCTGCATCACATGACCTAGCCATATATAACATAATCACAGTGTAACAAGAGGCCATTTTACAATTGAGCACAGGACAGAGAAGCTGCATCATGTTTATATGCCTATTAAAAACATGGTCTGTTGTTAGGGACAGATATTCTACAGATGATATATTGATGCTGGGTGTGAAAATTTGTATACCAGCAAAGAACTTAAATAGGGTTTTGTATTGGAGGAAGCAGAGGCAATTGCTGCATCATGTTTATATGCCTAAATGAATTGTCATCTATAAATTGGGAGAAGGCACATTTAACAGCAAAGCAGACAGACAAACTCTTAGGTATGGGGAATATTGCAGTTCTTTGTTTGCGGCCTCAGATACCATTTAAAGTTCTTAGTCCACCAACTGCAAATTTTTGCAGGCCTTATGCAGCTAACAATGAGGTAAGAGGAATTCAATTATGCTGCACCAAATAGAGCTAATTGACAAATATACAAGCTATACTGTGTGGCTTTATGTACTCACATATTGTGTTGCTCAGGGATTGCGGCTTATCTACTTGGTGTTTTTTTTTGTTATTATAAGACAAAAAGAAACCTTAACAGGAAAACAGCAAAAAACCCAGTGCATGTCAGCGGCCTCAGGCATTGTTCAGTCACGAGTCCAGCCACAACAAATTATTTACAGACCTATTGCAGCGGGCAGTAGTTTTCTACAGACTACAAAGTTAGCTGAAAAGTTACATAAAACTAGACCAAAAAGTGAACAAAAAAAGAACTAAGTAAAAAGATAAATAAAAAATTAATGGAAACAGAGAAAAGATGGGGCAGTGAACATGTCAGTGGTGGCAGTGGTGCTTCTGCTACTCTCCTTCTTCTGCAATGAAAAACAAAAAAACATATCAATATGGAAATACGGAGCTACAGCTCTCATGTTTCCATGAGGAGAATACTCTACCCTCAACATGCTGTTTCTAGACTGTTGGTGGTGGTGGAACTGCTGCTGCTCTCCTTCTCTTGCTTTTGCCATGTTTGTATGAAAACTTTCTAAAGCACAAGAAACAGCTGTAGCTCTACAGCTTTCCTTGGAGTAGGAAAGTACTTGGCTGTTTTGTTCAACTGGTAAAATTTGTCCTTTGCAAACTTTATGACATTTCTTTTAAAACAAGAATCACACCTGCTGTCTTCCTTGGCATAAGTTTTGGTAACTCAACTGGTTTTCCTTAGTAGAGGAGAAAGAGTAGGAGGCCCATGCTTGAGTTTTGTGTTCACGTGGCATAATTTGTCCTTGTAAAATGTATAACATTGTTCTTTAAAGAAAAAGTGCATCTGCTGTCTTTCTTGGTGGAAGTTCTCATCTAGGGAACCCTTTGTGGGTTTTCTTTTGTCTTCAGGGACACCTGTGTGCTACAATTGATCCCCACACCACTGTACACTATTTTATTTCCAATAGGTTTTTATTGTGAATCAAGTTTACATTGCATGTAATAATCACATTCATTTGTAGTATAACAAGTCCTTATTGAATACATTCTCTTAACATTAGATTCATTTACCTAACTTAAAGGAGATGTCCCGCGCCGAAACGGGTTTTTTTTTTTTTAAACCCCCCCCCCGTTCGGCGCGAGACAACCCCGATGCAGGGGTTAAAAAAACCACCCGCACAGCGCTTACCTGAATCCCGGCGGTCCGGCGTCTTCATACTCACCTGCTGAAGATGGCCGCCGGGATCCTCCGTCTTCATGGACCGCAGGGCTTCTGTGCGGTCCATTGCCGATTCCAGCCTCCTGATTGGCTGGAATCGGCACGTGACGGGGCGGAGCTACACGGAGCTACACGGAGCCCCATAGAGAAGAGGAGAAGACCCGGACTGCGCAAGCGCGGCTAATTTGGCCATCGGAGGGCGAAAATTAGTCGGCACCATGGAGACGAGGACGCCAGCAACGGAGCAGGTAAGTATAAAACTTTTTATAACTTCTGTATGGCTCATAATTAATGCACAATGTACATTACAAAGTGCATTATTATGGCCATACAGAAGTGTATAGACCCACTTGCTGCCTCGGGACATCTCCTTTAATCACAGGTATTTAAGATATTATCACTCTAACATAACAAGGGTGGGTGGGGGGGGAGAGGGTTGGAGGAGGGGGGGGGAGTAACTTGGGTTTTGGAGGTTGTTGGCGCAACCCTATAATTATCTGTTGTTCACATGTTTAGTTTGTTGGTTCCTTTTCGGGATTAGTTTGTCTGCCATGGAATTAGGTTTCTTTTAGTCCCCTCTATCCAAGGTTGCCATGTTTCCTTAAAATTAGTGATTCTGTCTTGTCTCATTGCGTATACTTTTTCTAGTGTGCAATGATCAGATAAGATTTGTGTGAGATTTTGTGCTGTTGGTATTTTTGTAGACTTCCAATTTCTAGTAATCAATAATTTGGCACATAGCAGCATGTGGGTCGTGAATTTTCTGCAGCGAGGGGGGAGATTCTCCATCTCCAACAGCAAGATGGCAGTTTGTGGTTTGAGTTTTATTTTGATCCCCCATAATTTGTATGCAATTGTGGAGATTGCGTTCCATAGTGGACGTAGGTGGGTGCATTCCCAAAATATATGTAAAAGGGAGCCTTTTTCATTGCATCCTCTCCAGCAATTTCCCGGGGTCCCTGGGAATAATTGTGCAAGTCTCAGGGGAGAGTAATACCATCTCGTGAGTGTTTTTTGATGGACTTCCAATAGTTTGGCGCTTAATGTGCATTTGTGGGCCCAGTTACATGTTTTAATCCAATAGTCTAAACTGTATGAGATTTTTAGGTCTTTTTCCCAATTAAGTATGTGAATTTTTTTCTGTTTATTAGGTTCTTCTGGGGCTTCTCCGTTTAGTATTTCGTACCAGTGTTTTAGTTTGTTCTTTAGTGGTTTCTGTAAGTAGAGTAGGTTGTATAGGTATATAGGCAGTGTTAACGAGAGTTGTTTGTTGGTTGAGAGGAAGCTTTTTATTTGTCTATATTGTAGAAGGTCTAAGTTGGTAAGTTTTAATTCTTTACACAATGTTTCAAAGGGTTTCAGTTTTAAGTCGCTATAAATATCTGTCAGTAGCTTAATTCCCCTTTGTTTCCAATTCTTTAGTGATAGGTTGGGAATCAATCGTTCTAGTACGTCTATTGGGAGTGGTATTTGTTTCCTCGGGAGGTGGGATTTGGATATTTCCATTATCATCAACCATGCTTCTAGTGAGGTTTTGATCGTTGGGTTATTTGAGGTTGCTGTGTTTGAGTCAATTGCAGCCGACAGCAGTAAAGTGCGGAGGTTGCCACCTCCGTTTAATTGTTTTTCAATTTCTGGCCAGCTTATGTTATTTTGTGGGGTGCACCAGGCGTTTAGTTGTTGGATTATGGTGGCTCTATAATAGGCTGTGATATTGGGGGCTCCCATTCCTCCTCTTCCTCTGGAGGCAAATAGTATGGAGGCAGCCATTCTGGGTTTCTTCTTGTTCCAGATGAATTTTAGCATTTGGTTTTGCAAGAGTTTTAAATATTTTTGGGGGATAGGCAGTATCATGGTTCTGAATATATAAAGGATTTTTGGTAGTACCATCATCTTATATAGTACTATTCTCCCTAACCAAGAGGGTTCTGTTTTCTCAAACCTATCTAGGTCTTTTTGTAAAGAATTTAGTAAGGAGTTTAGGTTGCTTATCGGCATGTTGTTTAAGGGTAATGTTAGTTTAATTCCTAAGTAAGGGATTTCCTCTGATTCCCACGAGTATGGGGATTCTTCCTTGATGGTCTTTTTTAATTTTCTTGGTATGTTGATGCCTAGTATTTGGGATTTATGGGCGTTTATTTTATAGTATGATACTTGTCCGAATTGGTTTATGTTTTTTGTGATTGCTCTGAGGGATGTCAAGGGGTGAGTCATGATCAGTGCGACATCATCCGCGAACAAGCCAATTTTATGTTGGCGGAGTGGGAGTGGGATACCTCTGATTTCCGGGTCCGTTCTGATTTTTTCTGCGAATGGTTCTATCGTAAGTACAAATAGTAGGGGGGAGAGGGGGCATCCCTGACGCGTACCGTTGGTGATTTGAAAACTATTAGACAGGACACCGTTGGCCAGTACTTTCGCCGTTGGGGATGAATATAGGGCCTGTATGGCTCCGAATATCTCCCCCTTAAAACCGAATTTTTCTAGTACAGCAAAAGCGTATCCCCAATGGATTCTGTCGAACGCCTTCTCCGCATCCAGGGTTAGGAGCAGAGAAGGCGTTCGCAGCCTCGTCACCGCGGCCAAGAGGTCTATTATCCTCCTTGTGCCGTCCGACGCCTGGCGACCCAGTGTGAAGCCCACCTGATCGCTGTGTACCAGGTTTGGGATGATTCCCATTAGTCTTTGGGCTAGGATTTTTGCATAAACCTTCGTATCACTGTTCAATAAGGAAATTGGCCTGTAGTTTTCCGGTGAGGAGTGATCTTTGTCAGGTTTTGGGATAGTTACTATTGTAGCTTGGAGCATTTCTGTGGGTAATTCTCCAAGTCTCATGGCGTTATTAAAGGTTTTAGTGAGATTTATGGCCAACTCTTCCCCATATATTTGGTAGTACTCGTTGGAATACCCATCAGGGCCCGGGGCTTTGTCTTTTTTTAGGGATTTGATTGTTTTGAGTGTTTCCTGGACGGAGATAGGGGCGTTAAGTGTTTCCAATTGTTTTAGGTCCACCTTCGGTAGGTCTATGTCTTTCAAGAATTCCTTAATTTTTTCTTCATTAGGTTGTGTTGTTGAGTCATCGTTTTTTAAATTATATAATTTTTCGTAGAATTTGGAAAATACCTCCGCTATATCTTTTGGGTTGCTAGTTTTGTGTTCCGAATCTGGTGCTTTGATAAACGGTATTCTGGTTTTAATACGTCTCTGCTTTACTTTGCGGGCCATATAACTGCTGAATTTATTATTGTCTGTGTAGTAGGTGGTATTGTATGCTCTTAGTAGTTTCTCGTGATCTAGCAGTAAATGGTCTCTTATTTGTTGCCTTGTGTTTAACAATTTTTTGTGCATTATTTCCGTCGGGTTTTGTTGTACTTGTTTTTCTAGTTCTTTTATTTGTATGAGGAGGTCATTCAATTTCTTTATCTTTTCTTTTTTGTGGTGTGATCCTTGTTTGATCATTATACCTCGAATGACTGACTTGTGCGCGTTCCATAATGTGAACGGGCCCAAGTCAGGGGAGTCGTTAGTCACAAAATATTCCTGGATAGCAGAGCGAATTTGAGTTTTATAAGGGTCAGCTTTCATTAGGTAGACGTTGTTCCGCCATATTTTTGGAACATGTTCTGATTTTGATAGTCCCAGTGACATAAAAATTGGAGCGTGGTCTGACCACGAGGCCGTGCCTATCGAGGCATTTTTTATTCTTGGTAATAAAAAGAAGTTTATTAAGAACATATCAATTCTGGTGAAGGTTTTATGTCTTGTAGAATAGAAAGTGTATTCTTTCGAATTTGCGTTTATGCATCTAAATGCATCATATAGCTCTTCTTTTAAGAGCCATGGGGATAACGTAGGGGCGTTTAGTCTTCCTCTACTGTTGGTATCTAGAGTTTTATCAGCGATTATGTTAAAGTCTCCACACAATAAAAGCTGACCCCCTTGACACTTCCCAACTTTCCGCATTATTTTGTTAAGGAATCTTATCTGAGATACATTCGGTGCATATATATTGACTAATGTCATCAAGAACCCATCAATTTCGCATACTAATATAATAAATCTGCCCCTTTCGTCTATGACAGAATTATGCAGTTTGAATTCGATAGAGTCTTTAATCGCTATGAGGACTCCTGCTTTTTTTTTCTCATCGTTAGACATAAATATCACTGGATATTTAGGATGGGAGAATTTCGGGTGTTTGTCTTTTACAAAATGAGTCTCTTGTAAACATAGGATATCTACGTGGGCGGCCAAGGCGTCTCTCCACACAGCGGATCTCTTGTGAGGGGAGTTCAGTCCCCTCACATTAAGGGACATCAGTTTTGTATCCATGGTGTAGTGTTTTTACCTTGTTTTGAGTTCGTAGATTCGTTTGTCCTTTTCTGGTTTTTCCATTCGGGTTGTTGATGGGATCTCCCGTTCGGATGTTTTTCCCTGGGATCTTTCCTCGTTGTGTGGATCAGTCCAGAGATCAGGGTGCACCTCCATTTTGGGGTGGATAGGGTTGAAGGGAAGAAATAACCTAGATAAATGGGTAAAAACAAACTTGTAAATGTTAGAGCGGCTGTTTCCCTTCTTGGACGTGTGAGCGCCCGCACAGGGTAGCCACTCTTTCTGGTGGGGGGAAAGTGTCCAGCCATTGTGAGATTCCGGCCTTTCTTATAATAAACTTGAAGAGAGGGTTGGATCCTGGTTATTTGTATTTCAGCCTCCAGATTCTGAGGCTACTGGGGTGTCCTGGTCAGCGGTTAGGCGTTTTGTTCCACTCAGTATCCAGGCGTGTTGGGGCGTTTCCCCGTTTTGGTAGGGCCCCCCAATTAGTTATGAGTTGCTGCCCTTCTTCAGGGTTTTGGATAACGTAGGTTTTGTCGTTTCTCGTTATGATTAGCTTAGGCGGGAAGCCCCACTTGTACAAGATTTTGTTGTCACGCAGGGCTTGTGTGATATCTCTGAATTTCCTTCTGGCCTGTAAAGTCATCTGGGAGAGGTCTGTATATAGTTTAATTTGTTCGTAGGGAGCCGGGAGGGTTGTTTCTTTCCTCAATGTGTATAACATGGCTTCTTTTACATGGAAGAAATGTATCCTCACAATTACATCTCTTGGGAGGTGGTCAGGCACTGATTTTGGGCGCGGCAGTCTGTGCGCTCTATCAATAATTCTCTCCTCTATGGTTGTGTTTGGGAGGATTTGTTTTATGAGCTTTTGAATGTATTCTTTCAATTGATGTTGGGTTATTGTTTCTGCAATTCCCCTGATTTTCAGGTTATTGCGCCTGTTTCTATCTTCGATGTCTGCTACCTTATGTTTTAGTGCTTCTAGCTCATCTTCAACATTGTAATGTGCGTCGATGAGATCGTTGTGTGAGGATGCAAATTCTGCAAACTTGTTCTCCATGTGGTCTACTCTCGCTCCTATTTCTGCTACTGAATTATTTAGAGCTGTTGACACCGATAACAGGTCTTTTTGTAGGGAGCTTCTCAGAGCTAAGATCATCTGCTTGATAAATAGTTCTGATGCAGCTTGGTTTGAGCAGGTCATGCTCATTATAGGATCATCACTGTTATCTATTAGGGTGTCTTTTTCCAGGCTTTGAGTGCTTTGTCCCTCTCTCTCCTAGATACACAGGGGATTTTGGCTATTAAGGGTTAATGTTTCCTGTTGCTGTGGCACTTGGAGCGCGGGAAGCATGCTTACAGCAGAGGGGGCAGTCGTCATTTTGTTTAACCCTGCTAGCTCTGCTACTCTGTTCTCAGGGTCTGCATTTCCCTGTGCTGGGCTTTTGCGAGATCCCATGTGCAGGGAAGCGGGGGGAGAGCTTTTACCTCTTTTGCTCTGTAAGGCATCACCTCGCTCCGTTCCTCCAGCTGATCTCCGCGGCTCCCGCGGCTCAGTTTCTCTCACCTCCTGTCCTCCTTCTCCTGCTCGGGCTGTGAAATATGAGGTGAGACGCTGTGGTCCCGTTTTTGTTTTCCTCCTGGTTGCCATTCTTTAGCTAGGTCCTCCGGAGGGTTGTGGGAAGTAGAATTCCTCTCTTTATGCGCTTTTTGTCGCTTTTTACGGCCGTTTCTCTCGGAGTTCAGAGGAGTGCGACTGCTCCGGTCTCCATCCAGGCCACGCCCCCCACCACTGTACACTATTTTGACCAATTTTTGGGAGGAACACAGAAACGTGCCTGTATTCTCATGCAATTCGGGGTGGCTGCTTCAGGGACCTTCTGGAGGGAAACATTAGTGAACCTAATTTTTACTCCCATTGACCTTAATTCGAGGCGATTCATGATGCTTTTCATGAAATCAGTCTGATACCAACATAAACTGATTATTCCACTTCATCACTAATTAAAACCTCCTAATGACTTAAAGCAGTTTTGCAAGGTTTTCTATGTTTTATACAGGAGCGATCTTTGCTCAATGACTAGAGGAGGAGTGGGCCATTCACAGTAAACAAATGGTCATTTATAGATGAACAATGGCGTATTTACACAGAACAATGCAGATCAACGATGATTTTTAAGTCTCCAAGAAAAGATTCAATCAACGATTTATCACTGATTGGTCTTTCACGGCATGCATTCACACATCATAATTAGGGCAGTGTCATATGGCCATATACACAACTATGCTCATAGAGCATAGTTGTGCATAAATAGCTTTTTCTTTACCTTCTTGAGCTTTTCAAACTCTGCGCCATAGCGCAGGAGTTTGCAAGAGCAGCGGTCCTATCATTTCTCTCTTGGAAAATTGACGGGCAAGAATCCTAAAATCAATGGTTTTGTTGTGTCTCGTTATGCGACCGTGGATAACAAGAGTAAAACACATCCATGTGTTTAAGCCCTTATTGTGTAAACTATACGATCTAATAAGTGATTCATACCATAATCACGGCATGCAAAAGGAGTATAACGGTAGCAGAAAAAGGGAGACATTAAGTTTATGGAGAAACAGTTTTTTAAAAATATGATTCAGTATTTTATATAAAAAAAATGTTTAAATGCTGGCAGAATTCACAGAGAAAGTCTTCTATTTCTTCTGTCCAGAAGTTATTGTCTTATCTCTCTGGCCAGCTGCGGTTATGCTGAATCAGTCTCCCTCACAAGTAGCTGCGATAAGCTTTTCTTCACAGTGGCCAGCAGTAATGTAAGATAACAGTGTGGAGTGAACTGTTGACCAACGTGGGTTTTCAGGCCAATGCCAGGCGTTTTTCTGGCAAAAACATCTTCCATCTCTTGTGTAAACTAACAATCTTCCGGCGCGCCTTTCAGGTGCATTGGAGGATCGCCAAGTGTTTTCCATTGTTTTCAGTGGGAAACCTCGCATTGCACTCACGTGCACATTGCATGGTATGCAATGTCTTTTACTGTCCCATTGAAAACAATGAACAATGCATTCTGAGGAACGTGAAAAAATAGGACATGCATCGATTTTTTCTTGCACCGCATTGCTCATAAAACAGCAACAAAAACTGTGGGATTCCAGCCTTAGAGCTCCTTCCTACGAGCATATGAACAAGGCAGATTTGCACGCGTATCAGCATATCTTACTGTAGGGCATGTTTTTTTTTTGCCTGGACACTACTATGCCCCGATTTGAAACGATATTTAGCCCGATGAGGTTCAGATGTGTTTTTTTTTTTAATTTAAGTGCACAGCGTAATGCACATTTCTGTGCATATTCGGTGTGCACCTCCCCTAGACTTCTATGGGGACCTTTTATGTGCAAATGTACACAAACATAGAACAAGTTGCATTTTTTTCAGTGTGTGCAAATACGTCCATGTGACACCACCCTTACAGTTCTAACATTTCCTGCTACTAAGAGCTCCTTCAGATGAGCTCTTGGAATGGAACCTATTAATTTCAATGGTATCATTCCCACTTCTTTTCTTTTGCGTACGCGGTTTTCACAGGTGCCAAAATATAAAACCTGCTCATTTTGTGCATATTTGCGCACAAAACAGCCCCAAAAAGGGTCTATGGAAAGTGCGCAAGCACGCACATCTGCATGTGCGGGTATGCATCGTTAGACTAATTAGTCATTTAAATCAGGGTGAGTAATGTAGAAAGGCCTTACAGCAGAAACATTGCTGTCTCTGTGTGATGGGAGAATAAAGAGTACATTTTATATAGCACCTCTACATGCTGCCAGGAATTTCTTCTACATTAGGGCGCCCACCCACTGGCGATTTTTTTTTCTTTGCGTTTTGCGTTTTTCCTGCAGAGCCATTAGAATTGAATGTACTCCTGTCCACTGGCGTTTTGCGTTGCGTTGCGTTGCGTTGCGTTTTTTAACATAGGAACTGTCAGTTGCATATGTGTCCTTATTTTTCTCCTAATGCACCCATGAAAGTCAATGGAAATTAATGGAAAAGCCGCGAAAACGCAGCGTTTTTCACGCACGAAAATCGCAAACGCCAGTGGGTGGGCGCCCTTATGTGGACTTCTGTGGGAGTGTGATTTTGACCCTTATCTGGCTGGTGCATTGGTTGGCCCTACCCAGATTGGTTTTTTTTGGTGCTGCTGTTATTTTGCATTTAAATCAGGGCTGGGTGATTCCCCTGCCTGTCTGAACAAGCGATGGCTGCGCAAGTATGCAGGTATTTCTGCAGCACACGTACAAAATTTCTTAGCCATCTCAATGGCTGAGAGAATACCATATGCAATATGCAGCGCCATTCTGCAAAGACGTGTCACACATATGCGCACAAATACGCTTACGCTCATTTGAATACAGCCAGTGAAAATAGAAGTTTCTAATAAGGAAAGTTTTTCCTTTAAAATTTGGACGTAGTTTTCCCATTAACAATGGGAAATAAACTTCTATGGGATACTTTGGTGCGCAAATGCACACAAAGTACAGCAGATTCTATTTTTTTGCAAGTGTGAGAAATGCACGTGCAAAAAAAGGTAAATGAGAATTAACCAATAGGTTCTATCTCTGAATATTACGCACGCAAATACATCCATGGGAAGCTGCCCTAATGCTGGTATCACACAGGCATAAGCATTAGAGATGAGCGGCAGGCTCGGATAAAGCAGTTACTCGAGCGAGCATCGCTCTTCTCGAGTAACTGCTTATTGGTCCGAGCAGGTTTGGGGGGTGGCGGGGGGGAGAGAGAGTCCTCTCTCACTTTACCCCCCTGTGACACGTATGGGATACGATTGAACTGGATGATTGTGTAATCAAATAACTAGTTGCCGTATGAGTTAACCAGAACTTCAATGAACTAATGACCTGTCTGAATATTCTGCTCAATGCAGAATATTATCGACATATATGGTAAGACAGCAAGAATGACTCATAATATAACACAGATGTGATAACTTCATGGACAAAATATTCAATATATTGTGTTGCCAATCATCTACTACGCATGTCTAGAACCTGAATAGCCATATTAGAATGACGTATATACCCATAACTGCGCAGAAGCAGATATGCCACGTAATGTAAGAACGGCATAAATAGCAGTGATCTTCAGGGAAGAGTCGGGACTCGTTTTGTTGTGGTCGATAGACGTATCGGCGTACTAACCGGATCCTCTTGCCAATCGTACCTGGAGATCCCCCGATTGCGGAGTGATGCTACAATATCCGGTGATGTATTGATGCTTATTTTTGTTACCCATGTGATCTCAATGCCTATATGTTAATTAACTATTTTACTTACATATACTAAAGAGTAAATAAACTCGTGTTTTATATTTGTCTTACCTCAGACTGTGTGCTTAACGGGTATGTTAATGAGGTTAAAAAATTGCCAAAATCTTGAGCAGGTAAGACATAAATTGGCGTAGTCTGGCAGGATATTGTTGTCTTTGGTAAGGTTATATTACTGTATAATTTGGTATTGTGACAGTGCTTCTCAGTGCACGGGGGGGTTGCTGTCGCCATATTAGATTTTTGGCCCATTGCCAAGGGGTTCAAATGGTTATAACTTTGCTTTGATAGGTGATAGAGTAATAATAGTAAATACAAATTGATAGTTGCAGTAAGTGGTCCCTGTTGAACCCATTGGCATACTGCCAAAATGTTATAAGTTCTGTAACTTTGAGACAGGACTTGGGAGATTGGTGCCAGTTTGCACGGTTGTGTCTAGCAATAAGCGGGACCTTTGTGCAAAATTTCACCAATTGGCACGTTGCCAAAATTTTCGGAGTTCTGTAACTTTGAGGCAGGACTCGGGAAATCGGTGCCAGTTTGCAGGGTGGTGCCTCGCCGTAAAGGGGACCTCTGTGCAAAGTTTCACCAGATTGGCACGTTGCCAAAATTTTGTAAAGGGGAACTCTGTGCAGAGTTTCACCAAATTGGCACGTTGCCAGAATTTTCGGAGTTCTGTAACTTTGAGGCAGGACTCGGGAAATCGGTGCCAGTTTGCAGGGTGGTGCCTCGCCGTAAAGGGGACCTCTGTGCAAAGTTTCACCAGATTGGCACGTTGCCAAAATTTTGTAAAGGGGAACTCTGTGCAGAGTTTCACCAAATTGGCACGTTGCCAAAACTTTCGGAGTTCTGTAACTTTGAGACAGGACTTGGGAAATTGGTGCCAATTTGCAGGGTGGTTTCTCGCAGTAAAGGGGACCTCTGTGCAAAGTTTCACCAATTGGCAAGTTGCCAAAATTTTGTGAGTTCTGTAAGGGGGAACTCTGCGCAAAAAGTTTCACCAATTGGCATTTTGCCAATAAGACAACAATATGTTTAGAAAAAGAACCAAGAAAGATAAAACTAAAATCGTTCAGAAAATAGACATCCCCGGCTGGTCCGAGGGTCCCTATGATATATTAGCTCAGGAGTTGATGCATAGTGGGCTTGCAGAATCATGGGATAGTAAGCTAAAAGATTCAGAGCCCCTCGATGTCGTTAAGGTACTCGAGGAGACCCCTGCCAAGGCAGGTGACGCAGTTCAGTTGGGTAGGAGAAATTGGGTATTGGCCTCAGCCTATAGGAATATCCATAAGAAGAAGTCCCAACTAATAAGAAAACTTAATCAGACGGAACAAAAGTTAGTAGAATCTGAAGGAAAGAGAGTGGTGTTGGAATGTAACCAAAGGCTGATAAAGGAAAAAATAGAACATTACCAGAATATTGCAGAAAAGGCTGTTGTAAAAGTTGCTCAGAATAAATATAAGGGGCGTAAAGGTAAAGTTGATAAGCGAAAGGTATCGAAAGCTATAGCTTCTGCTTCTGTGAACTGGGACCCAGATAAGTGGGATGGAGACTTATGGGATTCCTCATCTTCTTCGGGGGAGGAGGACTGGCATAAGGGGGATTGGGAAGACCCACCCAATCCAATAATTGATCCACCTGCTTTAAAACGTGCCCAGCCCATTAGCAGAAGGAAGGAAACTACTGAATATGGACCCGATACCCAGCCTATCGTAGGTCATGATGGGCAAAGGTTGCCCAGGTATGACGATCAGGGAAACTATATGTACGATGCCGATGGGAGACTGTTGGTGCAAGAAGAATTGGTGCCACATAGGCGCACCAGGCTTACCCTAGAGGATTTTTCTCAGTCAGAAGTTGATGATATACTGAGTAGATTTAGGCAAAGGCCTGGGGAATCTGACATACCATGGTTGGTCCGTCTATTTGAGCACGGGGCGACTGGGGTAATGTTGGATCCAAAAGATGCAATGAGATTTGTTACTCTAACTAGAGATCCAGTAATCAGTAGAAATTTTAGAGAATATTTTCCTAATCATCAAGGAGAAAGTGCTATTTCCCTGTTTAATATAGTAACCAATGGGTTTCTTAATAAATTCCCAACAGAGGCAGACATTCCAATCAATGACAAACCTTGGTACACTATCAGGGATGGCATTGAAAGGTTGAAGGAGGAAGCTATGAGGGTCTCATTAATTATCATCGAGCATATGGAAGATTATTTGGAGACTCGGCTGACAGCAGGAGTTAGAAATCGTTTAATTAAGACTGCACCTTCGGCTTATAAAGCCGTGATGATGACCCTACTTCTATCCATGACTAATGAGCCAATGTCTGCGGTCGTGGCTAGAATGCGGGAATTGCAAGATATGGGAAACTGGGATAGAGAGGAAAAGCGAACAGATCGTGATAGGTCTAGGAATCCTAGTTCCCAGGGGACTGGTGATTCAGGAGTGCCAAGGGTATCTCGTAGAGATATGTTTCAGGCTCTCCTGAAAGCTGGAGTCTCCAAGGACGCCATTGATGGAAAAGATACAGGTGATTTGTGGCGTCTTTATAAACAGAAGGTATTATCCAACAAAAAGGTGGATAAAAGGGAAGATTCAGTGGCCCCAAAAACTTCTAAAAAGAGAGAGAAGCAGGTCACTAATTCAGAGCCTAAGAAATTAGAATGGGAGGATTTTCAAAAGATCTATCCATGGAAGGAGATGGCTGCAATGGTAGCTAGCCAAGTGCAGGACCATTTGAAGCCATCTGCTCCGCTCCTGGAGGAATCAGATTCTGATTCCGCATAGGTAGCAAGCCAAGCCCCTGTTTGGGTTAGGCGGGATGACAGACCCTATGTCCCGCTAGCCATACATTGGAAAGGGGGTAATGTCCAAAGGGTCCCAGCTTTAGTAGATACAGGGGCGGAGGCTACTCTGATTTATGGAAATCCCAAAAAGTTTAAAGGTCCAAAAGTTAATATTTCAGGATTGGGAGGAAAAGTTACCGAAGGAGTACAGACACAGGTAACTTTGAAATTGGGCAATTTGCCCTTACGTAAATACACGGTGTTAGTAGTACCTATTCCGGAATATATCATTGGCATAGATATTCTGAAAGGATTGACACTACACCTCGAAGATGGTAAGTTTGCCTTTGGCGTAAGGAAAATAGGGATAAAAGCTTGTCCAGTTACGGTGGGAAAGGTCAAAATGCCACCCGTACACATCCCTCCTGCAGGAAAACTGGTTGCTATGAAGCAATACAGAATTCCTGGAGGTCACAAGGAAATAGGAGAAACCATTAAGGATTTGGTCGATGCTGGGGTTGTGAGGCCTGCAACCACAGCATGGAACAATCCGGTATGGCCTGTGAAGAAGAGTGATGGGTCTTGGAGGATGACTGTCGATTACAGGGAGTTGAATAAACAAACACCTCCCTTGACGGCAGCTGTCCCAGACACCATTACAATTGTGGAGCAGATCCAAAGTCACAGTGGACAATGGTACGCTGTGATTGATATCGCACAAGCGTTCTTCACAATTCCAATAGAAGAAAAGGCACAAGATCAGTTTGCCTTTACGTGGCAAGGACGTCAATATACGTTCACTCGATTGCCACAAGGTTGGATACATAGTCCAACCATCTGTCACCGGACGGTGGCAGAACATTTGGATGAGTTTGATTTACCATCAGAAATGCAGTTTTCACATTATATCGATGATATAATGATTCAGGGACTGGATGAACAATCTGTAAAGAAACAATTGGACGGATTGTTACATCATCTGCGAGAAAAAGGATGGGAAATAAATGATAGCAAGGTGCAAGGCCCCTCTCAGACGGTGAAATTCTTAGGAATTCAATGGAATAAGGGCCATAGGGAGATTCTCCCTAAGGCAAGGCAGAAAATCTTAAATTTTCCCACTCCGAAAGACAAGAAGGAAACACAATCCTACATAGGATTGTTTGGATTCTGGAGACAACACATTCCGCATCTGGGGCAGCTTCTTGCTCCTCTTTACAAGGTGACTCGCAAGAAGTACGAGTTCACGTGGGGAGAAGAGCAACAGGTTGCATTTGAGGCAGTAAAAGAAGCCATACAACAGGCTGTAGATTTATGGCCTTTACAAGATGGTGAGATAGAACTTCATGTATCAGTTCAGCATATGTATGCAAACTGGTCATTGTGGCAGAAGCAAGGGGGCAAAAGAGTGCCACTAGGCTTCTGGAATCGGAAATTACCAGATGCAGGAGAAAAATACACTCCACTGGAGCAACAGCTGTTGGCATGTTATTGGGCCCTGGTGGATACTGAACAATTGACGACAGGACACATAGTCCTTCTAAGGCCGCAAATACCCATCATGAGTTGGGTATTATCTAATCCAAAGTCCAATCGGATAGGACATGCCCAGGAGCAGAGTATCATTAAGTGGAAATGGTACATCTCGGAAAGAGCGAAAAAAGGTGAAGGGGGGATAGCTGCCCTGCATGAAAAGATAGCTGATATCCCTCCAGATGGTCAGGTTACACCAGTAGCGCAAATGGAGGAATCCCCAGTAAAGTGGGGAATACCTTACTCTGAGTTGACAGACTCCCAAAAAGAGCATGCTTGGTTCACGGATGGTTCGGCCAAGTATATCAGTGGAAGACGTAGATGGAAAAGTGTAGCCTTTAATCCAAAATTAGACAAGACGTTGGTCATGGAAGGAGAAGGTAAGAGTAGTCAATATGCAGAACTTTGTGCAGTATTCTTAGCTCTGAAGCAGGAACAAGGGCAAGAATGTCATTTGTATACGGACTCATGGTCAGTTGCCAATGGTTTGGCCACTTGGATCATGGGATGGAAGAAGAACGACTGGAACATTCATGGTAAGGAATTGTGGGGGAAAGAGCTTTGGCAAGACATAGAGGAATTCATTAGGAGTACTAAAAGTACTGTGTTTCATGTTGATGCTCATGTCCCTCTTGACTCATTGGAACGTTTATTTAATTCTCAAGCAGATGCGGCAGCATCGATTTCTGTTGCCGTACAAGAACCTGACAAGGAAAAGGAAGCATGGCTTCAAGGTACAGCTGTTTGGGCTCACCAAAAAAGTGGACACTTGGGAGAGAAGGCCACTTACAGGTGGGCACAAGAAAGAGGTATCCCTTTGACAGTGGACATGATCAAACAAGTAATCGCGCAATGTCCAGTATGTCAACATGTGCAAAAACGAGAAGTGCCTCATACAGTAATGGGACACATAGGGAGAGGCCAGTTGCCAGCGCAGATTTGGCAGATGGATTTTGTAGGGCCCCTCCCTGAGAGCAGAGGATGTAAGTATATTTGTACAGCAGTAGATACATTCTCAGGTCTGATGGTGGGATTCCCATGTAAAACAGCAACACAATGGAGTACTTTACGTACTCTGGAAGTTATTACCCAGTATTATGGGACTCCCCTGCAGATCCAGACAGACAATGGTTCACATTTTACCGGAAATCAGGTAAAAGAGTATGCCAGTAAAAACAACATAGAATGGGTATATCATATGCCCTACTATCCACAGGCCGCGGGCCTGGTGGAACGAATGAATGGGTTATTAAAATCTACCCTGAAGAAGCTCACTGAGACCGACAAATATGGTCAATGGAGAGATAATCTGACTGCTGCTTTACAGATTATCAACAACAGGCCCATCACTGATTCTATGACACCCTTAATGCGCATGCTAACACCCAATCTCAGTATAGATGTAGCTAAGGTAGAGACAATCTTATACTGGAAAATTAATCCAGATGCGCAGGCACCTTATAGAGCCACTCCTGCCGCTGCAGGGTTGGATCTATACGCTCTTGATACGGTGGTGATAGCCCCGGGAAAGGTGAGTACTATTCCCACAGGGATAGGATGCAAGATCCCGGAGAATCACTTCGGGCAGATAGCCACTAGATCGAGTTTTGCTCTGAGAAGTGCAGTAGTCCTAGGCGGAGTCATAGATGCAGATTATCAGGGGGAAATTAAAGTAATCATGATAAATTTAGGAACAGATCCTCTGATAATAGGGAAAAAGGAGCGCATGGCACAGCTGCTATTAATACCAGTGTATCTGACACAAGTGGAAGAAGGGGTGGCCCCCACTGAACTTACTGTAAGAGGAGATAAAGGTTTTGGCTCAACTAATGTTACTAATGTAGGGGCCAAAATATGGGTTCAGAATCACCAAGGACCGCCCTCCCCGGCAGAGGTTATTGCTGTGGGGAAAGATCGAACTTTGCTTATTATGCGACCCGGAGTAGAGAAATGGGAATATGTCCCACAAGAAAAGTGCTATTTGCGGGAATAATGCTTGTTTCCTTGCCTTCTCTAGAATCACATAATCATTTTTGGAATCCTTGGCGTCATGTGTTCGGTGTTCGCAGTAGGTGATGCGTGGACGCCAGGGATCCGCGTCAATGACACCGGAAGGAATGATTATTCGTGGGGCTGGAGGAATTCAACCCGAACCAGGAAGCAAGACAACTTCACTTGTGAAGCCAACCAGAAATGTTATATCGTGAATATTACCTTTGATGGGACTATCTGGAGTGGAAATCCATTATCGCATATAAGTTCGACCTACCGTCCTTCATATGCACTGCATAAGGCAACGGGACAAATAAACATTACGTCACTTGTGAAAGTGTCCTGCTGTCAGAGACCAAAAGAGTTGCCATATCTCAATTACTCCCTGGTGATACAATATGTTCAGAATTGTACAAATACGGGAGTGCAGTTTTCATTTCCCTTAAATGAGACAGAAGTAATTACGTGTGGGAATGCAACGGAGATCGAGAATCGGGCCATGTGGGGCCAGTTCCTGGTATTCGTGAACATTAATGCTTCTAAAATAGATCCTGGACATATAAAAAGGGTTCCATCCACCTGTCGCATGGTGGGACGAGATGCTCAAAAGACTGTTATACAAGCCTCCGTGCAGTTTCCACCCTCAAGGACTTGTCCTACCAAGCGTTCCCGTCGAGCTTGGTATGATACCTTACTCGGAGGCTACGGAGCGCTTTCTGGGACTATTAATGGTTTTGATATAGAGACTTTAGCTAATCGAATGCATAACGCGGGAAGTGGTATTAAAGATGTGCTCACTTTGCAGGCTAACTGGATGCCCACTATATGGCAGCCCTTTAGTATGCAAACGGATGTGGACACAATAATGCTTGATTTGCAAGATGCATCTAATAGGTTTTCATATGAAATAAATTCTAACATATCTAACTATGTTAATTGGTCAATATGTACCTTGCAGACCATTTATCAGCAACAACAAAAGAACACACTTCAAACTATGCTCATGACTGGCAATGAGCAAGTGTTGAGGACCGTGTTCAATCAGACTATAACTGAGACTGATTGGATACAGTTGGAGGCGCAGAAAATGGTTTGCAATGATATATTATGTAAAGGGACCATATTCATATACAATGTTACTAAAAAGAATGTGATGTGTAAGTTTGTAGTTCTCCCCTTACTTATAGGTGTTCCAGAAGATATGCATTTCTGGGTACCTAGATTTAACGGGATTTACATTGATGACCAAAATAGAACTCATGATTTATCATTGTGTGATGATACATTAGAAGGGACCATATGCAAGGTCCAATCGGCTGTTTATGAACCATGCTTATTACAAAATACGATCAATGTATGTGAATGGACTGTGCTGCCACTCACTTTTAAGATGATGGTTGAAATAGCCCCACAGGAGGTATGTTTGGCAAGTAATCATCCTGTTGTACCTGGGATGGTTGTCCCATTTTCAGGATGCTCGCGAAACGTATCTGCACTTGTTTGGGAAAATGAGACCTTTGTGTTATTACCCGAACAAGACAAGACAGTGGCTGTCAATTGGCAACCACTGCCTTTAAATGTGTCAAATTGGGATCTAAATTTGACCAAATTCAAAAAGTTGTTAGAAGACACAGAAGAAGTACAGCAACATATTAAATTGCTTAATAGATCTTTGGCAACGCATATTGTAAGTACTACTGTAATAGCTGGCAAAATTGTAAAGATGGGATCGGCTATTGCTGATGCCACGTCACACCATTGGTATGACATCTTTATGGGTTATTCATCATCTGCACAAACCACTCTTAATTGGCTAATACATCCTGTTTTGGTATTGGCCATAGTTGTAATACTTTTATCGCTATGGAATTGTTTCATGGCATATAAGGTATTCTGTAGAAAACCAAAAGTTTTAATGGTATCATACGGCAAATAGTGAATGATTAAGGACCGATTGTGACACGTATGGGATACGATTGAACTGGATGATTGTGTAATCAAATAACTAGTTGCCGTATGAGTTAACCAGAACTTCAATGAACTAATGACCTGTCTGAATATTCTGCTCAATGCAGAATATTATCGACATATATGGTAAGACAGCAAGAATGACTCATAATATAACACAGATGTGATAACTTCATGGACAAAATATTCAATATATTGTGTTGCCAATCATCTACTACGCATGTCTAGAACCTGAATAGCCATATTAGAATGACGTATATACCCATAACTGCGCAGAAGCAGATATGCCACGTAATGTAAGAACGGCATAAATAGCAGTGATCTTCAGGGAAGAGTCGGGACTCGTTTTGTTGTGGTCGATAGACGTATCGGCGTACTAACCGGATCCTCTTGCCAATCGTACCTGGAGATCCCCCGATTGCGGAGTGATGCTACAATATCCGGTGATGTATTGATGCTTATTTTTGTTACCCATGTGATCTCAATGCCTATATGTTAATTAACTATTTTACTTACATATACTAAAGAGTAAATAAACTCGTGTTTTATATTTGTCTTACCTCAGACTGTGTGCTTAACGGGTATGTTAATGAGGTTAAAAAATTGCCAAAATCTTGAGCAGGTAAGACACCCCCGCTACCCCCCACTGCCCCGCACTCACCCCCGCCCCCCGCTCACCCAGGCCCCCCCCCCCCCACCGCCCCCCAGAGCCTGCTCGGACCAGTAAACAGTTACTCTAGAAGAGCGATGCTCGCTCGAGTAACTGCTTTATCTGAGCGTGCTTGCTCATCTCTAATAAGCATATTTATGCTGCATATTTGTGCAATTGACGTTGCAAATGAACAAGGGTTGTTCTCAGGGTCGCATCCTTCACCTTCATTTTTTAAACCTTCCATAGACTTCCATGTACAAAGATAGGGCAGGATCTACATGCAAGAAACACGCTCATGAGAATTGATGTTTTTCTGTTTAAGCAATTACTGCATTATTTGCACACACAAAAACATGCAACCATGCTCTCATCTATTGAAATGGGTTATAAAGTTAATTAGTTTAATATGTGCTATGTTTATGTGCAAATACGCAGGAAAACACAGCATGCCGCATTTTTTTTTTTAACAGACAAAATGCACACGCATAATACTCTTATGTGAACGAATCCATTGAAATCAATGGGTTCTGTTCACTGCGTAATGCATGCTAAAAACTCTGCGCAAATACGTTCATGTGACACACGCCTAAGGGCGAGCACCCACTGGCGTTTTTTTACCTGCGTTTTGCGTTTTGCGTTTTTCCTGCACAGGCATAGAGATAACATGTGTTCCTGTCCACTGGCGTTTTTTTTGCGTTGCGTTTGCGTTTTTAACATAGGAGCTGTCAGTTGCATATGTGTCCTTATTTTTCTCCATGGAAATTAATGGAAAAGCCGCGAAAACGCCGCGAAAACGCCGCGGAAAACGGGCGGAAAAAACGCGGGAAACGCGGCGAAAACGCTGCGTTTTTTTTCCCGTGGAAAACGCAAACGCCAGTGGGTGCTCGCCCTAAGGGCTTAAATAGACAAACATGTTTTTGTCTCGTTATGCGATCTTAATAATTCCAGGCACTTAACGAGAGAAAACAAAACCATTTATTTCAATGGTTTTGTTTTCACAATTGGGATTCTGTCCTGTTAATAGTACGGATGTAAAAAGATAGGACTTGCCCAACCTTTCTCGCATGTAGTATTAACTATGTGTGGGAAAGATAGGGCAGAACCTATCTTCCTCAGGTTTTTTTCAAACTCGTTTGCTACAGTGCAGAGTTTGAAAAGCCCAAGGAGGGATGGGGGTGGTTGAAACCTGTTCATACGCACCTGCAAAAGATAAGGCGTGTGCACCATAGGTCCGTGCTGCATGTCAATATTCCCCGCCGGGAGTCCCCTCATCACTGAAAACTCTGACAGCACTGTCACAGTGTTCAGTGATAAGGGCACTCTCAGCGGGGAGTAAAGAATACCCTGACACAGCTGTCAAAGCTGTCACAGCTGTGGCAGAGGATCGCGATGTACTGCCATTGCTTTCAATGGGGCTGTTGCTGATGGCCCCAGTGAAAGAAATGGGCTGTCGGCAATTGCTGCAGTGATTTACGGGGAAGGGCTTTAAATATAAAGCCTTCCCTGGAAATCATCCCTAGCATGTGTAAAAAATAAAAAAAAAATCTACTCACCTCTCCACCGCTGCCGGGGCTCAGGCACATCTAGCTGCTTGTCTCCCTGCACTACACTATAGCTCTTTCAGCAGGCGGGGATTTAAAATCCAGGCCTGCTGAAAGGGCTGTACCTGATTGGTTAAGCACTCAGCTAATCGCAGGCAGCGCTCAGCCATTCAATGAATGACAGCTGAGCCCTGCCTGTGATTGGTCACAGCGCTTAGCCAATCATAGGTAGCGCTTGGTCATTTATTGAATTAAATGAATAGCCGAGTGCTGCCTGTGATTGGCTGAGTGGTGTGACCAACCACAGGCAGCACTCAGCTGTCATTTAATGAATGACTGAGCACTGCCTGTGATTGGCTGAACGCTCAGATTAGATACAACCTTTTCAGCAGGCAGGGGTTTTAAATGTTGTAACACTGGTGTAACACTGTCTAAGAGCCCTACCCACTGAAAGAACTTCATTACACCAACCGGCTAAATGTGACTGAGCCCCGGCAGCGGCAGAGAGGTGAGTATATATATTTTTTAATTTTTTATTACAGCTAGGAATGATTTTCAGGGAAGGGCTTATTTTTAAAGCCCTTCCCCAAAAATTACTGCGGGTGGTGCCACCATCCTATTGCTTTCAATGGGGCTGCTGGCAGACACACATGGATTTGTGCGCACACGCATTTGTGCAAAACAATGCTCGCGTGAATGAGGCCTGAAGAATTAAGCTGTTTACACAATGAATTCTGTAGTAACCAATGTTTAAGTAATCATAAGTATGTATAAGATAGTGATACATACTTAATGTTGAAGAACATAGTAGTAGCTAATTTAACTATAATTTTCAAATTAATCAATTGAAAAGAAGTCATGTCAGGCATCTTCATTATTGTCAGGGCTAAAATGAATGGTATACTTTTTACAAACTAAGCAGCCTAATCCATCAGTGCCATTGTAATGTGATTTAGACTTCGAAAAAGTGTTGACTTGGTCATTTTTTGCACGAATGCCATAAATTCTCCAGTTTTATTGGAAAGACAAACATAGTAACTACTTCATTCAATGTTTCTCATTTTACTGTCATATAAATATAAATAAGATTTACAATTCCTCTACAATTTAATCAATCCTAAAAATATATTACAAAGGCGAAAATAAGTATGCAAAGCCTATTTATGCAAATCTAACAATAACTAATCTTTTTAAAGTGCCATAATGCATATACTTGCATGTCTAGACGCACACATCCCCAAATACTGAGATATCTGCTGAACTTTATATGGAGTAAATAATGGCAGCTGTGTACGGACTACTACTAAACATGATTTTAATGTGATTGGCTAATTCTGAACACAATCACATCCCAAATTATAAGAGGATGTTCACACTTATGCAGCCACATTATTTTAGTTTTACTATTTTTAGCGATCACCTCGATAAAGGCGGCCCCATGCTGGAACCTTGGCCCTGGCTCTCCCAGAATAGGTGGTACATGGAACCAGGACAAGTACAGACAAACCCAATGCACAAACAGGAAACACACTTACCACTCAATCTTGCACACTAAAGCAGATTGTAAAACTGAATATAAAAACAAGGGATTAGTATGTACATTGGCCAACAAACTTAAGCTTCAAGGCCGCTATCAAGGCTCCTCGTGTCTTGCGGTCTCTACTCTAGCAAGACACAAAACAGGCAGCACAGGATACAAAACACCCAGCAACTGCAAGCTGACAAGCCACAAACACAGGAAGACAAGACTGAGGAAATACAGCTTCCTCTTGCAAAGGGGCTGGGGTATATATCTACCCCCAAACCCAGGGGACTGGCTGACCAGAACCACCACACCCAGCCAGCTCAATTAACCCCTACCTGTGAAGGTGTACTCCTGGAATCCTGAAATACAACACAGTGTCCAGCAGCACAACCTGACATCTAGGCTCCTTCATACTGATGAGAGTGATATCGGGCAATGATTCACGGCCCGATATCACCCTCGCCGTCCTTCTGATAACCACTGGATGTGAGGTGTTTTCACATGGAAATAGCCTCGCATTCCTGCGAGGGTTCCCTGCATCCCCGTCACAGCTGGAGATTGCAATGTTCTCCCACTGTTTTCAATGGGGATGGCCCTTGCCCTCATTAACCTTTTTATGCACACCTTTTCCTTTTGCTTAGTCTAATTTTTGTCCTCTCTTCTATTTACTTCCTAAGCTGCCTCCTATTCCTTTCCAAGACCTGGTACTTAGATCACTATAGCTAATAGTGCCATGGTAACCGCTTCTGGTATAGTTAATTGCATTCCCATTTTTATTGGAGCATTCTGCTCAACATCCTTTCCATATGGATTACAACCAGGAATTCTCTAGCAGCAAAGTATAAAAATTGTACTGATCATTTATTTGGTTAAGCGAAACATGAGGGACAGGTTGCTACATCATTCAATACATGTCAGTAGTTATGAGCAAACTTTTGAAAAGTTTGGTTTGGCTGTTTGACAATACTTTGAATTAGTTTGAACCTATTTTGAAGTTCACCAAAACCCCTACAACTAGTGTGTAACACTGTCTAGGATCCATGGCTCTTAGATTCTTATACACCAGTGTTCATGACTAGAGGACTATAGTGACACCCTACAGAAATATCAAGTGTTCACCATAATAAGCAGTGTTGAGTGAACTGAACCAGTAAAACCCTGTTTCTGGTGTGAGGGTATATGTATATATTGCCATATGTTCTTTATGCTTTTATACCTGTATGCAAGTTCTATTCAAAGTTAAAATGAGAAAAACTTATATGTCGCCTTACATCAGATATGCCAAGAGGCCTTGCAAGGCGAAGACAAAATGTATCTTGAACACAAGGAATAACCAGACACGAAGGCCGCGTGTACTTGGCCGTTTTCCCAGAAGCGCCATATCTAGATGAAGACCGTTCAACTATGCATCTGAACTTTCACTGTCTCAGGCCGGAAATCCGGACTTCCCATATATGGTTATGCTGTGAATTTTAGCCAATGAGCCCATCACCCATTTCTAGTGATGAGACCAAAGGGTATAAGATCTCATGTAATCGGTAATAAAGGAGAGCGCAGTCATGTCCCCGTCTGAGAAACTATACCAGACCTCCGTGTGGTGTTTTCTTCTTTCCGCCGGCAGCGGGGCAAGTGGGGTGGGCCTGATTGGTGCTGTACTTAGAATTACCCTGACACTGGTCAAACTTTGTTAAAAGCTCAGTTTGGGTTTGAGCTGAACAAAACTTTTAGCAACATTTGACCAGAAACAGAGGTTCTAATGGTTCAGTGCACTCAACACTACTTATTATGGTGAACACTTGATATTTCTATAGGGTGTTGCTAGGATGTATGTTCTTCTACAAATTATTAATTGACATGCTAGGATTAAATTTCACATCTCAAGCACAATTACTGATCTGTGATACTCAAAAAGTAGATGCAATACAAATATAATTCTCATATAAAAGTACAGCTCCTATAGATTCCTGTTCTAACATTTATAACCATAATCATTGGTGTAAAATGCACCCGGTGGAACATTTGGTAGTTTTAGCGTTCACATTTTAATGGGTTGAATAAAATAAATTTTAGTAATATCCCATGTTATACGTATGAAATTAGTTCTATTTTAAGTATAGAGCAAACAGGTTTGCTCCGGGAAAGCTACACATTTTTCCCAGGTTAATGAAGTGAAACTTGGATTGTACCATTTGCAGAGAACATGGTAGAAAGTTGAGAATTACACATAAAGATTCATAGTAGCAATCACAAGTAAATCTTAATGTCTGTTTTTGCACACTGGGACATGGAATCACTAAATTAATGTAAGCTATGATCAAGTCCCGCTCAGCAGTGAAAATGGCACTGACATATAATGGGGTTCTGTCATGCATCAATTTATATGACAATATTACTGATTGGCTGTTTTATTGCTAAATTTTCTATTTTTGCATTATTTACCCAGGAATGTTGAACTCTCTAAAATATTTTGTGCATTACAATTTATGATCTCTCTGATTGTTGCTTGAAAGAATTTCACCTTAAGGGCAAAGTCAGATAAATATTTCTTTTGCACGCGGCTATGGGCGCAAAAAAAAGTGTGTCTAATAGAGCGTGTTTCCTATGATGTGTTTACATGTCTGTCTTTTACAGGCGCAAAATACTCGCACCTGCAAAAGATAGGAGATCCATGCACTGGGAAGGTCTGTGCTGCGCGTAAAGAATCCCCACAGGGAGTCCCCTTATCACTGAACACTGTGACAGCACTGTCACAGTGTTCAGTGACAAGGGGACTCCCCGCACGGCTGAAGGAACCCCCTGCCACAACTGTGACAGCTGTGGCAAAGGAACGCAATGTTCTCCCATTGCTTTCAATGGGGCCCATTGAAAGCAATGAGATGCAGACAACCCCGCAGTGATTTTCGGGGAAGGGCTTGAAATATAAGCTCTTGCCAGAAAATCATCCCTAGGTGTAGAAAGAAAAAAAAGCATTACCCACCTAGCTGTGTTGTTCGGGCTCCAGTGCGCCTGCTCTCCCGGCACTGATCTAAAGCACTTTCAAGAGGTGGGGATTTAAAAATCCCCACCTCTTGAAAGTGCTGGTCTGATTGGCTGAGTGCCCAGCTATTTACAGGCAGCGCTCAGCCATTCATTGAATGACAGCTGAGCGCTGCCTGTAATAGGCAACAGCGCTCAGCCAATCAGAGACAGCGCTCAGCCATTCATTGAATTCAATTGAAAGCAATTGCCATGGATCTATGGTCGAGTGCATTTGAATAATGCGCGGAGTGCTTTTTTTGCGCACATAGGTGCACAAAAAAAAAAAAAAACACTCGCCTGACTGAGCCCTAAGAAGCAACTCCAAGGCCAATTCTTATCGTTGTCTCAGGGTGTAATTGCCATACAGTGAATATTGGGATGGTTAATTTAATTATTTGCTGCTTCACTGATGAGATATCCAATCTGGTGCAGTCCTCTATTGTGCCATGTGACCAGCACTGTTTTAACCTGAATGCTACAGCAGTCTGGTAGTCACTGTCTCTATAAATCCTTTTCAATCCAATTTCTCTGCCACCGGAATACTCTCCAGGTCTTATTTATTTTGGGTGAGAAAGCGTGTTGTGGATTACTCAGAATTACTCAACAGAAGCACATAAAAATTAACTGCCATGATGATTTTATTATTTTTTTTTCTTTAAATTAAATGTAAGTTATGAGTGTTTCACATAAGGAAGATCATTTATAAGAATCTTTTAATTATATGTATATTGCTATAACATACATTTATATATTAAGATTCTATTCATTTCTAATTTATCTAATGATAGATATCATCAGAAAATTAAAAATGAATAGAGCCTTATTATGTCAATTAGAACTGAATAGATTATGCAGTACAGCTTTCAGATGTCCGAGGCTGTACTGCACATGTATAGTACACTATTCTAGCAGTGCAGCTTTGATGTCCGAGGCTGTATTTCTATATTACACTATGCAGGGCAGCACAGCACTGTCCTGCATAGTTTAATATAGATATGCAAAACAGCCTCCAACATTGGAGCTGCACTGCATGCATAGTGTTAGAAACATATATCAGTCCTCGCCCGTTATCAGAGATATGCAGGGAAATCTGAATGTTGGAAAAGGTCAACACTGGATTGGAAGCAGTTAATTCTTATGAGACTCCCATTGTGGCTCTCATAGTACAGAAACTGACTTCAAGTCCAAACAACAAACGGTGATAGGATTCAGCTAGTCAGAGCATGGGTCACATGTAGGGCCAGTTTTAGAGAAAGTGTGCCGCAAATTAGAAATGGGGCCCATATACTAAAATACTTCATTAACAACATAGTCACATTCAAGATATTCATAAAGCAGTATTCTGAGTGCTGCAGCTCTGAATGTAGGTACTTCAAGGGCAGAGGCGTAACTAGAAGCTCTTGGGTCCTGATGCAGAATCTGTAACAGCCCCCCCACCTACCATGTGCTATTTATAATACTGGTGTCTTCTTATGTGATGGGTCTTTGGGCCCCCTAAGCCTCTATGGCCCAGTAGCCACGGCTAACCCTGCACCCTCTATAGTTATACCCCTGTTCCAGGGGTGTGGCTAGGATTTAAAAATAAAAAAGGATATATTCATGCACATTGCTAGTTACCAAATACTTGGACCAAATATTACCACCATATGAAATGTAACATCTGATATTACCACTAATTTCACCACACCATGCTCAGTACCACTATATAGTGAATATTATCAGGACATGGGGGCAGGGGTATGGGAAAGAGGAAAAGCAGCTTGGTGAACTGAAACAAAAACTTAAAGGGGTTGTGATATCAGACAGAGCCCCTTTAAGAATGTGTCACCCAGCACAAATAGGACCGAACACCCCTGGCAAAAAACTGATTTTGAATGATGGAACTGTGGCCAGTATATAAATATGTTTTTAACACCCATTCACGTCTCATGTTGTCTTGAGCTTTCTGCCTAATCAGAGCAACATCAAGATGCCTTTCTTTTTAGACAATTAAAGAGACCCTATCACCTGAACCTGGCTGTCATTTTTATTTTAAGATTCACTGCCCCCCTCCCCATAAATAAAAAAAGAAATCTTTAACTAATTGGGACCTATTAAAAAATACTACATACTGGGGATGGGGGGGGGGCGTGGCCTAACCACCATAGTGAGAGGGTGCATCACAAGAGAGCTCTGTGGTGAATCCGTACAAACCTGTGTTTTCCATCACAATCCTCACAAACCCAGAGTTCTCTGGACCACCCCTAGACTTCCTAGTCACAGAAGGCAGGAAAAGAGACCCAGTGACACTGCTGGAGGTGCTAATAGGCGATTCAGGAAGTTCAGGCCTTGACAAGCCTCTGGAGCCGGGGACAAAAGTTACAAATTCCTACTGCTAAACACCCGAAAGCAACTGAAGCACGGCGCTTGGAAGTGTCACTCACCAACACTCCTCCTTGCAGTAGCAGAACATCAGAAGCAGGCTGTCCATATGGGAGAGGGGGAGGGAGGAAGGAACCCTCCGATGCTGCAGCAAGTGAGGGAACTAAGCAGTGAAGCCTGCTCCCAAACAAACCCGAGACTCCTCAGCTCTTACCGATAGAGGAGATTAGAAGCAGGGTTAGTAGATCATCGGTGCCTCAAAGAGCCCCTGCCTTCCATAAGGGCTGAAATACCACCACAAAGGAAGCAAGCAGCCTCTCCTAGGAAGGACAGTGCACAAGCATAAAGTGAGTAACTAGCTCATACAGACTCTTCACTGTCACACTCCTCCATCCCACAAATAACAGCTGAGAGCTCTAGCTTGGGAGTTTGCCTCGCATCTTCTTGAGCTAATACACTTTTCTCTGTACAGTTTCCATACCCAGAAGGTGGTTGGCCACAATCCTGATAAATCCACATCTATTTAGCCACTGCAGCAAACCCAGTACAGCAATAAGTCCAAGAAGACAAATTCTACATATAATTACAACTACAGTTGCGGAAAAAAAATGTTCTGATCCCCCATCTTTATTGGTGCCCTACGCAGACCCGACTTTTTGCTTCAGACAGCGAAATGGTCAAGACAACAAAAGAAAAAACTTATTGCGCTGCCGGACAGCAGACATCATTCAAAATTAGGCAGACTTACAACGCCACTTGAAAAAAAAAGAGCACTCAGTCTCCTGCAGGAACATCCAAAAAGATTGCCTCGCTCACAACAGAAGAAGATTACCGGTCTGCATCAGACATGGATGGTGATAATGAAACTGAGCTAAGTGGCACGCAAAAGTCAAGTATATCCAAGAACTTTCTTAAAAAAGCTTTAGCATAAGCTATACATCCGGTCCTTACAGAATTGACCGATATAAAAAACAGAAATCCAACATATTGGTAACAGGGTGGAAGACTCGTAGAGCATGTGCTCAGACCTTATCTCACAAACAAATGATATATCCGACCACGTAGCAATACAAAGAGACCAGTTGGACAGAGCTCTAACCCTGATAGAAGACCAGGAGAATAGGAGCCGAAGACAAAACATCAGAATCAAAGGCCTCCCTTAATCCGTTTCTCCAGATTCCCTCAGGATAGTGGCAGCGAGCCAGTTACAGATCTTTTAGGTGAAGAGAGAGCCAGTTCAGTTATTATTGAAAGAATACATAGAACCTTGAGACCCAAGCCAAGAATGAGTGAACCACCGAGAGATGTAATTTGTGGTCTAATCTCCTTTTACGACACGCAAGCATTGCTGTTGGCCTCCAGAGACAGAGCCCAAATAAAGCTTCTGGGTGCAGATATACAGCTCTATCAGGACTTAGCTCCCTCCATTCTGGCTAAGAGAAGGCAGATGAAACCCCTGCTGGAGGCTCTCAGAGCAAAAAATCTGCCTTTTGGACTAGCAGTGCACAAGGATGGCAAGCGCATTATCATCCACACACCAGCTGACCTGAAAAAAGCCTGGAATACTCTGGACATAACATCAATACAGATTCCCTCTTGGATGCCACTAGGGGAAAGAGGAGTTATCCCAAGATTCGGGATACAGACACCTTGGAAAGAAGTTCCGTGCTCCAAGTCACCAGAAGCAGAAGATCCACAGAGTCTCCTCCTCCATAAGACTCTTAAAACACCTTTCTACACGCTGTTACTTATAAAAGAGGAACATCGCATAAGTCTATTTACTTGTCGATCCCCGTTGTTACGGCAACTATGAAACTAACTAACAGACCGTGTCAGTACTCTCTTTTTTCTGTTTCCCCCCTTCTTTCTTCTTGGCATTTATGCTTTAGTTTTTGTAGCCAAAGAATTTTACAAACACAACCGAAACTGAGGCGGACCTCGCCCCCAGGAGAGAGGATGAACCTGTAAAAGCAGATGCAAGCCTCAGTTGTTAAGTAAGAACTGCATCCACACTTATACACCTGATTTTTTACAACTGAATACAACTATACAGCTTATACAACTGAACCAGTTGGGGCTGATTTGGGTGGTTGGTCCCCTCCCTTCCCCTTATTCCCGCTGTTGGCCGGTAGGCTTGGGTTGGCTCACAGGGGGGCCTTTGGCTCCCCCTGGCCTTCCTGACCCATGCTGGTCGGTTGGCGGGGGGTGGGGGGGAAGCCCAGATCATGGACAAGCGATGGTCTGGGTGGATGGGGGGGCCCGCCTTCCCCTCCCTTTTGGGGTCGGTGGGTTTACACCCACGTTGACCATTAGTTTGAGGATTGTACTTGATATATGAATAATACGCACCTGAAAGGGGGCTATCACTAAAGAGACAGTCAATGCTATTTTTAATGACTATGGTTCTTGGAAAAATTATGCTTTGTTCTCATTTGATTCTCAGTTGAGATGTTAACTTGACATGTTTAAGAAGTTGAGTTTACAACTATACACGATATAATAAGATAGGAAAAATCTAAAGTATAGCACAGTCGCCTGCTGCTTAAGTAGGGCACATTCTGTTCAGAACAAAACTACAATCGTAAAAATTCTGACATACTTATTGTCGGACTGTATTGTAGTCACATTGATGTCCCAGAACTAGTTCTAGGAGATTTTATACAAGTTCACCCCTCCCTTCCTAAATCCCAAGCCTAGCCTTAACCACATCCCTAAAGAAGAGATATAGCTAGAGATTTCAAAGAAACACCCAATACTCACCACACTGCTACTTAACTTTACGATATAGATCCTAATGGCAGTCGAAGTGACTATTTCAACCCTGAATACCAAGGGCCTAAATTCTCTTCAAAAAAGGAGCAGAGTGATGTGGCTCTTGAAAAAGCTAAACACATCACTTGCTTTCCTTCAGGATACTCATTTTAAAGAAAAAGCTTCACCTAAGTTTCCTGGGAAGCCATTTGACAAATAGTACTTTAATAATCACACAACCAGTGCTTCTAAAGGAGTTGCCATAGCGCTACCTTTCTCGATCCCTTTCACCCTTGATAATAAATTCTCAGACTCGGAAGGAAGAATGTTCTTCCTGAAAAGTAAAATTCACTCAGAAACATATACTCTGGCAAATTTATATGTCCCAAATAAAAATCATTTTTTTTTTGCTTATAGATGCTTTGAATAAACTTAAAATGTTTTCAGAAGGTAAAATAATTTTGGGATCTGATCTCAATCTCACGCTTAACCCTATCCTAGACTCATCTTCTGAGAAGTCCCAAATAGCCCAACAGGCTAGGAAGAAACTACAGAGTGCCCTCTTAGGCCTCAGTCACTTGGGCGCATCGGCACCCGTACACCGGCGCCGATGTGCCCGTGTGACTGCAGGGAGGAGACGGATGTACCTGCAGACGGCCGTCTCTCTGCAGCGCCGAAGAAAAGAACACATGACCGGCAATGAAGCCGGTCACATGTTCTTTCCTCCAGCGCTGCAGAGAGACAGCCGTCTGCAGGTATGTCCGTCTGCTGGTGTCAGTCACACGGGCCCATCGGCTCCGGTGTACGGGTGCCGATGCGCCCGTGTGACTGAGGCCTTAGACATACATGTCATGGATGCATGGAGGACCGGTAATCCGTCAACTAAGGACTATTCCTTCTACTCCCCCAGTCCATGGAACATACCAAAGAATAGAATATGTCCTTGTTTCCTCTTTGCTGATTCATCAAAAAAGGAACACGAGCATAGGAAAAATAACAGTATCTGACCATGCCCCTGTTACAGTTTCTATTACTTTAACGGACTCAGTACATAAAAGCTAAAGTTGGAGACTTAATAGACTTACTAGACAACCAAAAAGTTATTGAAACTATGGCTAACAACCTAGAACTATTCTTTAAAGACAGCCCTTGGTTTGGGAAGTCCACAAAGCATATATTAGAGGCTTACTTATAACCCTTCGCTCGGCTCAGAAAAAGCATAGGCAAAAAGCGATTGCTGATATTCTATCACAAATCTCTAGTCTTGAATAGTTATAGAAACAAAAGAAAGCACAGGAAGCCCAGGCAGAGCTGACAGAACTTAGAGAGAAACTTAAAGACATACTTAACAATAAATTTGCAAAATCCTTACTATATTTTAAATACCAACTATACTCACATGGTAGTAAAGGTGGCCAGCTCATGTCCTCATTAATAAAGAAGGCAAGAAGTAAAACACACATCTCTAGTATGTGTGACAAGTCAGGAAAGACATGCCTAGAATCTACAAAAATAGCGCAAACTTTTCAAGAATTTTACTCAGAATTATACAACCTGAATTAATCCAACATCCATACGAGAGGTGCAAAGGAGAAAAAAATAGAGGACGGACTTGTTGGCTTCGATTACTCTTCCCTCTCTGAACCACGATGAGGCCTCTGATTTAGCTGCTCCGATCTCACTCGAAGAACTAACCTCAGTCCTAAACAGTTTTTCATTACACAAAAGCCCAGGCCCAGACGGATTTCCATGAGCATATTATAAAAAATTGCAAGAGATAATCTTGCCTCAATTAGTGCTATCTTTCAACACAAGCACAATTACCCAAGCAAGCGCAGGACACTTTTATTACACTTATTCATAAAGAAGGTAAAGACCGTCTCCTGTGCAGTAGCTACAGACCTATATCCCTCCTAAATCTTGATATTAAATTATGGGCAAAACTCCTATCCAGAAGAATGAATAAAGTCATCGCAAATTTGATTAACAAAGATCAATCTGGATTTGTGTCGGGTCGTGAGGGAAAAGACAACTCAGTTCATCTTTTACATGTAATAAAATACGCCCAAAGTTAGAAGATTCCACTTGTTCTGTTAGGTATTGATGCCAAAAAGGCGTTTAATAGAGTGGATTGGACCTTCATGCGAGCCATATTAAACAAATTTAATTTCCCTCCTGCACTAATCCAAGCGATTTTCTCACTATACTCCAACCCACATGCTAAAGTTAAAGTCAATGATACTTTCCGTCCTCCCTTTTCAATTACCAATGGAACGAGACAGGGTTGCCCCCTGTTCCCCACCCTCTTTATCCTTTCACTGGAAATTCTCCTGCAAATGGTGCGGCAGGAATATGATATATAAGAAATAAAGTTAAATCATCATTTGCTTAAAACGGTAGCATTTGCAGATGATATTCTTTTTGTCTTAACAAACCCAGACAGAGCCTCTTAAAAATTAATAACATCCTGCAAATTTATGGAGCCTCTTCTAATTTTAAAGCTAACATTGCCAAGTCCACCATACTAAACATCTCTCTTACCCCTATGGCAGCTAAAAAACTCCAAATGTCTTCAAACTTCAGATGGGTCGAAACCCACATTAATTATTTAGGTATTCAAATCACAAAAAACCTCGAGTCCCTATATGATGAAAACTTTGCCCCACTCCTAAAAGAAATTGCAGCTCTTTTACAAACATACGACCTACTCTACTTTCCTGGTTTGGACGGAAAAACTTGCTACAAACGTATATTGTCCCAAAAATTTTATATAAACTTCAAATGATACCGATTTTCCTTCCAAACGCCTTTTTCAAATATATCAAAACAATTTTCTCCAGATTTATCTGGAATCACAGAAGACCTGGCCTGGCTCATAAGCTCTTGGTTCAGAGGAAGGAAAGAGGTGGCATAAATCTTCCTGACATGTCACTTTATTACAAATTAATTCAATTAAACAGATGGCTGGTATTGATAAAACCCTCGAAGAAACAAATAGTAAGTTCCCTAGTGCAAGCTTATAACGGTCCAGACCTGTTAAGGGACCTTTGGCTCCCTGCTTGGAAAATATATAAAAAACCTTCATGTGACCCTCTTTTGAGAGGAGTCTGTGAGGTCTGGAACTTGTTACGAGGGGAGCTGGCACCCCATCCATCTCCCATAACACATCTTAATCTCATTCCATATTTCTTGGAAGCAAAGCTAGACAGTCACACAAAACAGTTATCCATCCTGAGCAACCTTACACTAGCAGATCTTTGGTCTCAATGTACTTTCAAGGGCACTTTGCTTACCGAAAAATTATTATCTCAGGTAACAAGTACTCCCCTTAATCATCTACAAATTACTCATTTAACCAAAAATTTAGATAAGTTCATTAAAGCTTTTCCATCCTCTCAAGCGTTAACTTAACTAGAGTGAATAACAGTGGCCCAATGTAAACAAAGTAGGAAAATGTCACTTCTTAAAAGAAAGTTTATTGTTCAACAGGACTTGTCCAGACCTTTCTATATTAGATCTTGGGAAACAGATCTTAATTTAAAACTGACAGACCAGGAGGTAAAGTCAATTTTAGCCAGCTCACATGGCCATTCTAGATGTATCAGGCTACAGGAAAATAATTTCAAACTCCTAACTTGTTGGTACAAGTCGCCAGAATGGCTTTATGCCTACAAGCTTTCAAGCTCAAACATTTGCTGGCATTGCAATGAACATGTGGGCTCTCTAACGCATATCTGGTGTCTTGTCCACGGATAAGACCTTATTGGAATCAGATAGAAGCTAAGATACGTGAGGTAGTGGATAATTCATTCAACCTCCTACCAGAATATGTGTTTTTGGCAAAACCATTGACAGTTTACAGACCTTCCAAATCTAACCTGATTACTCACCTTCTTTCAGCAGCTAAGTCTCTTATTCCCCTAGCATGGCTTCAACCCCAGGCTCCTACGATCACGCAATGGTTAACCAAGGTTAATGAAATACGTAGATTTGAAGAGCTGACAAGCTGGCCAAACAGGACCCATGAGTCATTCAAAAACATATGAGGTCCCTGGTCGAGTAGTTTCCACCCAACTCCCAAACATTCTCCAGATTATTTGAAAACATAGTTAAACTGTAGGCCTAATAGTCACAATTGTCTGCGGTAAACCTGCTTATGTTAAGTTAAGGGATATACCCTTCAGGGTGTCATATATTTAGCCATAAGACATTGTCAGACTGTATAGAACTACCCCGCTTTCCTATCCCACCCCCCCCGACCACTTATCTATATCTTCTCTCATTACCTTTTCCCATTTCCCCTCCTCCCAAACCTTTAATAGGTTAAAAACTTACAATTGTTTTTAATCAGTCAATTTGTTATAAAAGTATGTATTTGAATGTGTCTAATGTTGAAATAACTTGTTTGTTTGTTACTCCAATAAACAAAGAATTTTCAAAAAAAATAATACTACATACCAGTCTGTATTTTCCAAGAAAGTCAGCCAGCCGCTTTTGGTTTAGGACTACCGGCATGTTCCGGAGCTCCACACAGTCTCAGGATACAAGATCTTCCCTTCTAACTAAAACTGTGCAATTTACTGTTTTAACAAAGCAAGCAGTAAGTGATCGATAAGCATTCTGATTGATAAGTATGCTGAAGTTGCAGGGCATGCTGTGAACCTCGAACCAAAAGTGCCTGGCTGACCTTATTTAAAGTTTCAGTGTCAATATGGAGTGATATATAGCCTGTTGTTGCATCATTGTGCCTAGAATGTGAATGCTGATGCCAAGACAGTAATGCTTTTTGCCTCCGATTGCCTGAAGCTGTCATCTGACTTCAGCTATAAACAAAGACCAGGAGAGCCTGGGGCCCATTGAGCTGCTTACTGGCGGAGGGGTAAGAGAGGTGAGTATAGCTGCTTGTTTAAAAAAAAAAATGTTATAGTGGGAAAGCCCCTTTAAGTGCTTACAAATATGAGAGTATTTTATTTTCATGAAAAAACGAATAGAAGAATCAGAGTGAAAAGATACTGAATGGAAATAGGCTGCAACAGTTTTACTGCTAAAAAGGTGACATGTGCGAACAATAGAACGTTTCCCCAGAGTGTCTCTTTAACATTGAAAGAACAACAGTGAACAAAGCTGAAAAAAGACACTCTTATAGTGTGTCTTCATCTAAAGGATGTCATGCCTAAATGGTTCATAATTGCTTTATGATTGTTGTTCTTATAATAAAGAAATCGTCTGCATATATAACAAGTTTCCATGATTGTTCTGGTATTACTAACATTTGCCTCATTTCCCAGCATTTGCATAGTTCATTAGGGAAGATCACTTACATTGCCTGGAGGAAACTATTCCTTCTGCTTCAAAATTCTGTATACATTGAAGACTTTGTTTCACCGCTTTCTTTATGATAACCTTGATTACATCAAGTACACTTATCTCTTGATATAAAACTAGATATTGTGTACTATAAAATCTCATATCTATCCATCTATCTATCTATCTATCTATCTATCTATCTATCTATCTATCTATCTATCTATCTATCTAACAATCTAGATTTAGTCATATCTCTCCAAACTGTACAACGGGTTTTTTTAGTTCATTTTACATTAGCTTTACAAAATAGATCATCTTTTCTCAAAAAATACAATAAAATCCAATGTTCTTAATTTTTTCCAACTCTAAACTGCTCATCTATATTCTACACATTAATTGAAAAATGACTTAGGAATAACTATCCCTATACACATCAATCACAATTACAATAAATATAAAGGAGGTACAAGAACAGCAATGCTAAGAACTATTAAATTCACTATTCTACCCCAAAACTTAGAACTTAGATGTAACCAGGGTTGCCAACTGTAAACAAAAGAAATTCCTGGATAGTCCGTAAAATAAGACAGTTTTTTTCATTGTCCATATAAAAAATTCATGATTTTTTGAGGCTGGTGGCACGTCGCTGCATGTACTCGCTCCCGTGCTATCACACAGGAGACGGTATAGCTGGCTCACTTTCAGAGTGGCCAGCAGGGGGGTGGCTTGAGGAGATTTCACTCCTCGCTCTCCCCCACCCCTCCCCATTCACTTGACCTACCGTCCATTTAAGTACTGAACCGCTGCTATTTACACTGAATGCCTATGTTTAAGCTGCATAAAATCCTGAATGATGATCGTTCAGTGTAAATAGCAGCCAATCAGTACTGAGCGGCCGCTGTGTTAAGTGAATAGAGAGGGGCAGGGGAGAGCGAAGAGTGAAATCTCCTCCAGCCGCCCTGCTGCGAGCCAGTGATATTCGCTCCTGTGTGACAGCATTGGAGCGAGTACATGTGGGGACGAGTGTCAAGCATCGTTTGCCCGACATTTGTCCCATGTAAATGGGGCTTTATTATAACTGTAAGTATCATTTTACAGCTCACAGTAAATTCTGGTAATGAGTTCATATCTGACTTATAAACATGTATCACTTTAATATGTATCTCTATCATCTTCATTATTTAGCATGGTTTTTAAATGTATCGGCAAAAAATGTTGACTTTTGTCTAGGATGTCTAGGATTTCTGCGCAAATTGTCCAGAGAAAGGAAAAATTCAGGTTGGCAACTCTGGTTGTAACTGCTAAGTTATCAAGCATAACTGCTGCTCTGAGACCAACGATCTGAGGGTTCCTACCTCAATTTGAAAGGAGCATATGATGTAAAGGACAATGAGAACTCATACACACAACCATATTGCACTTCTCTTTTGTATTGGCTCATAATAGAACACTCTTGAAGATACACAGAACATCAATTATTTCTCTATAGGCCTCCAATTTGAAATAAATATATACAAGAATTTTTTCCGAACAGATCACAAACATTATTCTCCACTAGTGGGATTACTTTTGGGGGAGAATAACTCTGTATATATATATGTAACCAAGCAGTCCAGGAACACTTGGTGTAAAGGCCAGTACAAAAACAAACTTGAGCCTTCTAGGTGATCATAGGACACCAACTCCCAAACTTCAAATATGCAAAGAAGGTCACACTATCACAGAAGAAGTTCATAAAATATTGCTGCTTTATCCAAATCCTGCAACATTTTGACAAGGTTGCCTTTATAAAGGGAACTTTATATACGTTGGATGATTTGAATAAAGCAGCAATATTTTTATGGCCTCTGTGGTGCTGTGATCCTCTTTGCAAATATATATGTAACCCAGTGTTTCTCAACCTTTTTCAGCTTCTAGCACACCTCATCAAAAAATGTTTACCTCATGGCACCCCTTGAAAAAAACCCTCTCTTACTCTCTCTTCCTTTGCTATGGCACCCCTAGGAGCATCTCACAGTACACAAGGGTGCAGTGGTGACCTGGTTGGGAATCACTGACAAAGCTTCCATTCTAGGGAGCTATATGGTCTGCATTCACTGTTTTAGGCCTCGTTCACACGAGCGTGTATTTGTGCGCGCGTATGTGCGCACAATACTACGCATCTATTGGAAGCATTGGTTCACTATGGTGTGTTCACATGTCCGTGTTTTACAGGCGTGTAAATTTGTGCACCTGCAAAAGATAGGACATGTGTGCACTACATAGGTCTGTGCTACGTGTTAATATTCACCTCATCACTGAACACTGTGACAGCACTGTCGCTGCTGCTGCCGCCGGCGGCCCTATTGAAAGCAATGGCATGCTGGCAACCCCTGCAATGATTTTCGGGGAAGGGCTTTAAATATAGGCCCTTCCCCAAAAATCATCCCTAGCTGGCGTAAAAAAAAAAAAATAATAAAAAAAAAATAAAATATATATATATATATATATATATATACACACACACACTCACCTCTCCGCCATTGTCGGGGCTTGGTGCGTCCAGCTGCTTGGCTCCCCTGCATTGTACTGTTCCCTCAGCCTCCTGAAAGGGCTGCGTCTGATTGGCTGAGCGCTCAGCCAATCACTAGTAGCGCTTATCCCTCAGTGATGAAGCCTGTTTGCGTCTTAATGACCAGGCCAAATTTTGGAAATCTGACATGTGTCACTTTAAAATAGAATTCAAAAGTCTAATGTATCCAATAGCACTCGCTCAATCCAAATATAAGATGGGGGGAGTTATAAATCACAGATCAACGCATAGTCTTCCAAGGGTTGTGAACCATCAACCCGAAAGTCACTCAAATATATAGTATAGAGTATGGCAGCATAAATGGTGCAGACAAGAAAAAGAGCATTTATTGTTTCATAGATAGATGCATAGGCAACATTTTGACCTTACGGGTCTTTCTCAAGCCTACAGACAATATCATACACAGAATAAATATACATACAACATAAAAAAATATATAAGACTAGTTAAAACAAGTGCAAAGACCAGGTATGATACATACCGCTATCTGTTGAAACAGAGCACTAGCTCCATGTTCTGGATGCCCATTATGACCACAGATTCCTATATATTTATAGTAATGGTGAGGTAGCGTCATAATCATGGGACCTACCATAGGCAATCCCACTTCCGGCATCCGGACATCCTCACCGGTATGTCGTATCACATGACCGCTCAATAACTAAATGTTATGGGTACTTCCCGTCCTTACCATCGCTGCACATGCGCTGTGTGACGTCACCACGTCAATGACGTGTGACGTCACCACGTCGACGACACATGGCACAAGGGCGCAGTAACAGGCACAACAGCGCGCATGCGCCTGACGTCACCAAGTCAATGACGTGTGACGTCACCATAGCAATGGTGGCTTAGGAGCGCAATAACAAGCATCACAGCGCACATATGCCTTGAGTAATATTTATTGCATAAAGTCCCCACGTCAATGTCTTGTGACGTAAGGACGCAGTGACAGGTATAGTACCGCGCATGCAAGTTTTGCATATCCTAGTAATTCTGACATTTGTCAGAATCACTGTTTTTTCGACACATATTGTACTTCATTTAGGTGGTAAAACTAGACTGATAGAAATTGTGAATATTTATTAAAAGTATTTTTACATTTTAAAAGTGTAATTTTTTCACATTTTCAACTGTAATATCTCAAATATGTGCAAACATAACGTACAAAGTTTTGATAATATATTCCATCTGTTTACTTGATTCTGGGCGCACATTTGAAAAGCTTAGATTTTTTTTAACCATTTAGGAGACAAATTTACCATTACTTATTGAGGAACACTTTGTTTTCCTACACCAAGTCAAAATTGCAAAGGCTCATAGGTGTCAGAATGATATGTACCCCCACAAATGACCCCATTTTAAAAACTACACCCCTTAATATATTCACTGAGGGGTATTTTGCCCACACTGTTTTTTTTTTCCGGAGTAATGCAATTTAGAGGATAAGAAAAATAAATTTCACATTCTTGCAAATATGTCATTTAAAAAACAGGATTTTTTTCTATGGTACACATGGAAATTAGGATTTTCACCCCAAAATGGATACCCTTGTTTGCTCTGTGTTCAGACACATACCCGCTGTGGCCCTAATATTATACCTTTATGCAAAACAGGGCCCAAACCGAAAGGAGCAGCCATTGGGCTTTCAGAACAGACATTTTGCTTGAAGGCCTTTTAGGCCCCATAGCACACTTGTAGAGACCTTGAGCAGCCAAAATGTCAGAGAACCCCCACAAATGACCCTATTTTGAAAACTAGACCCCTTAACGAATTCATCTAGGGGTGTACTGCATATTTTGACCCCACAGTTTTTGAATGAATCTAAGCAGAGCAGAAGGAAAAAATTACGATTTTCATTTCTTTGGCAATCGTGTCATTTTAAAATCAGTGTTTTTTTTTGCACAGCACACAAATGAATGAAGACTTTCAACACAAAATGGATACTCCATTTGTCCAATCTTATGTTTGGATGCACAATGGAGCCCAAACCAAAAGGAGCAGCCAGTGGCTTTCAGATCAGACATTTTGCTTGAAGGCGTTTTAGGCTCCATTGCACACTTTTAGATCCCTTGAGCAGCCAAGACGACAGAGGACTCCACAAATGACGTCATTTTGGAAACTAGACCTCTTCACAAATTCATCTAGGGGTGTTAAAATGAGATACTCCCATTTGTCCTGTGTTCAGAGACATACCCGTTACGGCCCGAATCTTATGTCCATATGCACAACAGAGCCCAAACCAAAAGGAGCATTGAAGTTCAACTGTTTTTAACGATTACGTGATCACTGGATACCGTTGGATAACGGTGATCACGTAACCAGAGACAGCTCACCGTGGCCCGCGTGCACTCCTCCAAGCTCTCAGCTACTTTTAATAGGCAGGAACACAGGGATTTTGAATTTTCATACCCTCCCCAGCTTCTGCACTTGCGTCCACAATTTTGCCATTGGACACATGTGCCAAAGTTTGGGAAAGGTCAGCAGATAAAAATCCCGTCGGGGGACGGAGGCCTTAGTTAAGTAATTTCACCTCCCCTTAAGGATCGGATCCGTGACAGGAGTTGAAATTTAAACTTTTTTTAACATTATGTGATCGCCGTTATCCATTGATTAGCGGCAATCACGTGACCTGGGACTGTGTCCCGTGGCACCCGGTGCAATCTCCAGGCTCTCAGCTATGTTTGGTAGCCAAGACCAGGGAGATTTTAAATTACCCAGGAAATCTGCAGCTTTCGCGAATGCGTCCCCCACTTTGGCAACAGGCATGTGCGCATATGCCAGGGTAAGGTCAGCAGATAAATCCAGGGGCCTTAGGTATGTCATTTCATCCTCCCTTATGAATATGATTCATGAGTGGAGATGAAACATTAACTTTTTAAACTTTTTTTACTTTACATTATCACCGTTATCCATGCGCCCGACGTTTCTATCAGGCATGCGTGCACAGGAGATGACCTAAGGTCCTGGAAGCACCAGATCGCCGCAGGACATCACAGAGAATAGGGTTGAGTATTTTTCACCTCCCCGGATCCATGAGGGGAGCTGAAGCTTTACCTTAATTTTACTTTTTTTTCCATATAATTTTTTATTAGAATTTTGTAATGCATACAATCTCATATTTCATAACATTGGTTACAGTAATGGAAGACCAAGTATGGTGTACATTTGTTCCGACATCAAACGCTGTTACAACATTGAGAGTAGAAATTCTAAGAAGTATACGAGAAGGTATCTCTTGCTCTATTTCCGTGCTACGTTTGACTATCTTCAATTATTTGTATTAACGTTTTTTATGAGAAAGTTTCCACCTTCATTACTTCAAGGATTTTGTTTTGTTTATCATTTTTGAGATATATCAAACTGAGAACATATATCAAACTAATAACATGAAGTGTCACCAGGATTTCCATATATTATTAAAATTTTTCAGATTGCTGTTAGATTTAGCATGTATTTTTTCATAGTTGTGGTCTGCCAAAGTATCCAATAGATCTTTAATATTTGGAGGACTCTCCAATCTCCATTTTCTGGTAATTATGAGCTTAGCGGTTAGTAGGTAGTGACATATCTATTTTCGATGGGATCTAGGGATGTGATCACATTCTAGTAGCAATAACGCAAGGTGGGGGCTACTTTTTACCCAGAGTCCCGTTATTTTTGGGATAAGGTCAAAAACCTCCTTCCAAAAATCATTTATTTTTGGACAGTCCCATAGGATGTGAAATAGTGTGCCTTTGTGTCCACATTTCCTCCAACATTGTTTGTCTTGATGAGAGAAGCTTCTAGCTAGTTTAACGGGGGTGTAATACCATCTTGTTAGTGTTTTGTAGTGGGTTTGAAGTACAGTTGCTGACAGTGTAGATTTGTTAGCCCAGTCAAAGGCTTTCAACCACTGGTGATTGGGCATTTTTCTCTTTATGTCTGTTTCCCAATTTATCAAATGAATTTTTTTTTGAAGCACCCATATCTCCTGCCAAGATGTTATTAAAAGCTCTTGTTTTAAATATTCGTGGGGCACCTTTGGTAGCAAAAAGTGATCTAAGATCTTCTGGGAAGCGCAAGGACCACAACCGATTTTCTTTCAAGAAAGACTGGATCCGATAAAATGAAAAACGCTCTCCAGCGTCCAATTTGAAGCGTGTAGAAAAGGTAGAGAAAAAAAGTATCCTCTCTCCCTCTAGTATGTCTGAGATGTGTTTGATCCCATGTCTCCTCCAAGCGCTGATATTTAGGTCTTGGATAAAAAAACGTAAGGATCTCCACTGGGAGCTCAATCGTCTAGTCTCTTTTTGAGTCTTTTTTAAATTTGTAGACGTATGTGTTCCAAGCTTGTAGAGTAGTTAGCATGGGGGGGGGGGGGGGACATGTCTTGAATACTCATTTGGAGTTGGATTTCTGGATATAAAGTCCCAATCATATATGCCTTTAGGAGGGAACTCAGGGATCTGCTCTTATTTAAATGGTTTTCTATTAGGCTCTACGCCGGGACTCCCGAGATATGTATCCAAGCCATAGACTGGTTAAGTATTGTTGCTTGGTAGTATGCATCAAGGTTAGGAACCCCCATCCCGCCTTATTTGCGGTGTAGGTAGAGAATTTGGGCAGCTACTCTAGGTCTTTTATTGCTCCAGATATATTTCATTAGTTGCTTTTGGAATGTATCTATAATTGTTTTTGGTAAAGGGTACATCAAAGTACAAAAGAAATATAGAATTTTTGGTAAGAGTAGCATTTTGTATAGGACAATCCTTCCCAACCATGAATGTTCCATCTTTCCCAGACGATCCAGTTCTTTTTGGAAGGAGTGGAAAAGAGGGTCTAAATTTAATGATACAATATTTGATAGTGGAAAACATAGCTTTGTGCCCAGGTACGGGATTTCAGATTGCCATTGGAAGGCAAACTCCTTTTGTATGTCTGTTTTTAAATGTTTATCTATGTTAATACCCTGGATTTGAGATTTATCAACATTTAATTTATAGTAAGAGGCTTCGCTAAACATTTTTAGACATTCAGAGATTTTTCTTAGAGAATTCAGGGGATCTGTCACAAACAAGAGGACATCATCTGCGAAGAGCCCTATTTTATGTTGTCTATGTCCCAGAGGTATGCCACTGATCTCAGGTGAGGTTCTAATTAATTCCGCTAAGGGTTCCATAATCATGGTCAACAAGAGGGGTGATAAAGGGCATCCCTGTCTGGTTCCATTAGTAATTTTAAATGGGGAGGATAAGGTCCCGTCTACTAGAACTCTCGCAGACGGAGCGGAGTATAAAGCCCGGACGGCTTGTAGGAATCTGTCTCCCACCTCAAATTTTTTGAGAGCTGCAAAAGCAAATGCCCAGTGAAGTCTATTGAACGCCTTCTCTGCATTCAGGGCAAGGAGGAGAGAAGGCGTCCGACTCGACCCAACCCTTGAAATCAAATCCAAAGCTCTTCTTGTACCATTTTGCCTGTCTTCTTGTGCCTGTCTTCCCTTGGTGAATCCCACCTGGTCGTTATGGATCACATATGGTAGAACTTCCAGAAGTCTTGTCGCTTAGAAGTTTAGTATCCAAATTAAGGAAGGAAATCGGTCTAAAATTGGACGGATTGGTGGGGGATTTACCCGGTTTAGGAATCGTAGTGATTGCCTCGTTAAAGGTTCGGACAAGATGGGGAGAGAGAGAAGGCGCAAACATTTTATAATATTCATTGGAGAAGCCGTCCGGGCCTGGGGACTTGAAATTTTTCAGATCTCCAATGGCTTTGGATAGTTCCACAACGGAAATGAGTCTATCTAGTTTTTGGGCTTTTTCCCCCAAAGTGGGGAGGGACATTTTGGAAAGAAATCTTTCAATGATAGAAGAGTTAGGCTGGGGAACAGAAGGATCTTCTTTTAAGTTATATAATTTAGAGTAATAAGTCTTAAATTCTTCCGCAATATGTTTGGGGGTGGGAAATTTTGCTGAGGGGGGTTGTTAGGATTTATCAGATAGGGAGTTTTAGTTTTTTCTCTTTTTGGTTTTGTAAGCTTAGCTATTAATTTTGAAGGCTTTTCTATATTTGAGTAGAAATTAGCTCTATAATACATGGAGTCTGTTTTAAAGTTGTTCACGAGGATTGATTTGAGGTCACGTCTAAGCGTCATCAATTTTTGCGCAAGTACGTTATTTTCCGGAGTGTCTTGTAGTTTTAGTTCTATTTCTTTTATTTTATCTAGCGTTTCGTTGATGAGTTTCCGTTTGTTTTTTTTGTGTTCATAGCTTATTTTTATTAAGATAACTCTTATGACCGCTTTGTGGGCGTTCCATATTGTAAAATTACTTAATTTTGGGTCATAGTTTAGGAGAAAATATTCATTAATAGCAGCGCTGATTATTTTTTGGTTTTCAGGAGATTTGAGAAGGTTTATGTCATTCCGTCAAATCTTAGGACATTTGTGGGGTGTTTTTAGTTCCAGTTTTAGTAGGATGGGAGAGTGGTCTGACTATGTTGTAGTTCCTATTTCTGATGAACGAATATATGGAAGCAACCACCTGTTTGATAGAAAGAGGTCTATCCTTGAAAAGGTTTTGTGTCGAGGGGAGAAGTATGAAAATTCTTTAGAGCATGAATTTAGGCATCAGAATGTGTCATAGAGATTTTCTTTATAAAGCCATGGGTTTAGAGTGGGTGCTGTTCTTTTTTTTGTAGATGTGCCAATAACTTTGTCTAGTACGATATTGAAATCTCCGCAGATTAATAGTTTCCCCTTTCGGATTTTTTCAATTTTTTTGTTTACTTTATTCGAGAATGATATTTGGGACTTATTGGGAGCGTAAATATTAACTAAGGTAATTAAATGTCCTTGTAGACTTCCCACTAAGATTATATACCTGCCATTTAGATCTGCAGTTTGTTCCTGCAGTACGAATTCGCAATTTTCTCTAAACGCCACAAGGACGCCTTTTTGTTTCTTATTTGCACAGGACATGTAAATTTGGGGGTATTTTTTGTTAAGAAATTTTGAACGTGAATGTTCTGAAAAATATGTCTCCTGGACACAAAATATATCGGCATTTGTCTCGTTTGCTTCTCTCCACATCATTTTTCTTTTGAATGGGGACTTTAGACCTTTGGCATTCTGTCAAGTGTCATCATGTCTCTGTAAACACATGCTAACATCTTGAATTAAAATCTCGGCGACAAAACAATAAAACATAAATTTACCAGGCACGACAAGCAATGTAAAGTCAATGGTTCCCAATTCTTTTGAGATTTTCGTTTTTGGATCTTGCTGAAGTTTGTACCTGTAAAAAGAGAACAGAAACACGCAACAAGCGAGAAAACAATACTTAATAAGCATCAGAGCAGGCTGTGATGCCTGTCTGCTTATTTTGTGGGGGAAGAAAAGTTCACCTGAACTGGTGCAGCCTATTTAGATCTTTGGCTTTAATAGGTGCTAGCAGCAGTTTATCTGGTGGTGATGTGTTTGGTCAGCAGAGACTCTTATTTTATCATTTAGGCGAAGAATTCGACATTGATCTCTGCGGATTCTTGCGCTGGGATGGGTTAAAGGGTAAACCTTGTTCGCTCTTCTGGATTCCCCATTTCCCTAGTGTGGATTCTCCATCCTTTGGGGAAGATATTACGTGTATAGAATTGTCCTTGTGGACTGGGAGCTTTGTGGGAAAACCCCATCTGTACGCTATGCTGGCTTCTCTCAAGGAAGAGGTGATCCGTGCAAAGGATTTTCTGTTTTGTACTGTAAATGCAGAAAGGTCAGCGAACAGACGCACCTCAGAGTATGGAGTAAGTAGAACTTTCACCTTTCTTGCTGTGAACATAAGAGCTTCTTTAATATGGAAGAAATGCACTCTTGCAATTATATCTCGAGGGATATTTTCTGCTAGGCATTTCGGTTTGGGCAGTCTATGCACTCTGTCGATTATTCGGTCTTGTTCGGAGGAATCTGGCAGAAGGGTCGCAATGAATCTAGAAAGATAATTTTTTAGCTCAGCTTGTCCAATGTTTTCGGGGACGCCTCTGAGTTTAATATTATTCCTCCTCTTCCTATCCTCTAGATCTGCCAGTTTGTGTTTGATCGCTGTTACTTCTTCCTCTAGAGTGTAATGGGCGTCGATCAGATTGTTGTGAGAAGAGGTAAATTCTTCCATTTTGTTTTCCACGTGATCAGTGCGCTCATTTAACTCTTGAAGCGAATATTGAAATGTGGAGGATATTTGTTTGATATCATTCTGTATTATGCCTCTTAATGCAATAATCATGCTTTTAATCCAAAAAGTCATCTTCTCCATTGCTGATACTGTGGGGCAAAGAGTCTGGGCTTCTGTTTTTCAGGGCTGCTTGAGGGAGACGAAGTATAGGAAGATGTGTTTGATCCCTGTGACATGGCCATTTTATATTTTTGCTTATTAATGGAGTAAGCGGCAGAGGGGCTTCCCCTCTCTTGAGAAAGTTCACTGCCTCCTCCTGCCTGACTCTGGGTATCTCCTAGGTGAGGTGGATATATGCCTTTTTGTCTTTTCTGTGGCCCCTTTGATTGTTTTATCTGCTGCTATGTGAAGGGTGAGGGGGACTGGGAGCTCCCATTCGCCATTTTAGGTGAGTTTTGACGTGAGCCTGTGTCTCCCTCCATCCCCTCGCTTACTTCTCCGCTCGCTGGACTGACTTGTGTCTCTGACCAAGAGATGCAGGAGTCGGTAGCTGGGTTCTTTACATCCAGGGGGATCATGGCTGGTCCTCTCTCCTCCTCTCTCTCCGGCTGCATGAGTGAGGGTGATGGCGGCTTCTGGATGTGAGTTGCCTGCTCCCCAGCCTCCGGACGCAGTAGAAAGAAGTCGGAGACTCTTTGAGGTGGCGGCTTAAACACTTTCCTCTTCGGCATGACAAGCAGGAGGATCGGCGCTCACTAAGGTAAGCTGGTTTTGCTCCTAATTGTATATAATGATAGCTTTTGGGCTGCTTAAAGACGGAGCTTAGCCAAAGACATCCGTCTTCTTTCTCAGTCAGGCCACGCCCCCTTTATTTTACTTTTTTGAACTTTTCTGTGATCGTCGTTATTCATCCTTCAGTATCTGGGAAGTAGAAGACTTCAAATGTCCTGGCCAATCTGGTCGTCTGTGCTTACGTTGCCATTTTCACTTAGGCGCACCTGTGCAGAAGATGCCGGAGGGTCTGTTCTGGACCAAAGCATCGCAGAGGATGGGTGTGAGTAGTTTCAGACCCCCTCATGGATGTGTTCTGTAAGGCGAGCTGAAACTATAACTTTTTTTTACTTTTAATTTACTTTAATGCGATCTGCTCTATCCATTGGATAGCGCTGATCACATGACTGGGAGGGGACTTCCTGTGGCCCCCTAAGGACAGCTCCAGGTTGTCGGCTACCTCCAGGAACCAACAGCATGGAGCTGTCACGTTCACAGCCCGCAAGACTTTAATCCTCAGGAAATACATGTTTTTAACTCCCTGAGGATCAAAGCCCACTTAGCTAGGACGTAAAAAGGCAATGGGGCCATCACTAAGAGGTTAAAACACCTCATCAACCATCACAATGATGCGGTACGTTAAAAAGCACCGTCGAACTCAGTGACATAGATTCGAAAATGCTAATCAAAATTGCAGGTAAACGCTGCTTGTAAAAGGTGAGGCTTTACTGAATCCATGTGTGAGAGTGGCCTTAGTCAATACTATTGATATCACAGTCAAGTTGAGGATGCCAGAGAAGGTGGGGAGACATGAAACAGCAAAACAGGAAGGAAGCCAAACCGAAAATGTATGTTGAGGCCTTAGTCAGACGGGCGTTTTTTTGCGTGATTTGCGCATGCGCATGCGTCCGGCGATTTTATAAAACCATTGCTTTGCAATGGTATCGGACACATGAGTGCTTTTTATGCGCTCATCCGATAAATTATAGAACAGAAATCGCAGATCGCACATATCTGCGATCTGCGATTCCTGTTCTCTTCTCTATATGCGCTCAATGAGCGACCCCATTGAAAACATATACTAGACAAATCATTCTTCTCTGCCACAGCTGTATCAGCTGTGGCAGAGAAGAACGATGTTTGCCCATTGAATTCAATGGAGCCGGCAATACAGCCGGCTCCATTGAAAGCAATGGGCTGCTGGCGAGCGCGGGATGAATTGTCAGAAAGGGCTTAAATATATAAGCCCTTCCCTGCAATTCATCCAGAAATGTGTAAAAATAAAAAAAAATGTATATACTCACCTTGTCCCGGCAGACGGAGTTCAGCGCGGCCGGCCGGCAGTTCTCTGAACTGCCCTCTGTAGTATTCAGCAGCTGGGGAATTAAAATCCCCGCCTGCTGAATGAGCTGCCTCTGATTGGTCACAGCCTGACCAATCAGAGGCAGCTCTCACTCACACCCATTCATGAATTCATGAATGGGTGTGAGTGAGAGCTGCCTCTGATTGGCTCAGCGCAGGGACCATATATATATATATATATATATATATATACTTTTTATATATATATATATATATATATATATATCCATTGTTTTCAATGGTTTAATTTACAGGAGAGTCTTTCCTCTCATACCTATTATGCTGAGATGGAGAAACTGAAGCCTGACCTGTTGCCATGTGATTCCTGCACAAGGATAGGACATATAATGTGCAGTGTCTTGCACATTGCACAGCATACAGATGGTGTTTCCAAATGTTATGCGATGTGAGTCGTGCCTTAGAATCCCGGGCGCAACTTGCTATTGGCCGTATAAATATGATCTCAATTGTATGACCAACTTTTCTCTTTATCCAGCAACATTTAATGTTATGTAAATATATCTATAAATTAAAATGCATGATCAACTACTGAAAACATAGAGGAATAGTTCAAGTAATGGGCGGCTGGTCTATCATTACATGTTGTTTTCCACTATTCTGTATAATTTTCTGCATATGTGATGAAGATATTTATTTAGCTTTTTTAACATTACTGAGAAGAAATGATTGATAATCATTTATGCAAAAAAATTACTATTAATGTAATATCAGCAGAGCTAATGGAAGTTGGAACATACTGTAAGTCATAAAAACACACACAAAAAATTAAAAATGAAAAGAAAAAAATTCCGTCATGCAAAATATGCAGAATTACCATAATGAATTTTGCACATTTAATCGGTTTAAATGAAATTTGAGCTGAGTGCACAGGTGCATTTTATGTACTCTAGTCTCAATCATAAATGACTATTTAAAATGTAATTTAAAATTCAAATAAGTATTAATTTACAGAAACATCATAATTCAACAAATATAAACTTGCACATAGAAATATGGACTGCAAACTAAAAAGTACTTTTGCAACTAAGTTGTATGCTGCACTTGTCATATAAGTTGAGTTTTTTTTAATTGTATGGAAAAACACTGCATAATTCACACTTATGGCTATAAATGTAGTATATACATATATGCAAAGTTTTTCTGATTGAATTGGGTGATCAGGAGGATATATGACAATAAATAAAATAGTTTACTTACACCATTGTTAGTATTTATATATAATGAATAACTTGAAGCTCTAGGATAATTATCTGGATCCTGGTCAGTGGGACCAAACAACGGGGTGGTTTGAGGTGTTCCACATTTGACCCAATACTCTTAGGTGGCTTTAGTGGTTATGCTGACCCTGATGGACACCTACCCTGAAATGTACTTTTGTGTTCCCAAAGGCTCTATTGGTAGAGAGACCGTGGCTCGTTCAAAATTACCATCTTCAGGCAGACATGATTTCTCTTGCAGACATAGCTGCTAAATATAATGCCCCAAGTAAAGGATTGTTTCACTACCTGCAATTCAAGCACTGAATTAAAAGCCTTCTCGCCAAATACGACCCTCTTCATAAATTGACTAGCTTTGAATACATATATCTTGAGTCTGTCTTTGAATCTGTACATCTCAATTTTCTAATCCACATTAAAGCAAGAACCACTCAACTAAGTAAAGAGAAATAACAGTCCATTATTACTATAAGACATGAAGGTCAGTCAATCTAGAAAATTTTAAGAACTTTCAAGGCATTCACAAGCACAGCAGTAATGAAAAACATCAAATGCTATGATGAAGCTGACTCTCATGAGGACCACCCTAGGAAAGCAAGACCAAGAGTTACCTCTGCTGTAGAGGATAAGTTCATTAGAGTTAAGAGCCTCAAGGTGCTTTTACATGAAATGATTATTGCTTGAATTCTCATAATCCACTGAGAATCTGAAAAATAATCATTCAGTGTAAATGCATGCATCAACTGAATGACAAATGAGATGTTTTTTACTAGAGATGAGCGAGCACCAAAATGCTCGGGTGCTCGTTACTCGGGACGAACTTTTCGCGATGCTCGAGGGTTCGTTTCGAGTAACGAACCCCATTGAAGTCAATGGGCGACCCGAGCATTTTTGTATTTCGCCGATGCTCGCTAAGATTTCCTTGTGTGAAAATCTGGGCAATTCAAGAAAGTGATGGGAACGACACAGCAACGGATAGGGCAGGCGAGGGGCTACATGTTGGGCTGCATCTCAAGTTCACAGGTCCCACTATTAAGCCACAATAGCGGCAAGAGTGGGCCCCCCCCTCCCAAAAACTTTTACTTCTGAAAAGCCCTCATTAGCATGGCATACCTTAGCTAAGCACCACACTACCTCCAACAAAGCACAATCACTGCCTGCATGACACTCCACTGCCACTTCTCCGGGCTTACATGCTGCCCAACCGCCCCCCCTCCCCCCCACAGCGCACACCAAAGTGTCCCTGCGCAGCCTTCAGCTGCCCTCATGCCACACCACCCTCATGTCTATTTAGAAGTGCGTCTGCCATGAGGAGGAACCACAGGCACACACTGCAGAGGTTGGCACGGCTAGGCAGCGACCCTCTTTAAAAGGGGCGGGGCGATAGCCCACAATGCTGTACAGAAGCAATGAGAAATAGAATCCTGTGCCACCACCATCAGGAGCTGCACACGTGGGCATAGCAATGGGGAACCTATGTGCCACACACTATTCATTCTGTCAAGGTGTCTGCATGCCCCAGTCAGACCGGGCTTTTTAATTCATAGACACAGGCAGGTACAACTCCCTATTGTGAAGTCCCTGTCGACCGATAGCATGGGTGGCTCCCTGGAACCCACCGGCGGTACATAAAAATATCCCACTGCAGTGCCCAACACAGCTGAGGTAGTAATGTCGTGCTTAATGCAGGTGGGCTTCGGCCCACACTGCATGCCCCAGTCAGACTGGGGTTCTTTACAAGTGGACACATGTAGGTTAAACTCCGTGTGCACCTACAGCATGGGTGGCTCCCTGGAACCCACCGGCGGTACATAGAAATATCCCATTGCATTGCCCAACACAGCTGAGGTAGTAATGTCGTGCTTAATGCAGGTGGGCTTCGCCCAACACTGCATGCCCCAGTCTGACTGGTAATATGTACCTTAACAGTAACCGCGTTGGTGGGAAATGGCCTCGCCGCCATCATGTCTTTGGGAAGCCTCTGTTTCCACACCCCAGAGACATACCATTAGCAGCGGTATAGGCAGAGCCCATAATTAGTAACATTTCAGCCGTAGCATTAGCGACAGGCCCCACTAACATATCACTAGCAGCATTATAGGGGGAGCACAGTCTTAGTTCCATTTCAGTAATAGTAGCAGCCTACACAGGCCCCAGTAACAATTCCGAAGCAGCAGTATAGGAGGAGCACAGTCTTAGTTCCATTTCAGTAATAGTAGCAGCCTACACAGGCCCCAGTAACAATTCCGAAGCAGCAGTATACTGGGAGCGCAGTCTTCGTTCTATTTCAGTAATAGTAGCAGCCTACACAGGCCCCAGGAACAATTCCGAAGCAGCAGTATAGGAGGAGAGTAGTCTTAGTTCCATTTAAGTCATTGTAGCAGCCTACACAGGCCCCAGGAACAATTCCGAAGCAGCAGTTCAGTGGGGGCGCAGTCTTAGTTCCATTTCAGTAGCTGCAGTATAGCCAAGGCCCAAGTTACATTTATGTAGCTAAAGTGTAGGCCAACCCCACACACACTTCTGTACCATGAGTGCAGGCGAAGAACATACAAATTGCTATGATTACACTGTAGGTGAGGGCCCAAAAAAATTGGTGTACCAACAGTACTAATGTACCTCAGTAAAAATTGGCCATGCCCAACCAAGATGGCAGGTGAAACCCATTAATCGCTTTGGTTAATGTGGCTTAAGTGGTAACTAGGCCTGGAGGCAGCCCAGTTTAACGAAAAATTGGTTCAAGTTAAAGTTTCAACGCTTTTAAGAGCATTGAAACATATAAAAATTGTTTAGAAAAATTAGATGAGTGAGCCTTGTGGCCCTAAGAAACATTGCCCGTTCAGCGTGATTACGTGAGGTTTCAGGAGGAGGAGCAGGAGGAGGAGGAGGAATATTAGACACAGATTGATGAAGCAGAAATGTCCCCGTTTTGGATGGTGAGAGAGAACGTAGCTTCCATCCGCGGGTGCAGCCTACGTATTGCTTACGTATCGCTGCTGTCCGCTGGTGGAGAAGAGAAGTCTGGGGAAATCCAGGCTTTGTTCATCTTGATGAGTGTTAGCCTGTCGGCACTGTCAGTTGACAGGTGGGTACGCTTATCTGTGATGATTCCCCCAGCCGAACTAAACACCCTCTCCGACAAGACGCTAGCCGCAGGACAAGCAAGCACCTCCAGGGCATACAGCGCTAGTTCAGGCCACGTGTCCAGCTTCGACACTTAGTAGTTGTAGGTGGCAGAGGCGTCACGGAGGACGGTCGTGCGATCGGCTACGTACTCCCTCACTATCCTTTTACAGTGCTCCCGCCGACTCAGCCTTGACTGGGGAGCGGTGACACAGTCTTGGTGGGGAGCCATAAAGCTGTCCAGGCCCTTAAAGACTGTTGCACTGCCTGGGCTGTACATTCTGCTCGATCTCCGCACCTCCCCTGCTACCTGGCCCTCGGAACTGCGCCTTCTGCCACTAGCGCTGTCGGATGGGAATTTTACCATCAGCTTGTTCGCCAGGGTCCTGTGGTATCGCAACACTCTCGAACCCCTTTCCTCTTCGGGAATGAGAGTGGGAAGGTTCTCCTTATAGCGTGGGTCGAGCAGTGTGTACACCCAGTAATCCGTAGTGGCCAGAATGCGTGCAACGCGAGGGTCTCGAGAAAGGCATCCTAACATGAAGTCAGCCATGTGTGCCAGGGTACCTGTACGCAACACATGGCTGTCTTCACTAGGAAGATCACTTTCAGGATCCTCCTCCTCCTCCTCCTCCTCCTCCTCCTCTTCCTCCTCAGGCCATACACGCTGAAAGGATAACAGGCAAGCAGCAGGGGCACCGTCAGCAGTGGGCCAAGCTGTCTCTTCCCCCTCCTCCTCATCCTCCTCATGCTCCTCCTCCTCCTCCTCCTGAATGCGCTGAGATATAGACAGGAGGGTGCTCTGACTATCCAGCGGCATACTGTCTTCCCCCGCCTCCGTTTCCGAGCGCAAAGCATCTGCCTTTATGGTTTGCAGGGAACTTCTCAAGATGCATAGCAGAGGAATGGTGACGCTAATGATTGCAGCATCGCCGCTCACCACCTGGGTAGACTGCTCAAAGTTTCCAAGGACCTGGCAGATGTCTGCCAACCAGGCCCACTCTTCTGAAAATAATTGAGGAGGCTGACTCCCACTGCGCCGCCCATGTTGGAGTTGGTATTCCACGATAGCTCTACGTTGCTCATAGAGCCTGGCCAACATGTGGAGCGTAGAGTTCCACCGTGTGGGCACGTCGCATAGCAGTCGGTGCATTGGCAGATTAAAGCGATGTTGCAGGGTGCGCAGGGTGGCAGCGTCCGTGTGGGACTTGCGGAAATGTGCGCAGAGCCGGCGCACCTTTACGAGCAGGTCTGACAAGCGTGGGTAGCTTTTCAGAAAGCGCTGAACCACCAAATTAAAGATGTGGGCCAGGCATGGCACGTGCGTGAGGCTGCCGAGCCGCCACCAGGTTACGGCCGTTGTCACACACGACCATGCCCGGTTGGAGGCTCAGCGGCGCAAGCCAGCAGTCGGTCTGCTCTGTCAGACCCTGCAGCAGTTTGTGGGCCGTGTGCCTCCTATCTCCTAAGCTGAGTAGTTTGAGCACGGCCTGCTGACGCTTGCCCACCGCTGTGCTGCCACGCCGCGCGACACCGACTGCTGGCGACGTCCTGCTGCTGCTGATACATCTAGATTGCGAGACAGAGGTTGAGGAGGAGGAGGAGGAGGGTGCTTTAGTGGAGGAAGCATACACCGCCGAACATACCACCACCGAGCTGGGGCCCGCAATTCTGGGGGTGGGTAGGACGTGAGCGGTCCCAGGCTCTGACTCTGTCCCAGCCTCCACTAAATTCACCCAATGTGCCGTCAGGGAGATGTAGTGGCCCTGCCCGCCTGTGCTTGTCCTCGTGTCCGTAGTTAAGTGGACCTTGCCACTAACCGCATTGGTGAGGGCGCGTACAATGTTGCGGGAGACGTGGTCGTGCAGGGCCGGGAAAAGTAGTGGCGACTTGGAACTGAGTAGCGCGGGGCCGCCGCCGCCATCATAGCTTTGAAAGCCTCCGTTTCCACAACCCTATACGGCAGCATCTCAAGGCTGATAAATTTGGCTATGTGGACGGTTAATGATTGAGCGTGCGGGTGCGTGGCGGAGTACTTGCGCTTGCGCTCCAACAGTTGCGCTAGCGACGGCTGGACGGTGCGCTGAACTACACTGGTGGATGGGGCCGAGGACAGCGGAGCTGAGGGTGTGGGTGCAGGCCATGAGACGGTAGTGCCTGTGTCCTGAGAGGGGGGTTGTATCTCAGTGGCAGGTTGGGGCACAGGGGGAGAGGCAGCGGTGCAAACCGGAGGCGGTGAACGGCCTTCGTCCCACCTTGTGGGGTGCTTGGCCATCATATGTCTGCGCATGCTGGTGGTGGTGAGGCTGTTGGTGGTGGCTCCCCGGCTGATCTTGGCGCGACAAAGGTTGCACACCACTGTTCGTCGGTCGTCAGGCGTCTCTGTGAAAAACTGCCAGACCTTAAAGCACCTCGGCCTCTGCAGGGTGGCATGGCGCGAGGGTGCGCTTTGGGAAACAGTTGGTGGATTATTCGGTCTGGCCCTGCCTCTACCCCTGGCCACCGCACTGCCTCTTGCAACCTGCCCTGCTGATGCCCGTGCCTCCCCCTCTGAAGACCTGTCCTGTGTAGGCGTTGCACACCAGGTGGGGTCAGTCACCTCATCGTCCTGCTGCTCTTCCTCCGAATCCTCTGTGCGCTCCTCCCTCGGACTTACTGCCCTTACTACTACCTCACTGCAAGACAAGTGTGTCTCATCGTCATCGTCCTCCTCACCCACAGAAAGTTTTTGAGACAGTTGGCGGAAGTCCCCAGCCTCATCCCCCGGACCCCGGGAACTTTCCAATGGTTGTGCATCAGTGACGATAAACTCCTCTGGTGGGAGAGGAACCACTGCTGCCCAATCTGAGCAGGGGCCCGAGAACAGTTCCTGGGAGTCTTCCCGCTCCTGAGCATATGTCATTGTAGTGGAGTGAGGAGGCTGGGAGGAAGGAGGAGCAGCAGACAGAGGATTCGGATTTGCAGCAGTGGACGGCGCAGAACTGTGGCTGGACGATAGGTTGCTCGAAGCACTTTCTGCCATCCAGGACAGGACCTGCTCACACTGCTCATTTTCTAATAAAGGTCTCCCGCGTGGACCCATTAATTGGGCGATGAATGTGGGGACGCCAGAAACGTGCCTCTCTCCTAATCGCGCAGCAGTCGGCTGCGACACACCTGGATCAGGAGCTCGGCCTGTGCCCACACCCTGACTTGGCCCTCCGCGTCCTCGGCCGCGTCCACGTCCTCTAGGCCTACCCCTACCCCTCAGCATGCTGTATTACCAGTGATTTGATTTCACAGGCAGGAAATAAATTGGCGCAAGCCTGCAGGCCAAATATAATTTTTTTACTTTTTTTAAAAAGGAAAGGCCCACTGCCTCTAGTGAATGAATAATAAGTTTAATAACTGTGTTGCGGCCCAGCAAAAGTGTCACAGAACTTTACTGTTGCAGAGTTATTAACTGTGGCAGAGCAGGTATTTCCCATGCAGGAAAGAAATTGGCACAAGGCTGCACTCAACCGTAGCTGGTTGCGTCTGATTTTTTTATGTTCTCCACGCAGCACACACGTACCCAGAGCCCTGACGGCTGTCAGAGGCAGGGCAAATATACTTTTTTCCCTTTTGTTTAAAAGGAAAGGCCCACTGTGCCTATTCAATGACTAATATAACTGTGTTGCGGCCCTGCAAAAGTGTCACAGAACTTTACTGTTGCAGAGTTATTAACTGTGGCAGAGCAGGTATTTCCCAGGCAGGAAAGAAATTGGCGCAAGCCTGCACTCAACCGTAGCTGGTTGCGTCTGAGTTTTTAAATGTTCTCCACGCAGCAAACACGTACCCAGAGCCCTGACGGCTGTCAGAGGCAGGGCAAATATACTTTTTTCCCTTTTGTTTAAAAGGAAAGGCCCACTGTGCCTATTCAATGACTAATATAACTGTGTTGCTGCCCTGCAAAAGTGTCACAGAACTTTACTGTTGCAGAGTTATTAACTGTGGCAGAGCAGGTATTTCCCAGGCAGGAAAGAAATTGGCGCAAGCCTGCACTCAACCGTAGCTGGTTGCGTCTGATTTTTTTACATTCTCCACGCAGCACACACGTACCCAGAGCCCTTAGGACTGACAGAGGCAGGGCAAATATACTTTTTTCCCTTTTGTTTAAAAGGAAAGGCCCACTGTGCCTATTCAATGACTAATATAACTGTGTTGCGGCCCTGCAAAAAGTGTCACAGAACTTTACTGTTGCAGAGTTATTAACTGTGGCAGAGCAGGTATTTCCCAGGCAGGAAAGAAATTGGCGCAAGGCTGCACTCAACCGTAGCTGGTTGCGTCTGATTTTTTCACGTTCTCCACGCAGCACACACGTACCCAGAGCCCTGACGGCTGTCAGAGGCAGGGCAAATATACTTTTTTCCCTTTTGTTTAAAAGGAAAGGCCCACTGTGCCTATTCAATGACTAATATAACTGTGTTGCGGCCCTGCAAAAGTGTCACAGAACTTTACTGTTGCAGAGTTATTAACTGTGGCAGAGCAGGTATTTCCCAGGCAGGAAAGAAATTGGCGCAAGCCTGCACTCAACCGTAGCTGGTTGCGTCTGATTTTTTTACGTTCTCCACGCAGCACACACGTACACAGAGCCCTTAGGACTGTCAGAGGCAGGGCAAATATACTTTTTTCCCTTTTGTTTAAAAGGAAAGGCCCACTGTGCCTATTCAATGACTAATATAACTGTGTTGCGGCCCTGCAAAAGTGTCACAGAACTTTACTGTTGCAGAGTTATTAACTGTGGCAGAGCAGGTATTTCCCAGGCAGGAAAGAAATTGGTGCAAGGCTGCACTAAACCGTAGCTGGTTGCGTCTGATTTTTTTACGTTCTCCACGCAGTACACACGTACACAGAGCCCTTAGGACTGACAGAGGCAGGGCAAATATACTTTTTTCCCTTTTGTTTAAAAGGAAAGGCCCACTGTGCCTATTCAATGACTAATAACTGTGTTGTGGCCCTGCCTACACAATTCTGTGCCTGTAGTATCAATGCAGGGTTCAATGCTCTGCACCGCCGATTTTGAGAAAAAAGAAAAAAAGCTACACAGCTAACAGCAGCCTGCACAGTACTCCACACGGTTAAATGTGGCCCTAGAAAGGACCGTTGAGGTTCTTGAAGGCTACACTCACTCCTAACACTCTCCCTGCCTAAGCACCACTTCTGTCCCTAATGCCGGGTGCAATGCTCTGCACTGCCGATTTTGAGAAAAAAAAAAATTTCTCCACTGCTAACAGCAGCCTGCACACACGTAGATGTGGCCCTAAGAAGGACCGTTTGGGTTCTTGAAGCCTACACTCACTACAAACACTCTCCCTACAGCAACTCCAATAGAACAGCACTTTCCCTCAGCTAACTCACAGGGCATCTGAGGCGAGCCTTGGGAGGGGCCGATTTTTATACTCGGGTGACATCTGATCTGCCCAGCCACTCACAGCAGGGGGGTGGTATAGGGCTGGAACAACACAGGAGGAAGTTGCAATGCCTTCCCTGTCTTTCAATTGGCCAGAAAAGCGCGCTAACGTCTCAGAGATGAAACTGAAAGTAACCCGAACACCGTGTGGTGCTCGTTACGAGTAACGAGCATCCCGAACACGCTAATATTCGCCCGAGCATCAAGCTCAGACGAGTACGTTCGCTCATCTCTATTTTTTACTTCTCTTTTATCATTCAGTTTTTGCATGCAGAAAACTGAACAATGTATCGTTCAGTGTAAACAGACAATTGTTCACACATGAATGACTGCCTGCTTACTGTAAATGGAGGTGGGTTGGCTTGAACAATCCCTGACCCACTCCACCTCCATCCAGTCCGCACATAAAGCAATGCTCAATCCTGTGTAAAAGCACAATAACGATTATCGCTGGAGTAAGCTATCAGTTATCATTTGCCCAAGTGCTCATCCCATGTAACAACACCCTCAAAAACTACAAAATCACAATGCCTCAGAATAAAGACCACATAAATGCTTCACAGAGTTCAAATGCCAGACACATCTCAACATCAGCTGTTCAGGGGAAACTTCAAGAACCAGGCCTTTACGATTGAATTGCTGCAAAAAAGTTTTTAGTATGGAACATCAAGATGAAGAAAAGAATTACCTGAACCAAGAATCACAAGGAATGGGTATTAGACCCTTGCGAATTTGTACTTTGGTCTGATGAGTCAAAATTTGAGATTTTTCGTTCCAACTGTCGTGGCTTTGTGAGACACAGAACAAGTGGTTTCTACATGCATGGTTCCTGCAATGAAGCATGGAAGAGCAGAGATGATGGTGTGAGTGTGTTTTACTAGTAATACTGTTGCTGTTGTATTTAAATTCAAGGCATAGTTAACCAGCATAGCTACCGCTGAATTCTGCCGTGACATACTATCCAATCTGTTTTGCGTTTAGTGAGAACAGGTTTGTTTTTCAATAGAATTCATGAATGGGTGTGAGTGAGACCTGCCTCTGATTGGCTCAGCGCTGAGCCAATCAGGGGCAGGTCTGACTCACACCCCCTTCACACCCACTGCAGGCCGGCCGCGCTGCACTCCGTCTGCCGGGACAAGGTGAGTATATATATATATATATTTTTTTTTTACACATTTCTGGATGAATTGCAGGAAAGGGCTTATATATTTAAGCCCTTCCCGACAATTCATCCCACGCTCGCCCGCAGCGCATTGCTTTCAATGGAGCCGGCTGTATTGCCGGCTCCATTGAATTCAATGCGCTGGACAGCTCCGGCCCGTTTCTAATGAAATGGGGATAGGAGCAGATTTTTCGGGCAATTTTTGGGCCCCGGTCACGCGATTTGCGGATGCGCATCCGTCATGCGATCCGCAAATCGCGTGAAAAAACGCCCGTGTGACTAAGGCCTAACTCTCCAGGTCATTTGATTTGTAACCCCTTTTTAAAACAAAAAATGTGTACGTATTAGTTGCTGGCCATGCTTTATTGTACTGTTGTACAGTTTTCATTTTGTTTAATTTTTTAAATATTACAAATGTCATGAAACACAATCTGAGTATTTTGTGTTATTTTTGAAGTGTTTATGGGGAGGAGGGGTGTAATATTATATGCAGAAGTACCATAGATCAAACAGACAGTGAAGTGAGTTTGAGAATTTCTCAAACTTAAGACAAAGTAAAACACACTCAGAAAAATATGAACATAAATTCACTGTGCGACACAATTTTTGTCACAGATAAGCAGATAGGTGTCTTACAGTAACTTTAGTGCGCTGAATTCAAATATGATATCTGTTTTTTTCTGTCACGTAAGGTTTTCCAGTTATGGGGAATAATGTAATATGTAATCCACTTGCCGTTGTATTGTATTTTTTTAAAATCTGCCTATACAATTAATCCAGTAATCTCGCCATTAACTTTGCTTAACAAAAAGAATAGAAAAAGTGATTGTGCAACTGTTTCACAATCACTGTTACACACCGTGCTGACTGAACACTATAAGGGGTAGATTTATGTAACATATACAGTATGTTTCCATGCAGCAGAAACACTGCGGATCCTCCGCCAGTAAGTTTTAATTAATGAACTGCGTTTTACAGGTCATTGGTAAGACTAAATAAAAGAATCAATATAACAACAAAAATACATGTTTTGTATCGCTGTGTCCATGAAAGTCCAATATATCAAAGTATGCATTATTTACTCCGCAAAGTGAACATCATAAAAGAAAAATTAAACCGACAGAAATGCTCTTTTTTGGTCATTCTGTCTTCAAGAAAAATGCAATAAAAAGTGATCAAAAAGTCTTATGTATTCCAAAATAGTAATGTAAACTGCAGGACATCTCACAGGAAATGAGCCCTTGCATAACTATGTGGACGGAAAAATAAAGAAGTAATTGTGTTCAAAAGATGGCAGCAGAAAATATTTTAAAAAAATTAAATATCTTTGGGAAAAAAAAATAAAAGTAGTACAGCAAAAACAAAACAACATAAATTTGGTGTTGTATTAATCGTACTGACCCATAAAATAAAGTTATCATGTCATTTTTGTTGGAGTTTGTGGACCATAGAAGCAAGATGCTCCGAAAGATGGCGAAATTTCGAGTTTTTTTTTAATTTACTCCACTTAGAACTTTTTAAAAGTTTTCAGTACATTATATGGTACATTAAATAGTGCCATTAAAAAATACAACTCGTCCCGCAAAAAACAAGCCCTCATACAGCTATGTTGATGGATAAATAAAGGAGTTACGATTTTTTAAAACAAAAAGAAAAGCTTGGTCACTAAGGGGTTAAATAATTAGAAAATGAGACGTGCTGCTAATTATTCAGTTTAAGGCCTTAGTCAGACGGGCGTTTTTTGCCGCGATTTGCGCATGCGCATGCGTCCGGCGATTTTATAAAACCATTGCTTTGCAATGGTATCGGACACATGAGCGCTTTTTATGCGCTCGTCCGATAAATTATAGAACAGAAATCGCAGATCTCACCTATCTGCGATCTGCGATTCCTGTTCTCTTCTCTATATGCGCCCAATGGGGCCGGCGGCAGCAGCGCCGACCCCATTGAGAACATATAGAAGACAAATCATTCTTCTCTGCCACAGCTGTAACTGCTGTGGCAGAGAAGAACAATGTTTGCCCATTGAATTCAATGGAGCCGGCAATACAGCCGACTCCATTGAAATCAATGGGCTGCCGGCGTGCGCGGGATGAATTGTCAGGAAGGGCTTAAATATATAAGCCCTTCCCTGCAATTCATCCAGTAATGTGTTAAAATAAAAAATATATATATACTCACCTGCTCCCGGCAGCCGGAGTTCCGTGCGGCCGGCCTGCAGTGGGTGTGAAGGGGGTGTGAGTCAGAGCTGCCCCCTGATTGGCTCAGCGCTGATATATGCGCGAATCGCATGCGCATGCGCAAATCGCGCGAAAAAACGCCCGTCTGACTAAGGCCTCAGGGGTCAATAAGTAGTCTGCATACAAATCCCTAACTCTAAAGACAGAAGATCCAGGCCTTGTTTGTGGTCCTAGATCAATTATGACCAATGATATAGGCTGCTGTTCTTTCAGATCGAAAGCAGTATCATAAAAGTAGATGTATTGATGTAAAAGACAAAACTGGATGATGAAGTTTACATTTTCAACACCCATCTGGATACTGGCCTAGAAAACTTGTAATTTAATCACCAATCTGCCAAATGCATATTCAATGAATATGTGGGCCCACATAAACCTATAATTAAAAATGCAACTCCTGTCACCCAAGTATCTCAGTTGAAACAGTTGCTTTACATTTTTGGTGAAGCTGAAAGCCCTCATCATCAACACTGACAAATGAGGAGAGTGGGCCAGATGATACAGGCAGTATGTTATCTGAGGGTTCAGGGAGTCCAAATTTGTTTCCAATTGTAGGGGAAAAAACACAATAAATTAGACATTATAGATTCACATTCCTTTCTTGTTTGCTTTAAACACACATCAACCAACCCCCCCCCCCCCCCATAACATGTATCTGTACTTGATTTCAGAAAGTTATTGCAACTACTATTCTTGTATATGGTGTTTTCTGCATAGCCACTACTAATGCAAAAAAATCTAAGCAGTATTTCTTTTTATCTGAGGGTGACAATGAGTCGTTCCCCTGCTGATACGCACTGTGGCATATTGGCATCTGGGAATGTAATTCCATGGTCCAGCTGATCTAGTCAAAAATTTCCCATAGGTGCTCATACAACATGTGGAAGTGGCCTTTCTAGACCTGAAACATCAATAAACACAAAATCTCCTCTTTCACCTTGGTTCCTCTAGCATTTCACAAATCTTCTAGATTAGAGATGAGTGAACGTACTCGGTAAGGGCGATTTCGCAATCGAGCACCGCGATTTTCGAGTACTTCACTACTCGGGTGAAAAGTACTCGGGTGCGCTGTGGGTGAGCGGGGGGTTGCAGCGGGGTGTGGGTGGGAATGGGAGAGAGAGAGGGCTCCCCCCTGTTCCCCGCTGCAACCCCCCACTCCCCTCTGCAACCCCCCGCCCCACAGTGCCCCCGAGTACTTTTCACCCGAGTAGTGAAGTACTCGAAAATCGCGGTGCTCGATTGCGAAATCGCCCTTACCGAGTACGTTCGCTCATCTCTATTCTAGATACCAGCCAAGCAGAGAGGCTACAGCTGTTTTTTTTCTTTCAGATGTGAAAAGTAGATTGCATCATATAGAAGTAAAAAAACAGACATACAGAGTACATATGGATGGCATACAGATTGGCACATGGATAAAAAAAACTTACATTTTTTGGAGATACAATACAAATTATTTTCTAATATGTTTGTGTGTCTTTGGCCTAACTGAAATTCACCATGGACATCCAGCTTTAACTTTATTAGCACTTAATTAATTTGGTTCTTACGTTGAAGCTTTTCCCATAACCTTGACATTGGGTTTAAGGGAATTTAGACTACAACCTCAGTCTGAAAGTTTTGTCACAAAGAAAACCTGTGAGGCAGATGCCTTTCATATTTTGTTCACATGTTGGCAGTTCCAATTAGCCATTGTAACTCCTTAAGTGTAGTAAATATACGGCGCTTGGTCTTGGGCTTTAATCCCCACCAATAGCAGATATACAGTCCAAGATTAAAGTCTTTGCTCCTGCAATCAAGCAGGAGCAGGTCGGGTATTCAGCTATTTGTCATAACTGAAGACCGAGAGGAAATGGTAGAAGTGGTACACAGTGCTCAATGACCACGACCACGTGACCACCGGGTACTTCCTGTTACAGCAGAGCTGCAGGGTCCTAGCAGACCCCGATCAGCTCTGCTAGTGACTGTTGTCACTACAGGAGAATGTTCTCCCCTGTAACTGGGGCTTCTATGGATGCCCTAGCTACAATAGATAAGTGTAAAATAAAAAAAGAAAAAGACCATGCAAATGTCCCTGAGAGGTCTTATATAGGGAACATAGATGGTAAAATAAAAATAGTTACAAGAATAAGTAAAAAAAATGCAGAATAAAATAAAAATATATACATAAAATAGAAAATGACCCACCGCTGACGCCAACCACAACCGTCGCCATGTGCGCCCTGTAATCCAAGACTATACAAATCTTATATCAAAATGTCTGAAAGAAAATAAGGAACCCATTCAAATACTTTATTTTAGTGTAAATATACTAATCAAATAAAAACAACTATAAATTTAAAAACAAACAAACATTTTTTATAGCTTTTTAACCTCAAAACCCCCTAAAAATGGTAAAAACAGGCAGTAAAAAAGCAATAAAAAATAGGTCTATGTGTCATGAAAAAAAAAACACAGAAAAAATAATTTTGGTAGCTGAAGGAAAAAAATGGGTCAGTAAAACCACTATATGGGAAAATCTGTATTGTATTTTTGTATTTTCAGTTTTTAAATCATAGTGTCATAGTATGTTAGGCTGAATGAAGACAATGTCCATCTAGTTCTGCCTGGTTTAACCTCCTCTTATTGGTCCAAAGGAAGGCAAAAAAAAAACCTGTGAGCGAATTAGCTCCTAAGAAGGAAACAATTTCCTTCCTGACTCCATATGATAGCCTGAGTAATTCCTGGATCAACGTTTGAGATAAACAACCCCGCTGGTCACCTAATGTCTATATCCTGTAATATTGTAGTGCTCTAGAAAGACATCTAGTCCCCTCTTAAATTTGTCTATGGATTTTGCCATCACCACGTCCTCAGGCAGAGAGTTACATAGTCTCACTGCTCTTACAGTAAAGAACCCCCTTCTATGTTGGTGATGAAAGCTGATTTCTTTTAGATGTGAAGGATTCCCTCTTGTTACCGTTGCAGTCCTAGGTATAAACAGATCATAGGAGAGATCCTTGTATTTTCCCCTAATGTATTCATACATAGTTATTTGGTCACCACTTAACCATCTTTTCTCCAGGGTAAATAATCCCAATTTTGATTGTCTCTCTGGGTATTCTAGTCCTCCCACTCTGTTTATTAATTTAGTTGCCCTTCTTTGACCCCCCTCAAGCACTGCAACATCTTTCTTGAGCACCAGTGTCCAGAACTGTACACAGTATTCCATGTGAGGCCTGACAAGTGCCTTGGATTGAGGAAGAATTATGTTCTTGTCCCTCGCCCCTATGCCTCTTTTAATGCATCCCAAATAGAGATGAGCGAGCATACTCGTCCGAGCTTGATGCTCGTTCGAGTATTAGGGTGCTCGAGATGCTCGTTTCTCGAGACGAGCACCACGCGGTACTCGTCTCGATTAAACGAGCACTGACCATTGAATTCAATGGAGCCGGCAATACAGCTGGCTCCATTGAAAGCAATGGGCTGCTGGCGAGCGCGGGATGAATTGTCAGGAAGGGCTTAAATATATAAGCCCTTCCCTGCAATTCATCCAGAAATGTGTAAAAATAAAAAAAAATATACTCACCTTGTCCCGGCAGAATGATGTTAGCGCATTGAATTCAATGGAGCCGGCAATATAGCCAGCTCCATTGAAAGCAATGCGCTGCGGGCGAGCGCGGGATGAATTGTCGGGAAGGGCTTAAATATATAAGCCCTTCCCTGCAATTCATCCAGAAATGTGTAAAAATAAAAAAAAATAAAAATATACTCACCTGGTCCCGGCAGACGGAGTTCAGATTGGTCCCTGCGCTGAGCCAATGAGAGGTAGCAGTCACTCACCCATTCATAAATTCATGAATGGGTGTGTGAGTGAGATCTGCCTCTGATTGGTCATGCTGTGACCAATCAGAGGCAGCTCATTCAGCAGGCGGGGATTTTAAATCTCCGGCTGCTGAATACTACTCACAGCTGTTCAGAGCAGTTCAGGAGGACTGCCGCCGGCCATGCTGAACTCCGTCTGCCGGGACCAGGTGAGTATATATATTTTTTTTATTTTTACACATTTCTGGATGAATTGCAGGGAAGGGCTTATATATTTAAGCCCTTCCCGACTATTCATCCCGCGATCGCCGGCAGTCCATTGCTTTCAATGGAGCCGGCTGTATTGCCGGCTCCATTGAATTCAATGGGCTAACATCGTTCTTCTCTGCCACAGCTGCTACAGCTGTGGCAGAGGAGAACGATCTTTATGCTGACAGTGCGGGGGGGAGGGGGAGGGGGTCTCACTCTTGCCACTATTGTGGCTTAATAGTGGGACCTGGGAACTTGAGATGCAGCCCAACATGTAGCCCCTCGCTTGTCCTATCCGTTTCTGTGTCGTTCCCATCACTTTCTTGAATTTCCCAGGTTTTCACAAATGAAAACCTTAGCGAGCATCGGCGATATACAAAAATGCTCGAGTCGCCCATTGACTTCAATGGGGTTCGTTACTCGAAACGAACTCTCGAGCATCACTGAAAGTTCGACTCGAGTAACGAGCACCCGAGCATTTTGGTGCTCGCTCATCTCTAATCCCAAAACTTTATTTGCTTTTGCAGCAGCTGACTTGCATTGATTGCTCCAGTTAAGTCTACAGTCTACCAGTACCCCCAGGTCTTTTTCCATATCACTTTTTCCCTTTCAATACCCCATTTAGTGTACATTGATGACATCCATTTCTACTGACCATGTGCATAACCTTACATTTATCAATGTTGAACTTCATTTGCCTTTTTTCAACCCAAGCCCCCAGCTTATCTAGGTCCATTTGTAGCACTGAAATTGTCCTCCGTTGTATTAATTGTCTTGTATAATTTTGTATCATCTGCAAAAATTGAGATTTTATTGTGCAGTTCCTGTATCAGGTCATTGATAAATATGTTGAACAGAATGAGGCCTAATATTGAACCCTGTCGTACCCCACTAGCAACGGTGACCCAATCAGAGTATTAACCTTTTATTACCACCCTTTGCTTTCTATCTCTGAGCCAGTTCCATACCCAGATACATATGTTTCCACCCAGACTAAGCTGGCTTATTTTATATATTAACCTATCATGCAAAACGGTGTCAAATGCTTTAGAGAAATCCAGATATATGAAATCAATAGACTCTTCCTGGTCCAACCTAGAACTTACTTCATCGTAGAAGCTGATCAAATTAGTCTAACACGATCGACCTCTCATGAAACCATGCTAATGAGGAGTTATGCTGTTGTTTTCCTTGAGGTATTCTAGGATGGTGTCTCTCAGAAACCCCTCAAATATTTTTCCAATTATTGAAATGAGACTTACCGGCCTGTAGTTACAAGGCTCTCTTTTAAACCCCTTTTTGTATATTGGAACCACACTGGCAATGTGCCAATCCAGCAGTACAACCCCGGTCTCAATAGTGTCCCTAAATGTAAGAAATAGTGGTCTAGCTATCACATCACTTAGTTCCCTTAGAATCTTTGGGTGTATTTCATCTGGGCCCAGCGATTTATCGATTTTGATCCTCTTTAATCGGTTCTGCACTTCCTCCTGTGTTAGGCATGCAATGTTTAGTAGGTAGTTTGTTTTATTCCCCTGCATCTCATGTGTCATTTCATTTTTACTCGTGAATACACTAGAAAAAAAAAACTATTTAATAGATTTGCCTTCCCACTATCATCTTCCATAGTTTCTCCTGTATTATTTGTTAGCAGGCCAATGCTTTCAGTGCAAATCCGTTTACTGTTTTTATAATTGAAGAATAGTTTAAGATTATTTGGGCTTTCTTTTTGCAATCAGTCTCTCTGCCTCCTCCTTAGCAATTTTGATCTTTTCTCTATATGATTTTTTCCTGTATGATTTTAGCACTTCTTCACTGCCTTCTTTTTTTAGTAGTTTAAACACTTGCTTTTTTCGTTTATTGCCCCCAGTCTTGTTGAGCCACATTGGTTTCCTTCTACTTGTAGTTATTTTATTTTTAAGGGATATGAACAGCTCACATTAGGATATTTTTAAATTTCTCCCATTTGTCGTCTGTACTGTTATTTATGAGGGTATTATCCCAATTAATGTTACCGATAGAACTTCTGAGCTGATCAAATTTTGCTTTACTAAAGTTTAGCTTTTTTGTCGCTCTATAATGTTAAATGATAGGTGGAAGTTGGGTAAGGTAGTTATCTTTGATTTTTCTCAAGAACTTATCACCCTTGTGAGATTTGCAGGTGTCAGCTTCCCATATTATATCCAAATAATTAACGTACCCCATAATAATTACTTCATTGCGCTTTGACACCCTTTTTTTATTTTTGCCTTAATAATAAGATTTCATTTTTTTCTGATGCTTTTGGTGGCTTATAGAAAACCCCTATCAGGATTCTGTTTTTTTTTTCCTCCCAGCATAGCTGCACCCTCCCCATTGAGATGTAGCCCATCCCTACGGTAGAGTCTGTAGCTGACAGCAAAGTCAGCCCAGTTCTCCAGGATCCCAACCCCCTCCTTCTTACACCAACCTTTGAAGCAACTTGTTTACCTTCCTAAGATCCTGCTGCCTTTCTTTTTTTTTTGTAAATCCAATTTTATTGCAATTTTTTAAGAGTTAACAATACACACAGCATCAACATATCATATACAAAATATGTCTGGGTCCGAATATTTATTGTTTCTAGAAGCATTTAGCTTAGCTTTAGCCTGTGGGGGAAGGGGGGAGGCACCCTGCCAACTTCCCAAAATTCGAAACAAGTTAGAGAGAACCAGCGCAAGCCCAGCCGAATCCCCACAGGCGTTCGGCAAGACAGACCATATACATATGTAAATAGAAACTAAAATAAAGGAACAAGAAAAGAACAAAATAAAAAAACAAAATACGAAAAGGGGACATGGAAAGGAAAGCAGAGTAGGAAGGGTAGAAACAAGGGGAAAAAGGGAAGGGGGGTAGTATGGGGAGGAGGGGAAGATAGGTGGGGAAAGGGTCCCGACCATCCTCAAATAGTGTCTAGCAGCAGGGAACTGATGTCAGTCGCCTGGGACTATACTTAAAGTATAATTCCACTACGTATGAGTCTCGCCTAACCGGTTCTCCCGAGGCTTTCATGGTTGTGATTATGACTATCCAACTGGTATCTAAGCATGCCAGATGACCGCTCTCCACGGAGCCCACATTTCAACAAACTTATCGTGTGCTCCCTTAGACCAGGCAGAGAGCTCCTCAAAGTTTGCAAGAGTATCCACTCTATCCTTCCACTGGGTGACTGTCAGAGGCTCCTTCTGCTTCCATCTTAATGGAATGAGGGCTTTTGCTGCATCTATTATTAGGGCAACCAGTTTATGCCACAATGGATTGAAAGTACCGGACGGTTTCCAGAGGAGGACCAACTCAGGGGAGAGGATCAATTCCGGGGAGATCTTTCTCAGCACCTCTCCCACTTTTTCCCAGAATATCGCTAGAACAGGACATTCCCACCAAATATGTAGAAAGGAGCCAGTTGCCCTCTCGCATCTCCAGCAGACATCCCGTTCTATTAATTTGTGGTCAAAAAGCCACTGGGGAGTCCTGTACCACCTCGCTAGAAGTTTATAGTGGGTCTCCTGCGAGGTGACACATGGGGAGAGTCCAAAGGCGGTTTTCAGGATAAGTTTGGTCTCACTTGGAGACAGAGAAATGTGGAGTTCCCTCTCCCATTAGACCAGGAAGGCAGGGCGCGTATCTGCTGGTGGGGAGATGAAGTGCCGTCGAATATAGGACACTTTTCTAGCTAGAGCATTACTCCCTGTTATTGCTGTCTCAAATGGGGTCAGTGGTCTATCCAATTTATAAGTTTTAAGGAAGGTGTTTAGGACTTTAAGCAGATGGGCCGAGGTAAGAAAAGTTGAGGTATGGTCAGGAAGTAGGTCCTCTAGCGAGGTGAGAGGGTATTTATGTGCGATGTCTAGCACATCTTGAAACTTTTTGTTTGCTAATGTCTGCCACACTCTGGCAGTACAAGGATCTAACTTGAGATCCATGAACCTATGCATAGAGGATAGGGGGGCTGCAGGGGAGGGGTTCGGGGCTAGGGTCGTCCCGAGAGTCGTCCAAGTCTCGAAAGCACCCCTCGTTAGAGGGTTAAAACTCTGTTTCCTGTTATATCTCGTCCTTGGGACCCAAAGTTCATCAATAAAGTGTGGGCCATGGGCTCCTTTAGCTAGAATTTGTAAAATCGGGTCTTTAATAGGATGTGTCAGTTCCATCCAGTGATTTAGTTGTGCGGCTCTATAGAATTCTTTGGGGCAAGGCAGATCCACCCCTCCCTCCGAGCGCCTTCTGATTAGTAAGCAATGGGCTAATCTCGGCCTCCTTCCCATCCAAAGATATCTAAGGAAAATTGTGCGTATACTCTTGAAAAAGTTGAGAGGTATAAAGACTGGGAGGAGCCTGATTTTGTATAGTATGATAGGGATAATATAAGATTTCAACACATTCTTCCTTCCTAGCCAGGATATAAAAGGTAGGTCATAGGATCGTAATAGTTTTTTTACTTTCGCTAGTAGGGGAAGGAAATTAGTAGCATATAGATCTTCGGCTTTTTTGGTGATTTTGACGCCTAGGAAATCTATAGCTGTGTCCGACCAGGTGAAAGGGGAGCTGCTTTTAATTTTTTGGAATCTGTTGGATGGTATGGAGATATTTAGGGCTATTGATTTAGACAGGTTAGTTTTAAAGTTTGAGAGATTTCCGAAATCTTCCAGCAGGGAGACAAGGTGGGGGAGACCTCTTTCCTGGTTTGTAATGAGAAATGTTATATCATCAGCATACGCTGTAGTCGAGAGGGTCTCCCCTCCCACCCTGAGGCCCTGTATCAGAGGGTCGAGTCTCACCTTTTGAAGAAATGGTTCTAGGGCGAGGATAAAAAGGGAGGGGGAAAGGGGGCAGCCCTGTCTAGTGCCGTTGTTTATATTAAACGGTGGGGAGAGGGAGTTATTAATTTTCAATCTCGCATGGGGCATTGCGTATAAAGAGAAGATCGCCTTAACGAATTTGCTCGGGATATTGAAGTGCAGAAGAACCTGTTCCATATAGACCCAGTTGATGCGGTCAAACGCTTTTTCCGCATCTGTGCTCACTAGAGCAAGTGGGATATTGTGCGTCTGAACGTATCGTGTAGCGTGTAGTAATCTAAGACATCCATCTCTGCCTTCTCTCCCCCTGACAAACCCCGATTGTTCGAAGTTGATCAATTTTGTTATGTGTTTTTCTAAGCGTTTCGTAAGAATTTTAGCCCAGAGCTTCATATCGAAGCTTATCAGGGAGATTGGGCGGTAGCTGCAACAAGATTCAGGGTCTTTATTCTCCTTTCGGACCAGGGTGATGTGCGCCTCTTGTGCCTGCCTTGGGAGGGGAGCTCCCTGCAGCAAAGCGTTAAAGAGTTCTGTTAATTGGGGGACCAGAGTATCTTTGAAAGTTTTATAATAGATCAGGGGGAGACCATCCGGGCCGGGGCTCTTCCCGGGTGGGGAGGAGTCTATAAGTTCTACTATTTCCTGGTCAGTAATTGTTTCCAAAAAATTATCAGTGTCTTCGCGGCTGAGTTTTGGTAAGTTTAAGTCATTAAGGAAGCGGTCTATCTGTTCTTTCGAATTAGTAGAGGCTTCTGGGGTTAGAGGGTCCCTAAGGTTGTAGAGAGAGGAGTAAAAGCTTAGGAATTCGGTGGTAATCTCCTGTGTGGATGAGACTTTTTGGCCGTTCGGGGTTTTAATGGACTGTATATGATTTCTAGTCCTGGCTTTTTTTATAAGGGCGGACATGTATTTGCTCCCTCTGTTTCCTTGGGCATAAGTGATGTGTTTTAAGTAAAGGTGTTTTTTATTATATTTAGTCTCAAGTAGGAGTTTGAGTTCTTTCCTGAGAGAGGCTAATTCCTCCAGCAAGGCATCGCACACCGACTGCTTCGACACCCGCTCAAGTTTAGCAATTTGACAAAGTTTGTTGTCTATTTCTTTTTGTTGTTTTTTTTAGCTCTGGATCCTGCTGCGATGAGGAGGCCTCTGACGAAGGCCTTATGGGCCTCCCAGGTTGTAGGGATCGAGACGTCATCGGATTTGTTTAGCTGGAAGTATTCCTCTATCGCCTTTTTCAGTTGCAGTTTCTCCTCTTCCGGGCCTAATAAGGAGGGATTGAGTTTCCAGCGCCATTCCCTTGGAGACGGGCTTGGAAGACGGAGGTCTAAGTGGACTGGGGCGTGATCTGTGATTGCAATAGGATCAATTGATGCTTTGATCACGTATTGCAGCAGGGAAGGGGATACGAAAATATAATCAAGGCGCTGGAAAGAGGAGTGGACCCGCGAAAAGAATGTATAATCTCTGGTGTTTGTATTTAAACATCTCCAGCTGTCTACTATATTAGTTTCTGATAGTACCCGTATGAGGTTTTTAAGTTTTCTTTGGGATATTTGAGATTTTCCTACAGAGGAGTCTAGGAGTGGGCAGATCGTGAGGTTCAAATCGCCCCCTAATATTATCTGGCCAGTGGCAAAATGTTTTAATGCATCAATTTGTTTGACCAGCCAGGGTATTTGGTTGGTATTAGGAGCATACAAATTCGCCAGAGTGACTTTGTTATCATTAAGAACCCCTTTCACAAATAGAGCCCTGCCTTCCTCGTCTGAGTACTGTCCCTCACAGGAAAAGGTAAGGGATTTATGCAAAAGGACAGATACTCCCTTTGCGGCCGATGAGGGATGTGCGTTATGGAATGCAAGAGGGAACTGTCTTCCCGGTAGGGACAGACACCTGTCTCCCCTGTAGTGGGTCTCCTGTAGAAAAACAATTTTTGATCCATACCTTTTAAGCAGTAATGCGATATGATGCCTCTTGACTGGGGAGTTCAATCCATTTACATTCAGCGTAGTGACTCGGATTTGCTCGTCCATGTTGTCGCTGTAGGAATTTTAAACTGGTCTCTCTCTCTATACAATAGCGAGCGAATAGAATGGTAGAGAAAATCGTTAGTCACGCGTGATGTACTCTACTCCGTTGCTCAAAAGACACAGGGGTCAGCCGGGACTAAGAGGGTCCGAAGGGGGGAGGAGGTGGGGTAGAGGGGTTAGGGATAAAGTGGTAGGGTAAGAATAAGAAGGGTAGGCAAAGAGATAAGTAATAAGATGCACGTATAAGTAAGAGAAAGAAAATTTAAACCAAGAACAGACTATAAATGTGTTGTAAATACAACTTTCGTGTCCCCGAGCCCGGCACACTCAGATGAGTCCGCCGGACTCAGGACAAGAAGGGGGGGGGGCGAGTTGTCTATTCCTCCAACTGTGAGGGGTAGACAACAGAATTCAGCCTGCTCATCCAGGCGCCCCCAGGTCACTGAAACAGATATTTATAGCAGACAAACTACACCTATCACAGCCTATGAAAAGAGAGAGTTTAACAGATATTCTATATAGCACGAGAATTACTTCAAGTTAACAACATCACAGAGATCATATCGCCGTTTTAGGTATCTCCATGTCCTCATATGTATGAGACGGGAGGGATCTCAATAATGAGTAGAAAATCCAAAAAATTCAGAGAATGAACATATGACAATATGAGAAAATGGTAACCTTAAGAAATGTCCTTCCGAACTTCGGCGGAGAACTCCTTGGAGACCAACCATCAGGCATAATAAGAGCCGCAGACACCGTCCTGAGGGCACATCAAGTGTCCAAGTTGTCTACCGGCTCTCTTGCTTTTTTCTTTTTTGGTTTTGGAGACTTGAGGTTGCTGGCCAATTGCCACGACTCGGGTGGTGTTAGCTTGGGAAGTTTAGGAAACTCCGGAAGTGGCATCCAACAGGACAATTCAATGGGATCCATTTCCAGGTGTTCCCAACAGGCGTGGAGATCTTCTGGAGAACGAACTATCATCCTTCAGCTCTTGTAGGATATACTAATTCCGAAGGGGAATAGCCAGGTGTAGCGGATGTCCCTTTCTCTGAGAGCCTCCAGCAGAGGGCGAAGTAAGCGACGCTTCGCCAAGGTAGCAGGGGAGAGGTCCTCGTAGATCTGGATCAGAGCATCCCCATATTTAATTTCTTTGCGGGATCTTGCTGTTTTTAAGATGATAGCAGTGTCCTGGAAGTATAACAGCTTGCAAAATAATGTCCCGAGGGGACTCAGCAGGCCCAGGAGGGGGTCTAAGAGCCCTGTGGATACGTTCTATGACTATCAGGGTAGCCCTCTCTGCTCCCACCAACTGCTGAAAAATCTCCATGGCTACCTTGTGGAGGGACTCCGCTGCCCAGGATTACGGAATACCTTTAATCCTTAAGTTATTCCGCCTGCTGCGGTTTTCAAGATCCTCTTGAAGGATAAGGGTTCGATTAAGATTATCGTGCTGGTCCTTTAAATTTTTTTCAATTGCCAGGGCATGAGAAGAAACAGAGGCTGAGGCAGACTCCAGGTCCTCAACCCTGCGCCCCAGATGCTTAATGTCCTCTTTTATCTCGGTGAGGTCGGCGATAATGGGGGTTACCGCATTTCTTATGAGATCTCTCATAAACGCCCGTGAGACTCCTCCTGAGTCCTCTTCATCTGAAGAGGAATCTCCCTCACCAGCTTTGCTGTGTGAAGCACCGGCCTCGTGAGCCGGCGCCATTTTGGAAGAGGGGTGCGGGGAGCGGGAGCTGCGCTCCTTTAGGTAGCGCTGCATACCCGCTTGACTTTTAGCCGGTTTAGGGGTGCAGGGGAGTTCTCCAACCTTATCCTTTGTAGCTTTCTTCATTTTGAAGGCTGCGGTCGGTGTAGAAGGACCTCCGTGGGCGCCGTTCAGAGGGAGCTTCGGTCTTAAAAATTGCTTGATTTTGTGTATAACTAAAGCTATATCTGTACCTTTATTTTATTTCAAGGAAACAGCCAATGTAAAGCATGCCTAACATGAATACAAAGTAAAAGTGTTAGGAAAAATATGTTTGATAGCAATCATGTAAACTGAAAGAAAAAGTAATGTCAAATGTCATAGAATATGTATGTACTGTGTATTGCTATTGTGTAAATACTTTTTGACATAATCAGAATATTTAAACTATGGCTTTAAATTATTTTATTAAAAAAAGACTATTATTTTCTAAAGCAACAGATGGGTGAATATTAGAGATGAGCGAGCACCCAAATGCTCGGGTCCGCGTTATTCAAGTCGAGCTTTTCGTAAAATTCAAGAGCTCTACTCGAGTAACGAACCCCATTGACTACAATGGGAGACTCGAGCATTTTTGTATGTGGGATGCCGGGTCCCTAGCTTCTCTCTCTCTCTCTCTCTCTCTCTCTTTCTCTCTCTCTCTCTCTCTTTCTCTCTCTTTCTCTCTCTCTCTCTCTCTCTCTCTCTCCCCTGCCTGCCAGACAAAAAATTTGCCATTGACGGGCGCTGCGTCGCAGCAGGGAGGGACCAAAACAGGCATGCCACAGCGGGGAGGAGCCAAAAACTGGGGTGGGGTCGAACCCGGCTTGATGCTCGTTCGAGTAATGAGCACCATCGAGTATGCTAATGCTTGAACGAGCATCAAGCTCGGCAGAGTATGTTCGCTCAACTCTAGTGAATATGAATAAGTGAAAACTATCATTCGCTCACAAAGAAAATGCCTGGTAAAACCAAACATGGGCCAAAGTGTTATGGCTAGAAAAGACATAGAGTCAGAGCAGCTGCAAATTGGTAGCCCTAGTGGGGTGTTCCCAATATGCATTGGTTTGTACCTACCAAGAATGGTCGAAGGAAGAAAAACTGTTGAACAAACAACAGGGCCATGAGTGCCAAAGGCTGATTTCTCAAGGTTAGAAATGAAGGGCAGGCCATCAGGTTCAAATCTGCAGAAAAACTATTGTAAACCAAATTGTTGAAAATGTTAATGCTAACTATGAAAGAAAGATACACAATGTATTGCAGCTTCCTGAGTATGGGGCTTCATAGCTGCAGACAGGTAAGTAAGTCCATGATAACTCCTGGTGACAGCCAAAAGCACCTACAGTGTGCACATGAACTCCACTATGGGCAATGGAAAAATGTAATCTGGTTTGACGAACCATGTTTATATGTGACCAAGACTGGTCTCACACTTGTGGGTATAAATTGCGTATTTCACAAGCAGAAGAACAATAGCAGCATGCTATTTTATCGCAGATTCCATGCGGACAGGCTCCACTGATATCTATGGATGAGTGCGACCCTCAACCCATACGCAATTAACATTGTGTATGGGCAGTGGAATTGCTCAAAACTTGTTAGGAGATGAGAGAAAGAGAGATTGCACGCATCCGTGATTCAACACATGCAAATTGTTTCCGAGATGGATTGCTTGTCACTGTGGAAATCTGCATGCGGAATCCGACCCGTTCGGGTGAGACTGGCCTTAGATAACAATTAGACCATACTTTATTAATAATCAATGCAAAAATAGAGAAAGTTTCAAAGAAATCACTTACTTTTTCTTGCAACTGTATACGTATATATTTGCTTGTGAGTTACACATGTACAGCATATAAATAAGTTGTGTCCTGGCAGATACTACAGCGTATATTTTCGCAGACACATTGAAGAAAAACTGCAGCTACAACTTCCTTCTTCTACTCATCTTCTATTTATTATATTATTCTATTCACATATTTTGGTGATTTATGAGGTTTCTGAACATTTACTGAGAGTCATTTATTGGAACTACAAAGTTTTTTAAGATGTGAAAGATGCCACTTTCTACAAATAAGATAAATTAGAGAGCTTCATTTTTTTCACCTGGACTACTGATCCATGTAAAAACATGTTATTTTAAAAGATGTTACATTAAAATCTAAACCAACATATTGGAAAGTATATATTTACAGCACATTACTCTTTGTCAGTTTTTGGAGTCAGTGTATTTTATTTAATGCATCGTGGTCTAAGGGTGGTATTTTTTTCTACCACTTTCTTCATAATCTTCTTTACACACGTTGAAAAATGCTAGAAAATAATGCATGAACAAAATTTTACAAGCGAAAGAACTCTACAAAAGAGGCTTAATGAAAATGCTATTAAGAATGCTTAAAATGCATGTCATTTTTATATGCATTTTAAAAAGCTGAAAAAAATGTGCATGAAGGAATAAACACAAGTGATGCCTGAGTGATGATTAAAACTTTAATTACCACTTGGACATTTTTGTGCTATTATTTCTACTTAGGCACTTAATAAAGCATTGCCTACAATGTACTAACCTTGCTAAGTGTATCTATGTTTAAGTATGAATTTCAATAGGAAATCCATGGTCAATGCAAAGTGCTTTTTGAAACATTCTTTATTCTCCGATCATGAAGAATGATGGTTAACCACTTCCACTGAGCGTAACGTGTATATTTAACAAATGGAGATGTTCTCCCATTACTTTACTCTTAAGTTTTTTCTACACTAGTATTGTACATCATTTATGGATGAAGTCTTTTCAATGTGTAAGTTAGTGACATACAGGTCGCAGATATTCCATCAGTGCCATACAGTGATACTGAAGTTATAGGTATCAATAAGCAAGAACCAAATGAAATATAGCTGCAAATTTGAAGAATTATTAAGAAAATATTTGATTTTATTTTTACATTAACCACTTTCATAGATTAATGATTCATTAATCAAAAATGTACAACATGGGCACCTGTGAGTTCTTGCCCTGCTACATACATTTTTCCCATGATGATCTTCTTTGTTGGTGAACGCACAAAATTAAAGCTTGGAGTAGATATATATTACACAGCTGTGCTCCTGCAGCAACTGGTGCGAATGACGAGAACTCTGGTTCTGGCAGCTTAACCTTTTACTTCTGTGGACAGTAGTGGCAGCTCAGTAGATTGACAGCGTATCAAAAGCCCACAACACTACCATACAGTACCAACAGTACTGGTGGGTTATTATGGCAGCTGGAGGACTAAAGAAGGCCTCTAGGTCCACTATGGGCGAAAGCCTACAATACCATTGAGGCATAGCCTAATAGCCTGTCTGTCAGTTTTACACTGACTAACAACAATGCTTTGGAATTGTTTGACCTAGTGGAATAAAAAAATAAAAAAATAAAATTACATAATATAATTCCTTTCCCCAAAATGCATTAAGAGGTTTTCCAAGAAAATGCTATTGAGGACCTATTAAATGATCTATTTTATTTGACTTTTAAACTCACTCCTGTGAATATGCCTCTAATAATATCCCTACCAAATTTTACATAAAACCAAAATATATTTTTAGTATTTTTTAATACTTTTTAAAATGAATAGATAAAGAGGTTTTGAATACTAAAAGAATGGTGTAGTAATGAAGCCTTGATTATTTTACTCACAGCTACACATTTCTCTTTACGGTACTCATATACTGCAGTTGATCTGCTGTAACTGCATGCAGATTACTGTTACTGCCGAACAACATCTGGACATGACAAATGAAACAATAATAAATCTAGGTACTACATGGCATTTAGCCGTAAGACACATGTGATCTCAGCAGAACAACTGCAGCGTGTGCAGGCCTGCCTCTTCGCTAACCAAATAGCCAGAATAGCTAGCAGCAGGTTATTTTTGAGGAATATATACATCTTGTCTCTGGTCAGTTACATTTCTGACCTGCACAAAGGTTGTGGAATTTATTCAATTCAGCCTAAGGCCTCATTCACACGAGTGTGTGCTGGTGTGTAGATAGGGGCGCACAAAACCGTGTGCCCACGTACGTGCACAAACACACGTGTATGCAGGTCCATGCACAACTGCTTTCAACGGGGCCACAACAGCTGCTGCTGGTGGCCCCATTGAAAGCAATGGTCTGCCGGCAACCCCACAGTGATTTTCAGGGAAGGGATTTAAATATAAGCCCTTCCCTGAAAATCATCCCTAGCTGGTGTAAAAAATAAAAAAATAAAAATACTCACATCTCCACCACTTTCTGGGCTAGCCGCGTCTTTTCTGCTCTGTCCCCTGCAGTATAATAAAGTTGCAGCCGGGGATTTAAAATTTCACGCCTGTTGAAAGGGCTGTATCTGATTGGCTAAGCGCTCAGCCAATCACAGGCAGAGCTCAGCCATTCATTAAATGACAGCTGAGCACTGCCTGTGATTGGTCACAGCTCTCAGCCAATCACTGGCAGTCCTCGGCCATTCATTGAATTCATTGAATTCGCGATTTAGCCATTCATTGAATTTGCGATCCTCTGCCACAGCTGTCACAGCTGTGGCAGGGGATTCTTTACACAGCGCAGGGTGTCCCCTTGTTACTGAACACTGTGACATTGCTGTCACAGGAATATTGACATGGACCACGGACCTATGCGGTGCACACATCACTTGTACGTATGTACACACATAAACACGCTCATCTGAATGAGACCTAACAGTGGTAGGCAGCTCTTCAGTAATGATGTTATTAGGCTCCCATCACATACAATTATTTGTGATTTTCATTTTTTTTTCGTCTTGTGGAAACTCAATTTTGCATGATTTTTTGGGTTGCATTTTTATGTAGACATTTTGTTATGCATTTTTCAGGCTTTTTTTCTATAGAGAAGCTAATATAAAAAATGCCTGAAGAAACGTATGCCTAAAGCATAATGCAGTTTGAAAAAATAAACGAAAAGAGAGACTAATCTAAAAAGCCATTTCAAAAGTGAGAAAAAGAAATTACAAAAAAGCTGAACGATTTGCTGCATGTTTCATATTTGCCCATTGACATCTGGTTGCAGTATTTAAAAAAAATTAAATGCAAAGAAACCGAGAAGGAAAATATCTTCAAAAACAATGTATTTTTATTAGTGAAAAAATGTAGGACTAAATCATTGTTTGGTCTTCTGGTTTAAAGAAGTTTTAAAAAGAGAGTAATTATAGTCTCGATTTGAGAGTCTGATAATCTTCATAACCTGCCATATTAAATACTTGTTCCATAAAGGAGACAAGCACCTCTTGATATGTTTTATAAGCTTCAAACAGAATCCCATCTGTTCTTGGTGTTTTAGCACTGGGGAAAGATTCTAAAGCTGCTTTAATTCCATTTAATTATATGAACTGACAGAAAAAATGCTGCAAAGCGCAGCACTTTTCAAAAAACACTATTGTGAAACCACCATTACTGTCATATCACCATGTGATGTCACATGGTAAGCTGATGGAAATTACTTCAGTGATGTTATGTCAAGATGACATTTTGATGCCTACTTTCATCACATTATACATAAGGGTTAAAAAAAATAATTTCACCAGTTGAGAAAAAAAAAAAGCTTAATAGTCGTAACCTTGATTGGATAATGTAAGACTTTACGCATTGGCTTTTTATACCCAAATTACAGAATGTGATAAGCTATTAAGTCTTTTGTCTAATTTTGTGTTGTAATGCTGATTTTGCTTCATGCTCTTGGATGTATTGACGTATGCTGATTGCAATGTCAAAAACAGATTGTCTAATTGAGCCTTTTTTTCTTTTTCACAAAAGAACTCAACATTGTAATATTTGTCTTATGTTCTGTATGATGTTCCAGTGACTTTTGTTTATTGCTGTACAAATGCATTCATGAATCATCAAGGTATTTTCTGAGTGCAGAGATTTTTTTACCTTTTAATATACCAACTGAAAGCACTATCCAGCTTTCAATAAAGGCAACAAGTATGCTAATGTAAAATAGACAATGTAATAATAAAACACATTAAAATAATATAATTTATACTCTTGCAGAGAAATGCAGGATATATAAATATATTTCCACTTTACTGCTATATTTCATCTTATTCTATTTGCCTAGAGAGTCATTCTTGAAAGAAAAAAAAAAAACGTATACACCGTGCAATTCATAAAAGATAGACTTGTGCTCTTGTACTTATTTTTACTGATAATTGTGCTCACTGAAACTCTGTTAATCAATTTGTACACTGAAAAAAATTGACAATTGCGAGGTTTCACCTATTTTCTGGTTACATTCATCTAATCTGTCTGTCTAGATATCTAGCTAGTTATTCTTTGTGCAGGTCCCTCTTGTTCCACAAAAACAGCTCTCACCTACTGGAGCATGGACTCCAAAAGACCTCCAAAGGGTGTCCTGTGGAATTTGTCCCCAAGACAATAGCAGCATATCCTTTGAATCCTGTAATTTGGAGGTGGGGCCTCCATGAATCAGATTGGTTTTTCCAGTGCATCCTACAAAAACTCAATTACATTGAGAACTGAGGAATTTGGAAGCCAAGTCAACATCTTGAACTCTTTCCCATGTACCTCAAACCAATTTTTGTAGTGTGGCAAGGTACACTTTCCTGCTGAAGGAGGCCACTGCCATTAGAGAATACTGTTGTTATGAAGGATGCAAAGAAAAAAGTGACCACCGGTCATCGTTATGGTGGCTTTGCATGGGGGAACTATCCTCCAAATCGTTGTGAATATAAGCAACAGTGGTTCCATGTAAACACAGCCACCAACTGCTTGATGAGCAAGAATTTGTTTGCTAGTCTCTAACTTTGTTTCAGCCCACATATAAATAATCACTGGTTAATTATCATTTTGTGTAAACAGGCAATCATTTGCCTTTCAATGACTAGCAAATAACTTTACATGGAGGTGTGTACTTCAGCAACTGTGAAAATGAACAGCATGTATACAACACTCACTCGGTTGTTTTAACCCCTTGAGTGGCAGGTTTCCTACCACCCTGTCGTGCCCACCAGGGCAGGTTTTTTAAAATGGTCTAATAATTGAATTTCAACTAGTTTTGCAGTTGCGTCTCAAGAGCCATAACTTTTTCATTTTTCCATTGACATGGCCATATGAGGGCTTGTTTTTTGCGGGACAAGTTGTGATTTTTTAAACGGGGGAGGAAAAAAAGAAATGGGGAAAAAAGAAAAAAAGGGGCCATGTCATTAAGGGGTTAAATAATGTATTAACTTCCTTCTCTGCGTCATTACGACGCACATGGATACCACATGTGTGATTGTATTTTTGATTTTTTTACAAAGTAACGGGAGACAAGTGTTTTTTTAATTTTTTTTAATAATTTTTTTACTTTTTTTTTTTTTTATTTTTTTAAATTTTTTTTTTTTGTCCCTTTAGGGGACTTCCACAGGGACCCATCAGGACCCCTGATCACATTCCGGGGGTCCGATCGTGACAGCCCTTTACATGCTGCAGTGACAGCCCTTTACATGCTGCAGTCACATAGACTGCAGCATGTAAAGGGTTAACACAGCAGAGATCGGAGGTTTTCTCTGATCTCTGCTGTAAAAGCTAGTACCTAGCTGTCCTCTGACAGCTAACAACCAGCTCTCCCTGCCACAGAGACCATCGGCTTGCTTCTGACAAGCCGATGGTCTCTATGGCAACCTGTAAACAAAGCAGGAGGTTGCCGACATGTCGGCAATATCTTCTGCTGGTTTTTCAAAGCCCTTGCTTTGTTCTCTGTGGGTCTGTGCAGGCAGAGCACACTGTCACAGCTTGTGGCATTGTGCTCTGCAGCTCCCATAGTGATACATAGCCCGGAAATCTTCCGGGCTATGTTGCTATGAGCAGTGGAGCTCGTCCCCGGAAATTTTCCGGGCGTGCCACTCAAGGGGTTAAAGGCCCATTTACACTAGCTGATGATCGCTAAAAAAAATTGCTAATCGGCCATCATTTTAGCGATCATAGGTGCGTCTAAACGCATGCCCATCATGTGCTTTTCAGGCACTGTTAGCGGATCTTTTATTTAAGTCTAACCTAAAAATCATCCTACACTCTTATCAGAAGTTCTCCACGGGGAGTGCTAATAGCATTGTTTTCCCGTGGAAAACAAAGGATCTGAGCACAGATAATAACCCTGGGGCAATTAACTGCATTCAGGGAAGGCTTAATTTGCACACTTAATTGGTACTTAAGTAGCTGAGTAGCTACTTAATAGTTTATGCAAAATTAGAGCTCAAAGATGTCACTCAAACTGTTCTTTGAGCGATCTTTGAGCAATCGACCGGAAGTGACGTCAGACGCCAGGAGCAGCGTGCCGAGACAGAGGCACGAGCGGGGGACTGAAGGGGACATCGGAGCAGCGCAGGAGCCCAGGAGCCGATACCGGCGCCGAAGCAGGTGCCGGGGCAGTAAGGTGAGCGGAGCAGGGAAGTAGCCAGCGCCAAGAGGCCACCAGGAGTCCAGCACCTGCAGCAGTGGAGGGGACCGGAACAGAGCAGCAGAGCAGCTGAGACAGGAGGTGAGAGTGAGCGGCCGCCGGGAGAGTGGGTAACGTCACCAGGAGGAGCCGCAGGAGCCGATAAGTATCTTCTGTGTGTGTTTGTGAGCTAAGTGTGTGTCTTCTGTGTATCTGGTGTGCCCTAGGTGTGTCTTTTGTGTGTGTGTGTGTCTGTGGGTCTAAGTGTTTGTGAGGGGGGAAAAAAAAAAGAAATATTTTTTTTGAGCGGTTGCAGCAGAGTGTGAGCGGTTGCAGCAGCGTGTGAGCAGTTGCGTGGTTGCAGCAGAATGTGAGCGGTTGCAGCAGCGTGTGAGCAGTTGAGCGGTTGCAGCAGCGTGTGAGCGGTTGAGCGGTTGCAGCAGCGTGTGAGCGGTTGCAGCAGCGTGTGAGTGGTTGCAGTAGCGTGTGAGCAGTTGAGCGGTTGCAGCAGAGTGTGAGCGGTTGCAACAGCGTGTGAGCAGTTGAGCGGTTGCAGCAGCGTGTGAGCGGTTGAGCGGTTGCAGCAGCGTGTGAGCGGTTGCAGCAGCGTGTGAGCGGTTGCAGTAGCGTGTGAGCGGTTGAGCGGTTGCAGCAGCGTGTGAGTGGTTGAGCGGAGGCAGCAGCGTGTGAGTGGAGGCAGCAGCGTGTGAGCGGAGGCAGCAGCGTGTGAGCGGTTGCAGCAGCGTGTGAGCGGAGGCAGCAGCGTGTGAGCGGTTGCAGCAGCGTGTGAGCGGTTGCAGTGGAGGCAGCAGCGGTTGCAGCTGAGGCAGCAGCGTTTGAGCGGTTGCGGCAGCGTGTGAGCGGTTGCGACAGCGTGTGAGCGGTTGCGGCAGCGTGTGAGCGGAGTGTCTATCTTCACTACTTCCACAAGTAAATTGTAAATCCCCATTAGGATAAGCTCCATGCCTCGATCGAGGGTGCATACTGTTGCGCAAGATGCGTGCACGTCGCACATTTAGAAGCCCAAATTCTGGATCTAAATCAGCAACTGGTAACACTGAGAGCCATTGACATCATGGAAAGGAGTTTGGTGCTCACTGAGCAGACACTCGCTGGGGTAGAGGTTGGGGCGGATGGTGCTACGGAAGAGCAGGGGGAGCAGGCTGTCAGCTGGGTGTCAGATAGAAGGAGGCGTAGAGGGAATAGATCCAGGGAGGCTGGTCCTGAACTGGCACAACCCAACATGTCTGCAACGTTGGCAGATGAGGGCGATGCCATTACAGAGCCAGCACCGCTGCAGCACGACATGCCCTCTGAACGCCAGGGGGATGACTGCTCCAGTGAGACGGGGACGGGGAGTGCAGGGCAGGCTAGACAGGTTCTAGTGGAGGGGGACTCAATTATTAGGGGGACAGAGAGGGCAATCTGCCATAAAGACCGGGATCGTCGAACAGTGTGTTGTCTTCCTGGCGCTCGAGTTCGACACATCGCGGATCAGATTGACAGATTACTGGGAGGGGCTGGTGAGGATCCAGCGGTCATGGTGCACGTTGGCACCAATGAACAAGTTAGAGGTCAATGGAGGGCCCTCAAAAATGATTTCAGGGACCTAGGGTCCAAGCTCAGGGCGCGGACCTCCAGGGTAGTTTTCTCGGAAATACTACCTGTACCTAAAGCCACACTAGAAAGGCAGCGGGATCTTAGGGAGGTAAACAAGTGGCTCCGGAGTTGGTGTAAGAAGGAGGGATTTGGGTTCCTGGAGAACTGGGCTGACTTTGCTGTCGGCTACAGGCTCTACCGTAGGGACGGGCTGCATCTTAATGGGGAGGGTGCAGCTATGCTGGGGGATAAGATGGCTAGAAGGCTGGAGGAGTGTTTAAACTAGGGACTGGGGGGGGAGAGAAATAGTGGGGTAACCAGTGTAACTAGCGACCCGGGTCCAAGCAAATGTATGGGGGTCGAGCAGGGGGTGGGGTTAGTACAGTTAGAAGTGATAGATCAGCCATTAGTACGAATAGCAACAAAACAAATTTAAAAAACAAAAAAAACCGATATAAATTGTATGACCACGAATGCAAGAAGTCTGCTCGGTAAAGTGGGTGAGCTTGAAGCAAGAATGACTGATGAAAATTATGATATAGTCAGAATTACGGAAACATGGCTTGATGATAAGTGCGATTGGGTGGTGAATTTGCAGGGGTACAATCTCTTCAGAAGGGATCGACGGAACCAGAAAGGGGGAGGGGTATGTCTGTACGTCAATTCGAACTTGAAGCCGAGGCTACGGGAGGATATAGGGGTAGGAGAAGAACAGGTGGAATCTCTGTGGGTAGAAATACAGGGAGGAAAAAATAACAAAATCCTGATAGGGGTCTTCTATAGACCACCAAAAGCAACAGAAGAAACTGATAACTTACTATTAAGGCAGATAGAAGAGGTGTCAAACCGCAATGAAGTAATTATCATGGGGGACTTTAATTATCCAGATATAGCATGGGAAAACGAAACCTGCAAATAACACAGGGGTGATAAGTTCTTGAGAGTAATTAAAGACAATTACCTGAACCAACTTGTGCAGGAACGAACGAGAGGGAGGGCCATTCTGGACCTAGTACTAACTAACAAACCGGAACATATAAAGGGGGTGCAGGTTGAGGGACACTTGGGGAACAGTGACCACAATATAATCAACTTTCAGCTGTCATTCAATAAGAAGCCTTATCAAGGAGTGACAAAGAAACTAAACTTTAGTAAAGCAAAATTTGATGAGCTTAGAACTACTATCGGTAACATTAATTGGGACAACATCCTCAAAAATGCCAGTACTGAGGACAAATGGGAAAAGTTTAAAAGGATCCTAATCACCTCATGTGAGCAGTTCATTCCCTTTAAAAATAAAAGAAACTCAACTAAAAGGAAACCAATGTGGCTCGACAAGACGGTAAGAGGAGCAATAAACAAAAAAAAGAAAGCGTTCAAACTACTAAAGCAAGAAGGCAGCGAAGAAGCGCTAAAATCGTACAGGGAAAAAAACTAAATATGCAAAGATAAGATCAAAACTGCCAAGGAGGAAGCAGAAAGACTGATCACCAAAGAGAGCAAAAACAACCCAAAGCTATTTTTCAACTATATTAACAGCAAAAGGATTTGCAGGGAGAGCACTGGCCCTTTAAAAAATAATGCAGGAGAGATCATTGATGATGACGGAGGGAAAGCAAATCTACTAAACAGTTTCTTCTCAAGTGTATTCACAAACGAAAAGGAAATGCCACACGAGATGCAGGGGAATAAAATGAACCCATCACAAAATATCTCATACCTAACGCAGGAGGAGGTGCGGAAGCGACTAAAGAAGACTAAAATTGATAAATCGCCGGGCCCAGATGGATTACACCCAAGGATACTAAGGGAACTAAGTGACGAGATAGCTAGGCCGCTATATCTAATATTTCTAGACACTATCGAGACCGGTGTAGTACCATTGGATTGGCGCATTGCCAACGTGGTTCCAATTTACAAAAAAGGGAGCAAAAGTGAGCCTGGTAACTACAGGTCAGTAAGTCTCACTTCAGTAACGGGAAAAATTTTCGAGGGGATTCTGAGAGACGCCATCGATGAGTACCTCAAGGAGAACAAGGGAATAACTCCTCACCAGCATGGATTCATGAAGGGTCGCTCATGTCAGACAAATCTGATCAGTTTCTACGATGAAGTAAGCTCTAAGCTGGACCAGGGAGAATCTATTGATCTCGTATATCTGGACTTCTCTAAAGCCTTTGACACCATGCCACATAATAGGCTAATATACAAAATGAGGCAGCTCGGACTGGGCGAAAACGTGTGTAAATGGGTAAAAAATTGGCTCAGGGCTCATGTCCACGGGCAAAATGTTATTTAAAATCCGCAGCGGATCTCCCGCGCGCGGATCCGCACCCCATAGGGATGCATTGACCACCCGCGGGTAGATAAATACCCGCGGATCGTCAATAAAAGGCATTTAAAAAAAAATGGAGCATGAAAAAATCTGGACCATGCTCCATTTTCATGCGGGTCTCCCGCGGGGACGGCTCCCGCGGGCTTCTATTGAAGCCTATGGAAGCCGTCCGGATCCGCGGGACACAAAAATCATATTTTACTCACCCGCTCCGGTTCTTCTCGTCTCCGCGGCGCCATCTTCTCTCAGCCGCGGCCGGATCATTTTGCTTCGGCCCGGCGCATGCGCGGGGCACGTCACCGACGTCATCGTGCACATCCGCCGAGCCGAAGAATGAAGATCCGGCCGCGACGAGAGAAGATGACGCCGCCGCGAAGAGAAGAAACGGAGCGGATCGGAGGTAAGTTTATTCTCATTTATTTGCATTTTCAGCGCTCATGTCCGCGGGGCAGGAGGGACCCGCTGCAGATTCTACATGTAGAATCTGCAGCGGATCTGATTTTCCCCGTGGACATGAGGCCTCAGAGATAGAAAGCAGAGGGTGGTAATAAATGGTTCGTACTCTGATTGGACCACAGTCGCTAGCGGGGTGCCACAGGGTTCAGTATTAGGCCCCACTCTGTTCAACATATTTATCAATGACCTGATAGAGGGGCTGCACAGCAAAATATCAATATTTGCAGATGACACAAAATTATACAATATAATTAATGCAACGGAGGACAATGTACGGCTACAAACTGACCTAGATAAGCTGGGGGCTTGGGCAGAAAAATGGCAAATGAAGTTCAATGTTGAAAAATGTAAGACTATGCACAGGGGCAGGAGAGACGGATGTCACCAATATTCACTTAATGGGGTACCACTAGGGAAAAGTGATATGGAAAAGGATGTGGGGGTACTAGTGGATTGTAGACTGAACTGGAGTAACCAATGCCAGTCAGCAGCTGCAAAGGCAAATAAAGTCTTGGGGTGCATTAAAAGAGGTATAGGGGCGAAGGACGAGAACATTATCCTCCCACTATATAAGGCACTTGTCAGGTCTCACATGGAATACTGCGTACAGTTCTGGTCACCGGTGCTCAGGAAAGATGTCACAGTGCTTGAGGGGATTCAAAGAAGGGCAACTAAACTAATACATGGAATGAAGGGACTGGAATACCCAGAGAGGCTATCAAAATTGGGATTATTCACCCTGGAAAAAAGACGGCTAAGAGGTGATCAAATAACCATGTATAAGTACATGAGGGGACAATACAAGGATCTCTCCCAAGATCTGTTTACACCAAGGACCGCGATGGTAACAAGAAGACATCCGCTACGATTAGAGGAAAGTAGGTTTCATCACCAACATAGAAGGGGATTCTTTACAGTAAGAGCAGTTAGACTGTGGAACTCTCTGCTGGAGGAAGTGGTGATGGCAAAATCCATAGAGGAGTTTAAAAGGGGACTTGATGTCTTTCTGGAGAGGAAGGACATTATAGGATACAAGTCTTAGGTTAATGGTCAATCCGGGTATACAGGCAGGTAGGAACTATTAGGGGTTGATCCAGGGAACAGTCTGATTGCCATTAGGGAGTCGGGAAGGAATTTTTTCCCCAAAAGGGCTAAATTGGTTTCTGCCCTTGGGGTTTTTTGCCTTCCTCTGGATCAACACAGGAGGATAGACAGGCTGGACTAGATGGACATTGTCTTCATTCAGCCTTACATACTATGTTACTATGTTACTATGTTACAATCATCTGCTGGTGTAAATGGGCTTTTATTAGAGATGAGCGAACGTACTTGTCCGAGCTTGATACTCGTTCGAGTATTAGCGTGTTCGAGATGCTCGTTACTCGAGACGAGTACCACGCGATGTTCGAGTTACTTTCACTTTCATCTCTAAGACGTTAGCGCGCTTTTCTGGCCAATAGAAAGACAGGGAAGGCATTGCAACTTCCTCCTGCGACGTTCAAGCCCTATACCACCCCCTGCAGTGAGTGGCTGGCGAGATCAGGTGTCACCTGAGTATATAAATCGGCCCCTCCCGCGGCTCGCCACAGATGCATTCTGACATAGTTCAGGGACAGTGCTGCTGGTGCCGGAGCTGCTATAGGGAGAGCGTTAGGAGTTATTTTAGGCTTCAAGAACCCCAACGGTCCTTCTTAGGGTCACTCTGCTGGGGGCAGTTGTCCTAATTCATACGCAGCCAGCTAAGTGTTACAGCAGGCTTGCGCAAAATTCTTTCCTGCCCCTGTGTTGCCTCTTACATCACCGCTGTATTCCTGTCCACAAGTGTACTGGGTCTCTGCTGGGGGTAGTTGTCCTAATTCATACGCAGCCAGCTAAGTGTTACAGCAGGCTTGCGCAAAATTCTTTCCTGCCTCTGCTGTGCGTTCTGTAAGCGAAGTCAGCCTCCAACCACAGGCCAATAAGCGGCACATTTAATTACAGCGTTCTGTTTCTGCACTACTGGTAATACAGCATGCTGAGGGGTAGGGGTAGGCCTAGAGGACGTGGACGCGGGCGAGGACGCGTAGGCCCAAGTCAGGGTGTGGGCAAAGGCCGAGCCAGTGCGGTGGCCAGGGGTAGAGGCAGGGCCAGACCGAATAATCCACCAACTGTTTCCCAAAGCGCCCCCTCGCGCCATGCCACCCTGCAGAGGCCAAGGTGCTCTAAGGTGTGCCAGTTTTTCACAGAGACGCCTGACGACCGACGAACAGTGGTGTGCAACCTTTGTCGCGCCAAGATCAGCTGGGGAGCCACCACCACCAGCATGCGCAGGCATATGATGGCCAAGCACCCCACAAGGTGGGACGAAGGCCGTTCACCGCCTCCGGTTTGCACCACTGCCTCTCCCCCTGTGCCCCAACCTGCCACTGAGATCCAACCCCCTCTGAGGACACAGGTAAGAGTGCCTACTGTCCTGCCCCAACCCCTTACCTCCGCTGTCCTCGGCCCCATCCAGCAATGTCTCTCAGCACAGCGTCCAGACGTCGCTAGCGCAACTGTTTGAGCGCAAGCGCAAATACACCGCCACGCACCCGCACGCTCAAGCGTTAAACGTGCACATAGCCAAATTGATCAGCCTGGAGATGCTGCCGTATAGGCTTGTGGAAACGGAGGCTTTCAAAAGCATGATGGCGGCGGCGGCCCCGCGCTACTCAGTTCCCAGTCGTCACTACTTTTCCCGATGTGCCGTCCCAGCCCTGCACGACCACGTCTCCCGCAACATTGTACGCGCCCTCACCAACGCGGTTACTGCCAAGGTCCCCTTAACAACGGACACGTGGACAAGCACAGGCGGGCAGGGCCATCATATCTCCCTGACGGCACATTGGGTGAATTTAGTGGAGGCTGGGACAGAGTCAGAGCCTGGGACCGCTCACGTCCTACCCACCCCCAGAATTGCGGGCCCCAGCTCGGTGGTGGTATCTGCGGCGGTGTATGCTTCCTCCACCAAACCACCTTCCTCCTCCTCCTCCTCCAGCGCAACCTCTGTCTCGCAATCAAGATGTGTCAGCAGCAGCACGTCGCCAGCAGTCGGTGTCGCGCGGCGTGGCAGCACAGCGGTGGGCAAGCATCAGCAGGCCGTGCTGAAACTACTCAGCTTAGGAGAGAAGAGGCATACGGCCCATGAACTGCTGCAGGGTCTGACAGAGCAGACCGACCGCTGGCTTTCGCCGCTGAGCCTCCAACCGGGCATGGTCGTGTGTGACAACGGCCGTAACCTGATGGCGGCTCTGCAGCTCGGCAGCCTCAGGCACGTGCCATGCCTGGCCCATGTCTTTAATTTGGTGGCTCAGCGCTTTCTGAAAAGCTACCCACACTTGTCATACCTGCTCGGAAAGGTGCACCGGGTCAGCGCACATTTCCGCAAGTCCAAGACGGACGCTGCCACCCTGCGCACCCTGCAACATCGGTTTAATCTGCCAGTGCACCGACTGCTGTGCGACGTGCCCACACGGTGGAACTCTACGCTCCACATGTTGGCCAGACTCTATGAGCAGCGTAGAGCTATAGTGGAATACCAACTCCAACATGGGTGGCGTAGTGGGAGTCAGCCTCCTGCATTCTTTACAGAAGAGTGGGCCTGGTTGGCAGCCATCTGCCAGGTCCTTGGAAACTTTGAGGAGTTCACCCAGATGGTGAGCGGGGATGCTGCAATCATTAGCATCACCATTCCTCTGCTATGCCTCTTGAGAAGTTCCCTGCAAAGCATAAAGGCAGACGCTTTGCGCTTGGAAACGGAGGTGGGGGAAGACAGTATGTCGCTGGATAGTCAGAGCACCCTCATGTCTATATCTCAGTGCGTTGAGGAGGAGGAGGAGGAGCATGAGGAGGAGGGGGAAGAGACAGCTTGGCCCACTGCTGAGGGTACCCATGCTGCTTGCCTGTCATCCTTTCAGCGTGTATGGCCTGAGGAGGAGGAGGATCCTGAAAGTGATCTTCCTAGTGAGGACAGCCATGTGTTGCGTACAGGTACCCTGGCACACATGGCTGACTTCATGTTAGGATGCCTTTCTCGAGACCCTCGCGTTAGACGCATTCTGGCCACTACGGATTACTGGGTGTACACACTGCTCGACCCACGGTATAAGGGGAACCTTTCCACTCTCATACCCGAAGAGGAAAGGGGTTCGAGAGTGATGCTATACCACAGGACCCTGGCGGACAAACTGATGGTAAAATTCCCATCCGACAGCGCTAGTGGCAGAAGGTGCAGTTCCGAGGGCCAGGTAGCAGGGGAGGCGCAGAGATCAGGCAGCATGTACAGCGCAGGCAGGGGAACATTCTCCAAGGCCTTTGCAAGCTTTATGGCTCCCCAGCAAGACTGTGTCACAGCTCCCCAGTCAAGGCTGAGTTGGCGGGAGCACTGCAAAAGGATGGTGAGGGAGTACGTAGCCGATCGTACGACCGTCCTCGGTGACGCCTCTGCCCCCTACAACTACTGGGTGTCGAAGCTGGACACGTGGCCTGAACTCACGCTGTATGCCCTGGAGGTGCTTGCTTGTCCTGCGGCTAGCGTCTTGTCAGAGAGGGTGTTTAGTGCGGCTGGGGGAATCATCACGGATAAGCGTACCCGCCTGTCAATCGACAGTGCCAACAGGCTTACACTCATCAAGATGAACAAAGCCTGGATTTCCCCAGACTTCTCTTCTCCACCAGCGGACAGCCGCAATACCTAAGCAATACGTAGGCTGCACCCGCGGATGGAAGCATCGTTTTCTATCACCATCAAAAACGGGGACCTTTTTGCTTCATCAATCTGTGTATTCTATTCATCCTCCTCCTCCTGCTCCTCCTCCTGAAACCTCACGTAATCACGCCGAACGGGCAATTTTTCTTAGGCCCACAAGGCTCACTCATATAACTTTTGTAAACAATTTTTATACGTTTCAATGCTCATTAAGGCGTTGAAACTTACATCTGAACCAATTTTTATTTTAACTGGGCTGCCTCCAGGCCTAGTTACCAATTAAGCCACATTAACCAAAGCGATTAATGGGTTTCACCTGCCCTCTTGGTTGGGCATGGGCAATTTTTCTGAGGTACATTAGTACTGTTGGTACACCAATTTTTTGGGGCCCTCGCCTACAGTGTAATCCAATTAATTTTTTGCCCACCTGCATTAAAGCTGACGTTACATCAGCTGTGATGGGCAATGCAATGGGATATATTTATGTACCGCCGGTGGCTTCCTGGGACTCACCCATGCTGTGGGTCCACAGGGAGTTGTAACTGCATGTGTCCACTTCTAAAGAACCCCAGTCTGACTGGGGCATGCAGTGTGGGCCGAAGCCCACCTGCATTTAATCGGACGTTACCTCAGCTGTGATGGGCACTGCAATGGGATACATTTATGTACAGCCGGTGGGTTCCAGGGAGCCACCCATGCTATGGGTGCACACGGAATTCCCATTGCGGAGTTGTACCTGCCTGTGACTATTTATAAAAAACCGCGGTCTGACTGGGGCATGCAGACACCTTGACAGAATGAATAGTGTGTGGCACATAGGTTCCCCCTTGCTATGCCCACGTGTGCAGCTCCTGATGGAGGTGGCACAGGATTGGATTTCTCATTGCCTCTGTACAGCATTGTGGGCTATCGCCCCGCCCCTTTTAAAGAGGGTCTCTGCCTAGCCATGCCAACCCTCTGCAGTGTGTGCCTGCGGTTCCTCCTCATGGCAGACGCACTTATAAATAGACATGAGGGTGGTGTGGCATGAGTGCAGCTGAAGGCTGTGCAGGGACACTTTGGTGTGCGCTATGGACACTGGGTCGTGCGGGGGGGTTGGGCAGCATGTAACCCAGAAGAAGTGGCAGCGGAGTGTCATGCAGGCAGTGATTGTGCTTTGTTGGAGGTAGTGTGGTGCTTAGCTAAGGTATGCATTGCTAATGAGGGCTTTTCAGAAGTAAAAGTTGTTGGGAGAGGGGGGCACTCTTGCCGCTATTGTGTCTTAATAGTGGGACTTGGGAACTTGAGATGCAGCCCAACATGTAGCCCCTCGCCTGCCCTATCCGTTGCTGTGTCATTCCCATCACTTTCTTGAATTGCCCAGATTTTCACAAATGAAAACCTTAGCGAGCATCGGCGATATACAAAAATGCTTGGGTCGCCCATTGACTTCAATGGGGTTCGTTACTCGAAACGAACCCTCGAGCATCGCGATAATTTCGTCCCGAGTAACGAGCACCCGAGCATTTTGGTGCTCGCTCATCTCTAGCTTTTATGCTTTAGATTCTGTTTTGAGCAATTATTCAGGCAATACTTGTCCTGTGTAAAGCTATCCTTAGATGGGCTCATATCCAGATGGTGCAAGGAAGACAGGTGCCTCTACAGCCTCATTAAATATGAGTTTCCCGCAGATGTATTTCACATAAAAAATATTATTTATTCCATGTACATTAAAAGCAAAAAGTTATAGAAGCTAAAGAAGCAAACTAGAACACTCTTTTAAATGTTGCACTGAGATTCTATGATCCTTAATCATAGATAAATTCTGTGTGAACAAGCTTAAAATTAAAATCAAGACCCCATCCTATTTCACATATACCCCATATTTATCTCAGTCAGGTATTTAATTTACCAAAATTAACACCCTGTCTTATATTCATTTTTGCCCCAAAAGAGGCACTAGGTTTTATTTTCGAGGGATGTCTTAGTATACTTACCTAGCAGGCTCAGTCTACATCCTTTCTGCTGCTCTCCAGAGCTCTGGCAGGCTTCCTGCAGACCTCTATGTCCCACAGAAGATTACTTTCTGGTAACAGGATTCATAAAACCCACCTCCAGGAAGCAATAGCTCTAAATGGTTCTCGACCGTTGCTCAGTCAATCAATGCAGTGCTCCATCACAGCCATTGTGTTGTGGAGGAGAGATTTATAAATTAGTCAATCAATGTCGTGGCTCAGTCAATTCATAAATCCTGCTTCCACAAGTGCTGACTATGATTGGTTTTCGAGCACTCAGTGCAATTCAGCCAATCAGTGCAGCACTCTGTGAGCCCATCACAGCCACAGCCTTTCGAGAATATTTTGAATATGGGTGTATTACCCCTGAATGATCGAAGTCTATGCATATGTCCAAAATGTTGTACTTGTAGATACTTGTAATAGTCCCCTCGAGTATAAAAATATTGAGAGCTGGCTGTTCAAATGGTACAAGATATTCCTCTTACTATATGTGTGCAAGGTTAGAAATACCCAGCAATTTCTATTTTGATATATTCATGTATGAAATAGCATATTGGATCAAAGACAGGTGATACTCTGGAAATGCACTCTGGGGTTTTGCATAACCATGAAATTTGTCTCCATGCCTGTAAGAATATTTGAGTTAACAGAAAAAGCAGGGAGGGTAGAGGCAAATTCCATAACAAACTACAAGTAGAGTCTTAGTTGAGACAGGAGAGGCTAGATATTGCTGTATGTGGACCGAGTGTTTCTGGGTAGCAGACCTACTGCACATCATGAAGCTAGACTAGATGTGTGGTTAGATAATAATCTTGAATGTTTGAGAGGCCTAGGCCTCCCACCTACCTATCTTTAGAGAGTATTGTGCTAGCCATGTGAGGTCTGTGTTGCACGCAGACAAATTGAGACACGTTTTTTTAGATCTTTAAATAAACATTGTGGTAGTTTGATAGGGGGAGTGCAAAATAGATATAGTAATTTTGGCAATAAGAGCATTTTAAAAGAAGCTATTCTTCTCATCAATGAAATCTGAAGTTTAGATAATCGCTGGGATTCGTCCTGCAATATTTTAGCATAGGTTTAAAATTGTACTGATAACTTTTATTAGTGTAAAGCGGCTATAGCTATACCCAAGTAATTTATACCCTAGCGTTGCCAGTCAAAAGAGTACTTGTTTTCTAGATAAAATATTATTTTATTTGTTAGTAGAGATATTCATAGGCAAGCTTTACGACTCTTGTGTGATTATTTTGTAAAAAGAGATTTGTCAAAACTCTTTTATTACTTCAATTTCAAAACAAATTTTAAACATTTTTTCTTTTGATTTTGTGATTCATTCATTTTTATATTATATTGTTATAGGACGGGTAAAATACAAAATAAACAATTTTAACCTTCACATTGCCTGATCTATTGTTTCTATTATTATAGAGATAACTAGGCATGCATGTTAATATCTAGAGATGAGCGAGCACCAAAATGCTCGGGTGCTCGTTACTCGAGACGAAATTTTCGTGATGCTCGAGGGTTCGTTTCGAGTAACGAACCCCATTGAAGTCAATGGGCGACTCGAGCATTTTTGTATATCGCCGATGCTCGCTAAGGTTTTCATTTGTGAAAATCTGGGCAATTCAAGAAAGTGATGGGAACGACACAGCAATGGATAGGACAGGCGAGGGGCTACATGTTGGGCTGCATCTCAAGTTCACAGGTCCCACTATTAAGCCACAATAGCGGCAAGAGTGGGCCCCCCCCCTCCCAACAATTTTTACTTCTGAAAAGCCCTCATTAGCAATGCATACCTTAGCTAAGCACCACACTACCTCCAACAAAGCACAATCACTGCCTGCATGACACTCCGCTGCCACTTCTCCTGGGTTACATGCTGCCCAACCCCCCCCCCCACACGACCCAGTGTCCACAGCGCACACCAAAGTGTCCCTGCGCAGCCTTCAGCTGCCCTCATGCCACACCACCCTCATGTCTATTTATAAGTGCGTCTGCCATGAGGAGGAACCGCAGGCACACACTGCAGAGGGTTGGCATGGCCAGGCAGCGACCCTCTTTAAAAGGGGCGGGGCGATAGCCCATAATGCTGTACAGAAGCAATGAGAAATCCAATCCTGTGCCACCTCCATCAGGAGCTGTACACGTGGGCATAGCAATGGGGAACCCATGTGCCACACACTATTCATTCTGTCAAGGTGCCTGCATGCCCCAGTCAGACCGGGGTTTTTTATAAATAGTCACAGGCAGGTACAACTCCGCAATGGGAATTCCATGTGCACCTACAGCATGGGTGGCTCCCTGGAACCAACCAGCTGTACATAAATAAATCCCATTGCATTGCCTATCACAGCTGAGGTAACGTCAGGTTTAATGCAGGTGGGCTTCGGCCCACAGTGCATGCCCCAGTCAGACTGGGGTTCTTTAGAAGTGGACACATGCAGTTACAACTCCGTGTGGACCGACAGCATGGGTGGCTCCCTGGAACCCACCGGCGTTACATAAATATATCCCATTGCAGTGCCCAGCACAGCTGAGGTAACGTCAGCTTTAATGCAGGTGGGCTAAAAATTACTAGGATTACAATGTAGGCGAGGGCCCAAAAAAATTGGTGCACCAACAGTACAAATGTACTTCAGAAAAATTGCCCATGCCCAACCAAGAGGGCAGGTGAAACCCATTAATCGCTTTGGTTAATGTGGCTTAATTTGTAACTAGGCCTGTAGGCGGCCTAGTTAAAATAAAAATTGGTTCAGGTGCAAGTTTCAACGCTTTATTGAATTGAGAATTGAAACGTATAAACATTGTTTACAAAAGTTATATGAGTGAGCCTTGTGGGCCTAAGGAAAATTGCCAGTTCGGCGTGATTACGTGAGGTTTCAGGAGGAGAAGCAGGAGGAGGAGGATGAATATAATACACAGATTGATGAAGCTAAAAGGTCCCCGTTTTTTATGCTGATAGAGAACGATGCTTCCATCCGCGGGTGCAGCTTACGTATTGTTTAGGCATCGCTGCTGTCCGCTGGTGGAGAAGAGAAGTCTGGGGAAATCCAGGCTTTGTTCATCTTTATGATTGTAAGCCTGTCGGCACTGTCGGTTGACAGGCGGGTACGCTTATCTGTGATAATTCCCCCAGCCGCACTAAACACCCACTCTGACAAGATGCTAGCCGCAGGACAAGCAAGCACCTCCAGGGCATACAGCGCGAGTTCAGGCCACGTGTCCAGCTTCGACACCCAGTAGTTGTAGGGGGCAGAGGCGTCACGGAGGACGGTCGTGCGATCGGCTACGTACTCCCTCACCATCCTTTTACAGTGCTCCCGCCGACTCAGCCTTGACTGGGGAGCGGTGACACAGTCTTGCTGGGGAGCCATAGAGCAGTCAAAGGCCTTGGAGAGTGTTCCCCTGCCTGTGCTGTACATGCTGCCTGATCTCTGCGCCTCCCCTGCTACCTGGCCCTCGGAACTGCGCCTTCTGCCACTAGCGCTGTCGTATGGGAATTTTACCATCAGTTTGTCCGCCAGGGTCCTGTGGTATAGCATCACTCTCGAACCCCTTTCCTCTTCGGGTATGAGAGTGGAAAGGTTCTCCTTATACCGTGGGTCGAGCAGTATGTACACCCAGTAATCCGTAGTGGCCAGAATGCGTGTAACGCGAGGGTCACGAGAAAGGCATCCTAACATGAAGTCAGCCATGTGTGCCAGGGTACCTGTACGCAACACATGGCTGTCCTCACTAGGAAGATCACTTTCAGGATCCTCCTCCTCCTCCTCAGGCCATACACGCTGAAAGGATGACAGGCAAGCAGCATGAGTAGCCTCAGCAGTGGGCCAAGCTGTCTCTTCCCCCTCCTCCTCATGCTCCTCCCCCTCCTCCTCCTCCTCCTCAACGTGCTGAGATATAGACAGGAGGGTGTTCTGACTATCCAGCGACATAATGTCTTCCCCCGCCTCCATTTCCGAGCGCAAAGCGTCTGCCTTTATGCTTTGCAGGGAACTTCTCAAGAGGCATAGCAGAGGAATGGTGACGCTAATGATTGCAGCATCGCCGCTCACCATCTGGGTAGACTCCTCAAAGTTTCCAAGGACCTGGCAGATGTCTGCCAACCAGGCCCACTCTTCTATAAAGAATTGAGGAGGCTGACTCCCACTACGCCGCCCATGTTGGAGTTGGTATTCCACTATAGCTCTACGCTGCTCATAGAGCCTGGCCAACATGTGGAGCGTAGAGTTCCACCGTGTGGGCACGTCGCACAGCAGTCGGTGCACTGGCAGATTAAACAGATGTTGCAGGGTGCGCAGGGTGGCAGCATCCGTCTTGGACTTGCGGAAATGTGCGCTGAGCCGGCGCACCTTTTGGAGCAGGTCTGACAAGCGTGGGTAGCTTTTCAGGAAGTGCTGAACCCCCAAATTAAAGATGTGGGCCAGGCATGGCACATGCGTGAGGCTGCCGAGCTGCAGAGCCGCCACCACGTTACGGCCGTTGTCATACACGACCATGCCCGGTTGGAGGCTCAGCAGCGAAAGCCAGCGGTCGGTCTGCTCTGTCAGACCCTGTAGCAGTTCGTGGGCCATGTGCCTCTTCTCTCCTAAGCTGAGTAGTTTCAGCACGGCCTGCTGACGCTTGCCCACCGCTGTGCTGCCACGCCGCGCGACACCGACTGCTGGCGACGTGCTGCTGCTGACACATCTTGATTGCGAGACAGAGGTTGCGTAGGAGGAGGAGGGTGGTTTAGTGGAGGAAGCATACACCGCCGCAGATACCAGCACCGAGCTGGGGCCTGCAATTCTGGGGGTTGGTAGGACGTGAGCGGTCCCAGGCTCTGACTCGGTCCAAGCCTCCACTAAATTCACCCAATGTGCCGTCAGGGAGATATAGTGGCTCTGCCCGCCTGTGCTTGTCCACGTGTCCGTTCTTAAATGGACCTTGGCAGTAACCGCGTTGGTGAGGGCGCGTACAATGTTGCGGGAGACGTGGTCGTGCAGGGCTGGGACGGCACATCGGGAAAAGTACTGGCGACTGGGAACCGAATAGCGCGGGGCCGCCGCCGCCATCATGTTTTTGAAAGCCTCTGTTTCCACAAGCCTATACGGCAGCATCTCCAGGCTGATCAATTTGGCTATGTGCACGTTTAATGCTTGAGCGTGCGGGTGCGTGGCAGCGTACTTGCGCTTGCGCTCAAACAGTTACGCTAGCGACGGCTGGACGCTGCGCTGACAGACATTGCTGGATGGGGCCGAGGACAGCGGAGGTGAGGGTGTGGGTGCAGGCAGGGAGACGGTTGTGTCTGTGTCCTGAGAGGGGGGTTGGATCTCAGTGGCAGGTTGGTGCACAGGGGGAGAGGCAGTGGTGCAAACCGGAGGCGGTGAACGGCCTTCGTCCCACCTTGTGGGGTGCTTGGCCATCATATGCCTGCGCATGCTGGTGGTGGTGAGGCTGGTGGTGGTGGCTCCCCGGCTGATCTTGGCGCGACAAAGGTTGCACACCACTGTTCGTCGGTCGTCTGCACTCTCAGTGAAAAACTGCCAGACCTTTGAGCACCTCGGCCTCTGCAGGGTGGCATGGCGCGAGGGGGCGCTTTGGGAAACAGTTGGTGGATTATTTGGTCTGGCCCTGCCTCTACCCCTGGCCACCGCACTGGCTCTTTCAACCTGCCCTGCTGCTGCACTTGCCTCCCCCTCTGAAGACCTGTCCTCAGTAGGCTTAGCAAACCAGGTGGGGTCAGTCACCTCATCGTCCTGCTGCTCTTCCTCTGAATCCTCTGTGCGCTCCTCCCTCGGACTTACTGCAATTACTACTACCTGAGTGATAGACAACTGTGTCTCATCGTCGTCGTCCTCCTCACCCACTGAAAGCTCTTGAGACAGTTGCCGGAAGTCCCCAGCCTCATCCCCCGGACCCCGGGAACTTTCCAAAGGTTGGGCATCGGTCACGACAAACTCCTCCGGTGGGATAGGAACCATTGCTGCCCATTCTGAGCAGGGGCCCGAGAACAGTTCCTGGGAGTCTGCCTGCTCCTTAGAATGTGTCATTGTAATGGAGTGAGGAAGCTGGGAGGAAGGAGGAGCAGCAGCCAGAGGATTCAGAGTTGCAGCAGTGGACGGCGTAGAACTCTGGGTGGTCGATAGATTGCTGGATGCACTTTCTGCCATCCACGACAGGACCTGCTCACACTACTCATTTTCTAATAAAGGTCTACCGCGTGGACCCATTAATTGTGAGATTAATCTTGGGACGCCAGAAACGTGCCCCTCTCCTAATCCCGCAGCAGTCAGCTGTGATACACCTGGATCAGGAGCTCGGCCTGTGCCCACATCCTGACTTGGGCCTCCGTGTCCTCGCCCGCGTCCACGTCCTCTAGGCCTACCCCTACCCCTCAGCATGGTGTATTACCAGTAGTGCAGAAACAGAACGCTGTAATTAAATGTGCCGCTTATTGGCCTGTGGTTGGAGGCTGACTTCGCTTACGGAACGCACAGCAGAGCCAGGAAAGAATTTTGCGCAAGCCTGTAGTGAGACGTAGGTGCGTATGACTGAGCTATTGGAATTCACAGTGCTGAAGCAGTCAAGTGGCCAAACGCCACTAGTAGGCCTTAAGTGTTTTGCTTCTATTTTTTGAAAGGCTGAGTTGAGACAGCAGACAGATACTGTAGGCAGCGTATATATGTATACTGTTTCCCTGTGGACGGGATGACGGCGGTGATGTAACGGGCAACGCAGAGCCAGGAAACAGTTTTGCGCAAGCCTGCTGTAACATTTAGCTGCGTATTAATTAGGACTACTGCCCACAGCAGACACGCAGTACACTGAGGACGGTCACAGGCAGCCCAAAGATAGTATTTTTCCTAAATTTGTTTGAAAAAGCCCACTGCCTATATAGACAGTATATCTCTTTCACCTTTCCCACTGTTCCTGCCTCACCACTACTGGCCCTGTACTATGTAAAATTACTGCAGACTGTTTTCCTCTGGACGGGATGACGGCGGTGATGTAACGGGCAACGCAGAGCCAGGAAAGAGTTTTGCGCAAGCCTGCTGTAACACTTAGCTGCGTATTAATTAGGACTACTACCCCCAGCAGACACGCAGTACACTGAGGACGGTCACAGGCAGCCCAAAGATAGTATTTTTCCCAAATTTGTTTGAAAAAGCCCACTGCCTATATAGACAGTATATCTCTTTCACCTTTCCCACTGTCCCTGCCTCACCAGTACTGGCCCTATACTATGTACAATGACTGCAGACTCAGGACGCAATGCTCTGCACGTCCGATATACAAAAAAAAAAAAGTGCAACACTGCTAAAAGCAGCCTCAACAGTACTGCACACGGTCAGATGTGGCCCTAAGAAGGACCGTTGGGGTTCTTCAAGCCTAAGATAACTCCTAACGCTCTCCCTATAGCAGCAGCAGCATCAGTAGCACTTTCCCTGATCTCTGTCAGAATGCATCTGTGCCGAGCCGCGGGCGGGGCAGATTTAAATACTCAGATGACACCTGATCTCCCCAGCCACTCACTGCAGGGGGGTGGGATAGGGCTGGAACATCACAGGAGGAAGTTGTAATACCTTCTCTGTCTTTCTATTGGCCAGAAAAGCGCGCTAATGTCTCAGAGATGAAAGTGAAAGTAACTCGAACATCACGTGGTGCTCGTCTCGAGTAACGAGCATCTCGAACACACTAATACTCGAACGAGCATCAAGCTCGGACGAGTACGTTCGCTCATCTCTATTAATATCCTAAAAGGGAGACTTTTTTTTTTTTATTAGATATTTTTATTGAGTTTTAGCATATAAAAACATACAAGAAAAATAAGCCCACGAAACTGCCTAGCCCCCCTAGCCTCCCGCGTTTCCCCTGTCTCCCACCCCCTAAAGTGTTGTAGTTGTGAGGCAATAAAATATGACCACCTTTATCCTTAGGGTTAGATAATGTCTCTAGATTAATACGGGCTCCTTTTCCACACCATATAAGTTCCCTGAATATAACACTAACCTTATGGAAGAATCATTGCATTATCCAGTGGGGGGGAGTTGTGGATTAGGTAGAGGAGCTGCCACATCCACACCATTTTAATTAGATTCACTCTCCCTATGGGTGCATTCCCACGAACGTGAAAACCGAGCCGATATACGTCGTCCTCATGTGCAGGGGGCGGAGGATGGAAGAGCCAGGAACAGGAACTGAGCTCCCACCCCCTCTGCACTATTTGCAATGGGGAGAGGCGGAGCGGGGGGGGGCTAATTCTCGGAACTTAGCCCCGCCCCCGTCTCGCCTCTTTTCATTGCAAATAGTGCAGAGGGGCGGTGAGGAGGCAGAGAGGGGGCGAGAGCTCAGTTCCTGCTCCTGGCTCTTCCATCCTCCCCCCTCCCCTGCACATGAGGACGACATATATCGGCTCGGCCTGAAAACTGAGCCGATATACGTTCATGGGAATGCAGCCTTTAACAGATAAGGGAAGCTTCCATTTAACGGGCAGAAGTTGCAGGTTTATTTTTCCCTAGTCCGCTACTTTTCTGGTAACATTAACCCCTAGGTACTTAAACATCTCAGTGCCCTGCATAGGTATCTCTTTGTTAGTTATATGTAGTTCCAGCATATCTAATGACAACACCATTGATTTGGACCAATTAAGGACTAGTCCTAAATATAGTCCAAATTCCCTAATAATTTGCATGGCTGTCCCCAAAGATGCTTCTGCATCTCCTAAAAGTAGCAGAATATCATCTACATATAGGGCAATTTTTTCTTCCACTCATTATGTTTAAATCCCACGAACATATTTTACAGGCTAGGGGCTCCACTGCCAGTGCAAAGAGAAGCGGTGACAGTGGGCATCCCTGCCGTGTCCCTCTATATAGTGGGAACGCCTCCGAAGATTCCCCGGTAATTAACACATCCACCCGCACATCCGTGTATAGGAGGTACTATTTTAGTTCCAAATTTTAACATAACTATATTGAACTCCAAGTTGGTTTTAGTATTGTTAACTTATAGGTAAATATTTATCAAAAAACAGATAGTGAGGAGAGAGTGGGGTAGAGAAAGAAATAAAGTGAATAATAAGCAAAATGCTTTTTTAAATATAAAATAACAGACACATATCATAGGATGGAAATGGGAGGTAGGCAGGCGCCCTGAGGTATCCCCGCTGCCTTAGGGGTTAGTTTAACAAGGCTTTAAAGGGGTTGTCTCGCGAAAGCAAGTGGGGTTAAGCACTTCTGTATGGCCATATTAATGCACTTTGTAATATACATCGTACATTAAATATGAGCCATACAGAAGTTATTCACTTACCTTCCCTGCGCTGGCATCCCCGTCTCCATGGCTCCGTCTAACTTCAGCGTCTAATCGCCCGATTAGATGCGCTTGCGCAGAAGGGTCTTCTGCCTTCGGCTCGGTTCGGCAGCAGCGGCGTTCTGGCTCCGCCCCCTTCTACGCATCATCACGTAGCTCCGCCCCGTCACGTGTGCTGATTCCAGCCCCTTTTAAAATCAGCAGGGTTTTGAAACTCCAACCAATGGCTCCCTATTTTGATCAGTTTCTCTGGGAAGTCTGAATCTACTGACATTAACCCTTCCATAGTCATGTGTTTGTGGAGTCTTCCAATATCTGGGGATAACAGCACGTGCTGCAATTAAGAAAGGGCATAAGATATCCTTCTTTATTGATGAGATAGATCCTGGAAGGATGGAGAGCAGGGCAATCTGAGGGGACTCTGTAATAGATTGTCTGGTAACTTTCGTGTAATTGGAGAGCACTATGTTCCAGAATGGTCTAAGTGAAGGACAGTCCACCACAGTTGCAGCATAGTTCCAATGCCCAAGCCACATCTCCAGCAGCTTGGTGAGATAGATGAATATAAATGATGTAGCAGTGCCGGGTATCAATACAACCTTGTTATTAGCTTATAATTCTTTTCTGGGCTTTACAAGCCATGGGTAGAGTGTGGGGCAGTAGATGCTTTGCTCCAATCTTCTGGTGTTATGGCTTTCACGAGATCATTTTCCCATGCGCTCATAAAGACGCTGAGTGGATAGACCCTCGATTAACCAGCTATAAGTTTATGAGAGGCACCAGATCAGACATTTTAGTGAACAGAGTCTCAAATGGAGTCAGGGGGGCTATAATTGCAGAGTTGGATATGTTAGTGTTGAGAAAATGTGAAAGTTACATGTATGAGAACTATGAGAGTGAGGGCTCCCACCCACTGGCAATATTTTCTCCACTGCGATGCAATTCTAAAGTTAAAGTCTTGCATCGCAGTGCGAGAAAAAAAATCGTCATGATGCCGGGATATGGGCATCACGCCGACATATCGCCAGTCTTTTCAATGGGGCCAGCGGCAGCAGCGCTAGCCCTATTGAAAAGAGATGGAGAATGCCGGGGACTTCTGCCACAGCTGTCACAGCTGTGACAGCTGTGCCAGGAGTTTCCTTCATCCCCGCAGGGACCGCGGGGTTGAAGGAATCCTCTGCCACAGCTGTCACAGCTGTCACAGCTGTGGGAGAAGTCCCCGGCATTCTATTCCATTGATTTCAATGGGATCAGCACAGCTGCCGATCCAATTGAAAGCACTGCTTTGGCAAGCCCCGTGGAATGATTATCGGGGAAGGGCTTGAAATATAAGCCCTTCCCCGATAATCTGCCAAAAGTGTGAAAAAAAAAAATTATACTCACCTCTCCTGCTCTTAACCGCGTCCTCTTAGCTTAGCTATGAATGAATAGCTAAGAGATATGTGTGATTGGCTGAGCACTCAGCCAATAGCTAAGCAGTAGCAGCTATTGGCTGAGCCCTCAGCCAATCTGCACAGCCCTATCAGGAGGCGGAGATTTTTAAATCTCCGACTGCTGAAAGAGCTTAATAGCAGTGTCGGGGAGCCAGCAGGATAATGCGGCTGAGCGCAGGAGAGGTAAGTAATACATTTTTAATTTTTTTTACACACTTATTGATGATTATCAGGGAAGGGCTTATATTTCAAGCCCTTCCCTGATAATCATTCCGCAGGGCTTGGCTGAAACCATTGATGTGCTGCAGTGCTGATCCCATTGAAAGCAATAGAATAGAATGCCGCGGACTTCTGCCACAGCTGTGACAGCTGTGACAGCTGTGACAGCTGTGCAGAAGTCTGCGGCATTCTCCCTATGCTTTCAATGGGGCTAGCGCTGCTGTCGCTAGCCCCATTGAAACCATTTGCAATATGCCGGTTCTATACCGGCCTCTTTCTTGCGCTGCGATGCGAGATTTTTCTCGTGCTCTTACAGCGCAAGAAAGAAAATATCGCCAGTGGGTGGTAGCCCTGAGACTTGCGGGTGCAGGGTTTTAAGTTCAGTAAAGGAGGGTGTCTTAATTCTGTTCAATGGATTTTATTATTGCCCGCCTCAGACCATCCATAAATCTCTCAGTTGCAAGGTCTGGAAGAAAATCAAGATTATTTAAGAGGGAAGTTAGATGACCTTTATTTCTGGATAAGATGTTTTTTACAGGTATCTTATCCAATGTAGTGAGGAAATAAGGGATGAAGAGGGAACATTTAACATTATTGTGGGGTCTGGCTGAGGGCGAAATCCAATGCAGCGAATTTAGAGAAGTTCCAACAATGTCCATTTCTAATTTAATCCATTGTTTAGACTTCCCATGGAATTGCCAGTCAAACAGTCTAATAAGTCTAAAGACTGTGTGGTAAAGCATACGTTCAGGAAGCTCTGCCCCTCCTGCGGTTTTAGGTTTTAAGGCGGTTCAGTGGGTAATGTGGCTGTATATTCCTCCCCATATAAATTGTGTGAAGGCAGATTGTAGGCATATAAAGAAGTTCATGTGGGGCTGAATAGGCAGGGTCTGGAATAACTACAGGAAGCGAGGGACGACATTCATCGTTAGCACGTTTATTCAGCCAAACCAGGAGAGATATTTTTTGTCATAGTTTTTTAATGTGCAATCCAACAAGGGGAGATAGTTCAAGGCACATAGAGCAGAGAGGTCCTTGGGAATTAGCATACCTAGGTATTTGATATTGAAATGTATCTTTTTAAATGGGAATTGTTGGGCTAGTTGTTGGATTTCAGAGGACAGCATGGAGATACTTAGCACTTCTCATTTAGTGATATTTATTTTAAAGTTACTGAGTTTTCCATATTTTTGGATTCCTGCTAAAATTGATAAGGGGAAATACGGGGCTGGGTAACATATAGAAGCAGATCATCAGTATATAACGAGACCTTGTACTGCTGAGACATGCACACTGGAGCAATGGAAATAGAGGGCAGTCCTGCCTGGTGCTGTTATTAATGGAGAATGGAGTTGGAGAGTATTCTATTAGTTCTGACCTTCACTGATGGTCTGTCATAGGGAGAGAACTTTGCTATGAATCTCTGCCCTATGCCCATCTTTAAACAAAAGAAAAAGAAAAATGTGTGTTTCTGCGCTTCTTAATGGATGGAATATATGGACAATTTCAATAATGAAGCACTTACTTCATGGGGAAGTCCCCTCCCTGGAGACCCCCCTTATGGACGAATAAAGCCTTAGAATTTCTCTTCAGACAAGATGTCCAGAATCACAATCTTCCAAACCAAGCACTAGTTTATTAAACAAACAAGACAAACATAACAAAACAAAAAAACAATAGTAGCCCTACACGATGCAATGCGTTTCAGGACAGCAGCGCCCCTTTTTCAAGCATCCTTGTGTGTGTAAATCCCTTTTTTAAATACACTCCGGAGTTGCTGGGGTATATTTAATGACTGTGTCAACTTCCTCCTCTGTAAAATCCTGTTCTAAAGGCCCATTTACACTGGACGATTATCACTAAAAGTTCGCTCATCGGCGATAATCGGTGCGTGTAAATAGGCGCAGAGCACCCGCATTTCGGGCTCTTTTCGCTGATCCTTAAAATCAAGTGAGCTTGATTTTAGCAATCAGTTTTATCAGTCGTTCTCCATGGGGAGTGCTGACTGCATTATTTTTCCCATGGAGAACAAAGCATCTGAGCACAGCTAATAGCCTCGGGCTATTAGCATGCGATCAGTGAAGACTTCATTAACATACATAATTGGCATTTAAGTAGCTGAGAAGCTACTTAAATACCAATTATTTTTTAAGCAAAATAATCTCTCAAAACTGTCACTCAAACTGTCGTTTGAATGATCTTTGAGCGATTATCTGCTCATGTAAATGGGCCTTAAGGATGTTCTAGTCTCAGAATTGACTGTAGGGAGGGAATTATCTAGGACATATCCTGTAATTTCCTATTCAGGGTGTCATAATAATTTCGAAAAACATGCTAGAGATGGTTGTCGGGTTGTGGGCTCTGTCACCTGTGGGGGTTGTAAGGTAGGGGATGAAGGTGTGGGAGGTTTGGGGGTGGAGAAGTCTGGTGAGGGGTCAACCACAATTTTCAGCATGCTCATAGGAATATTTTTTTATTAGCTGTCTGTAGTGGCCATGTTTCTTATTAGGTAAAGTTTTAAGCTCTAGCCTAGTGTTAAGGAGATCTTTAAGGGCTGATGGGGAGTGGGCAGTTTTGTGAGATCTTTTTAAGTCATGTAGGTTATTTAGTAAGGAGGTTACTTTTAATCACTTGAATTTCTTCAGGCAGGTACCATGTTTGATTAGTGTACCTCGTAGTATACTAATGTGGGGTCCAAGGAGTGGTGTTTGAGGAATTCGGTAATCGTAGATCTAATTTCTGAAGCACAAACAATTAGTCAATTAGTAAGTATTCATTTAGATGTCATATCCAGGGCCATCTCTGGTTGCCAAGAGAAGGCATGGTGACTCAACAGAACCAGGTCGATAAGACTGTAGGATTGGTGCATGAGAGAAGAAAGATTAGTCCTAGACATCATGGAAGTGTCGTTCTATTGAAGGGGGAAGGAAAAGGGTCTAGAGTGAGGTTAAAGGGGTTGTCCCGCGAAAGCAAGTGGGGTTATACACTTCTGTATGGCCATATTAATGCACTTTGTAATGTACATCGTGCATTAATTATGAGCCATACAGAAGTTATTCACTTACCTGTTCCGTTGCTAGCATCCTCGTCTCCATGGTGCCGTCTAATTTCAGCGTCTAATCGCCCGATTAGATGCGCTTGCGCAGTCCGGTCTTCTCCCTGGTGAATGGGGCCGCTCGTGCCGGAGAGCTGGTCCTCATAGCTCCGCCCCGTCACGTGTGCCGATTCCAGCCAATCAGGAGGCTGGAATCGGCAATGGACCGCACAGAGCCCACGGTGCACCATGGGAGAAGACCCGCGGTGCATCATGGGTGAAGATCCCGGCGGCCATCTTACTAAGGTAAGGAAGAAGTCGCCGCAGCACGGGGATTCGGGTAAGTACTAAACTTTTTTTTTTTTTTAACACATGCATTGGGTTTGTCTCGCGCCGAACGGGGGGCCTATTGAATAAAAAAAAAAACGCTTCGGCGCGGGACAACCCCTTTAATATCACCTCCAATCAGGATTACTCCCTCAGCAAAATCCATCAACAGTCTTCAGGAGACAAAGCTGATGTGTATTATGGAGGTACAGATTCACAATTGTGATGATCTTACCTTTTATTTGCACTTTGATAAAGAGGTAGAGGCCGTCTGTGTCTGCCAAGCTGCCCATGACCTCATGCCGCAGAGATTTGTGAAAGCTAATGAAGACCCCTCTGGATTTGGAGACCGGGTTGGTGCTATGGAACCATACTGGATAGTAATAATTATGCATGGTGGGAATATGCCCCGTTTTGAAATGTGTTTCCTGGAATAAAACAACATGCGCTTTCAATTTATGCATTTGATAGAGGACTTGACTACGCTCTTGAGGTATATTCCGGCCTCTCACATTTAAGGAGCAGAAAAGGGGAAGAAGTCATCCTGTAGGTCGTTTCAGGGCTTATAAAACAGGATGATGTAGATGGAATGGGAAAAAGGAACAACAACAGCAAAATAAATAAATAAAAACAAAACAAGAAAAAAAAGAGGGGGAGAGAGAAGTTTAGTGAAAAGTCAAGTCAGAAAAAGAGACAAGTGTAGAATAAGATTAGGTCAAATCTATATGCGAGTCTATTCTTCCCGGGAGCTTCCCTATGGTAGACTCAGGTAAAGATCCGATCTTAGACTGCATAGGTGGCAAAATAGAAATATGCAAAATGTACTCAGCTTATCTGGGTACAGGAGAAGTAAAAGGTGCAAAGGTGATTATGTTTTTTCTGATAATGAGATGGAAGGGATGGCCCCATCTATACGTAGCACCTTTTTGGTGATAAAAACCAATACTTTAAGGGTTCAGAAGGGGTCTAAGAAGGCATCTCATACCCAAAGTGGTGCCTGGGTCTGGAGCTCAATCAGTGATTGTCTTTACAGTGCCATGTTCAAGCCACAACCACCGTTAGTAACGTTTAATGTCAATATTTATATGCCTTTTTAATTACACAATTTTGAATAATAGTCCCTAATACTAGGGACTATGTCTGTAGGGTTTGTAAGCTTTCTTTTATTATTTTGAGCTAGCAAGTACGGGATCCACAATTTGAGATGTTGGGCTTTAAACCAAAAGTTTCCCAGATTTATCATTTTGCAAGTAATATTGGGCCTTGATTCTTTTTAATTTCCTCTCATAATTCTGAAGTAAGTGGCTTTGATTCCTCAAGCTGAGTTGTCTGCTGTCATTTATTTTGTATTTCAAGAGCTTTAATTTTATCAAGTAGCTCATTTAGAATTTCGTCCTTTCTTTTTTCACATAATGTCTTATCCTGATAAATGAGCCTCTTATGTATGCCTTACGGGCATTCCACAGAACATGAAGGTTGTTATATTCCTTTAAATCTATATCTGAATTAAAGCTATGTGCCACCTGCAATAGCAGGAAATCATTACTTCGCCATAGGTATTTTGGTGTTATATTGTTCTGCTAGAGTCAGAGAGATCGCTACATGGTCAGACCAGCTGATTGTCTTGACTCTTAGGAAAGTTGTAGCATGTTTATGTCTACTATGAACATGTCAATTTGTGACTAACTATTGTGAACATTTGAGTAGCAGGAAAAATCTCTCTGAGAACTATGCATTTCTTGCCATACATCAAAAAGTTCCTCTGTCCAACAAATGTCGCTTAACCTCTTAGTGACGGCCTCATTGCCTTTTTACATCCTGGCTTTGTGGGCTTTAATCCTCAGGGATGTTAAAACATGCATCCCCTGAGGATTAAAGCCCAGTGGGCTGTGGTCGTGACAGCACCATGCTGTCGGTTACCAGAGGTAGCCGGCAACCTGGAGCTGTCATGGGGGGCCTCGGGGGCCATCTATTTATTTTGCATTAAAGTAAATAAAAAGTAAAAAAAGTTAGAGTTTCAGCTAGAGATGAGCGAACGTACTCGTCCAAGTTTGATACTCGTTCGAGTATTAGCGTGTTCGAGATGCTCGTTACTAGAGGCGAGTACCACGCGATGTTCAAGTTACTTTCACTTTCATCTCTGAGACGTTAGCGCGCTTTTCTGGCCAATAGAAAGACAGGGAAGGCATTACAACTTCCCCCTGCGACGTTCAAGCCCTATACCACCCCCCTGCAGTGAGTGGCTGGCGAGATCAGGTGTCACCTGAGTATATAAATCGGCCCCTCCCGCGGCTCGCCACAGATGCATTCTGACAGAGATCAGGGAAAGTGCTGCTGGTGCCGGAGCTGGTTTAGGGAGAGTGTTAGGAGTTATTTTAGGCTTCAAGAACCCCAACGGTCCTTCTTAGGGCCACATCTGACCATGTGCAGTACTGTTGAGGCTGCTTTTAACAGTGTTGCACAATTTTTTTTTTTGTATATCGGCCGTGCAGAGCATTGCGTCCGCAGTCTTGAGTCATTGTACAGAGTATAGGGCCAGTACTGGTGAGGCAGGGAAAGAGATATTCAGGCTATATAGGCAGTGGGCTTTTTCCAAAAAATTGGGGAAAAATACTATATTTGGGCTGCCTGTGACCGTCTTCAGTTTACTGCGTGTCTGCTGGGGGTAGTAGTCCTAATTAATAAGTAGCTAAGTGTTACAGCAGGCTTGCGCAAAATTGTTTCCTGGATCTGCTGTCTCTGTTACATGATCGCCATCATCCCGCCAGAGGGAAAGAGTATACATAATATTATACGCTGACTACAGTATCTATCTGCTGGGGGTAGTAGTCCTAATTAATACGCAGCTAAGCGTTACAGCAGGCTTGCGCAAAATTGTTTCCTGGTTCTGCTGTCTCTGTTACATCAGCGCCGTCATCCCGCCAGAGGGAAAGAGTATACATAATATTATACGCTGCCTACAGTATCTATCTGCTGGGGGTAGTAGTCGTAATTAATACGCAGCTAAGCGTTACAGCAGGCTTGCGCAAAATTGTTTCCTGGATCTGCTGTCTCTGTTACATGATCGCCGACATCCCGCCAGAGGGAAAGAGTATACATAATATTATACGCTGCCTACAGTATCTATCAGCTGGGGGTAGTAGTCCTAATTAATACGCAGCTAAGCGTTACAGCAGGCTTGCACAAAATTGTTTCCTGGATCTGCTGTCTCTGTTACATGATCGCCGTCATCCCGCCAGAGGGAAAGAGTATACATAATATTATACGCTGCCTACAGTACCTATCTGCTGGGGGTAGTAGTCGTAATTAATACGCAGCTAAGCGTTACAGCAGGCTTGCGCAAAATTGTTTCCTGGATCTGCTGTCTCTGTTACATCAGCGCTGTCATCCCGCCAGAGGGAAACAGTATACATAATATTATACACTGCCTACAGTATCTATCTGCTGGGGGTAGTAGTTCTAATTAATACGCAGCTAAGCGTTACAGCAGGCTTGCGCAAAATTGTTTCCTGGATCTGCTGTCTCTGTTACATCAGCGCTGTCATCCCGCCAGAGGGAAAGAGTATACCTAATATTATACGCTGCCTACAGTATCTATCTGCTGGGGGTAGTAGTCCTAATTAATACGCAGCTAAGCGTTACAGCAGGCTTGCGCAAAATTGTTTCCTGGATCTGCTGTCTCTGTTACATGATCGCTGTCATACCGCCAGAGGGAAACAGTATACATAATATTATACGCTGCCTACAGTATCTATCTGCTGGGGGTAGTAGTCCTAATTAATATGCAGCTAAGCGTTACAGCAGGCTTGCGCAAAATTGTTTCCTGGATCTGCTGTCTCTGTTACATCAGCGCTGTCATCCCGCCAGAGGGAAAGAGTATACATAATATTATACGCTGCCTACAGTATCTATCTGCTGGGGGTAGTAGTCCTAATTAATATGCAGCTAAGCGTTACAGCAGGCTTGCGCAAAATTGTTTCCTGGATCTGCTGTCTCTGTTACATGATCGCCGTCATCCTGCCAGAGGGAAACAGTATACATAATATTATACGCTGCCTACAGTATCTATCTGCTGGGGGTAGTAGTCCTAATTAATACGCAGCTAAGCGTTACAGCAGGCTTGCGCAAAATTGTTTCCTGGATCTGCTGTCTCTGTTACATCAGCGCTGTCATCCCGCCAGAGGGAAACAGTATACATAATATTATACGCTGCCTACAGTATCTGTCTGTTGTATCAACTCAGCATTTTAAAAAAATAGAAGCAAAATACTTAAGGCCTACTAATGGCCTTTGGCCACTTGACTGCTTCTGCGCTATGAATTCCACTAGCTCAGTCATACGCACCTACGTCTCACTACAGGCGTGCGCAAAATTGTTTCCTGGCTCTGCTGTGTGTTCCGTAAGGGAAGTCAGCCTCCAACCACAGGCCAATAAGCGGCACATTTAATTACAGCGTTCTGTTTCTGCACTACTGGTAATACAGCATGCTGAGGGGTAGGGGTAGGCCTAGAGGACGTGGACGCGGGCGAGGACGCGGAGGCCCAAGTCAGGGTGTGGGCACAGGCCGAGCTCCTGATCCAGGTGTATCGCAGCCGACTGCTGCGCGATTACGAGAGAGGCACATTTCTGGCGTCACCACATTCATCTCACAATTAATGGGTCCATGCGGTAGACCTTTATTAGAAAATGAGCAGTGTGAGCAGGTCCTGTCGTGGATGGCAGAAAGTGCATCCAGCAATCTATCGACCACCCAGAGTTCTACGCCGTCCACTGCTGCAACTCTGAATCCTCTGGCTGCTGCTCCTCCTTAGTCCCAGCCTCCTCACTCCATTACAATGACACATTCTGAGGAGCAGGCAGACTCCCAGGAACTGTTCTCGGGCCCCTGCCCAGTATGGGCAGCAATGGTTCCGAATCCTCTCCCACTGGAGGAGTTTGTCGCGACCGATGCCCAACCTTTGGAAAGTTCCCGGGGTCTGGGGGATGAGGCTGGGGACTTCCGGCAACTGTCTCAAGAGCTTTCAGTGGGTGAGGAGGACGATGACGATGAGACACAGTTGTCTATCACTCAGGAGTAGTAATCGGAGTAAGTACGAGGGAGGAGGAGCATGAGGAGGATGAGGAGGAGGGGGAAGAGACAGCTTGGCCCACTGCTGAGGATACCCATGCTGCTTGCCTGTCATCCTTTCAGCGTGTATGGCCTGAGGAGGAGGAGGAGGAGGATCCTGAAAGTGATCTTCCTAGTGAGGACAGCCATGTGTTGCGTACAGGTACCCTGGCACACATGGCAGACTTCATGTTAGGATGCCTTTCTCGTGACCCTCGCGTTACACGCATTCTGGCCACTACGGATTACTGGGTGTACATACTGCTCGACCCACGGTATAAGGAGAACCTTTCCACTCTCATACCCGAAGAGGAAAAGGGTTCGAGAGTGATGCTATACCACAGGACCCTGGCAGACAAACTGATGGTAAAATTCCCATCCGACAGCGCTAGTGTCAGAAGGCGCAGTTCCGAGGGCCAGGTAGCAGGGGAGGCGCAGAGATCAGGCAGCATGTACAGCACAGGCAGGGGAACACTCTCTAAGGCCTTTGACAGCTTTCTGGCTCCCCAGCAAGACTGTGTCACCGCTCCCCAGTCAAGGCGAAGTCGGCGGGAGCACTGTAAAAGGATAGTGAGGGAGTACGTAGCCAATCGCACGACCGTCCTCCGTGACGCCTCTGCCCCCTACAACTACTGGGTGTCGAAGCTGGACACGTGGCCTGAACTCGCGCTGTATGCCCTGCAGGTGCTTGCTTGTCCTGCGGCTAGCGTCTTGTCAGAGAGGGAGTTTAGTGCTGCTGGGGGAATCATTACAGATAAGCGTACCCACCTGTCAACCGACAGTGCCGACGGGCTTACACTCATCAAGATGAACAAAGCCTGGATTTCCCCAGACTTCTCTTCTCCACCAGCGGACAGCAGCGATACCTAAACAATAAGTAGGCTGCACCCGCGGATGGAAGCATTGTTCTCTATCACCATCAAAAACATGGACCTTTTAGCTTCATCAATCTGTGTATAATATTCATCCTCGTCCTCCTGCTCCTCCTGAAACCTGACGTAATCACGCCGAACGGGCAATTTTTCTTAGGCCCACAAGGCTCAGTCATATAATTTTTGTAAACAATTTTTATACGTTTCAATGCTCATTAAAGCGTTGAAACTTTCACCTGAACCAATTTTTATTTTAACTGGGCTGCCTCCAGGCCTAGTTACAAATTAAGCCACATTAACCAGCGTACATTAGTACTGTTGGTACACCAATTTTTTGGGGCCCTCGCCTACAGTGTAATCCAATTAATTTTTTGCCCACCTGCATTAAAGCTGACGTTACATCAGCTGTGCTGGGCACTGCAATGGGATATATTTATGTACCGCCGGTGGGTTCCAGGGAGCCACCCATGCTGTGGGTCCACAGGGAGTTGTAACTGCATGTGTCAACTTCTAAAGAACCCCAGTCTGACTGGGCCATGCAGTGTGGGCCGAAGCCCACCTGCATTAAACATGACATTACCTCAGCTGTGATGGGCAATGCAATGGGATATATTTATGTACTGCCCGTGGCTTCCTGGCACCCACCCATGCTGTGGGTCCACACGGACTTCACAATAGGGAGTTGTACCTGCCTGTGTCTATGAATTAAAAACCCCGGTCAGGTTTGGGCATGCAGTGTGGGCCGAAGCCCACCTGCATTTAATCGGACGTTACCTCAGCTGTGATGGGCACTGCAATGGGATACATTAATGTACAGCCGGTGGGTTCCAGGGAGCCACCCATGCTGTGGGTGCACACGGAATTCCCATTGCGGAGTTGTACCTACTTGTGACTATTTATAAAAAACCGCGGTTTGACTGGGGCATGCAGACACCTTGACAGAATGAATAGTGTGTGGCACATAGGTTCCCCATTGCTATGCCCACGTGTGCAGCTCCTGATGGCGGTGGCACAGGATTATATTTCTCATTGCTTCTGTACAGCATTATGGGCTATCGCCCCGCCCCTTTTAAAGAGGGTCGCTGCCTAGCCGTGCCAACCCTCTGCAGTGTGTGCCTGTGGTTCCTCCTCATGGCAGACGCACTTATCAATAGACATGAGGGTGGCGTGGCATGAGTGCAGCTGAAGGCTGCGCAGGGACACTTTGGTGTGCGCTGTGAACACTGCGTCGTGCGGGGGGGGGGGGGGGGTTGGGCAGCATGTAACCCAGGAGAAGTGGCAGCGGAGTATCATGCAGGCAGTGATTGTGCTTTGTTGGAGGTAGTGTGGTGCTTAGCTAAGGTATGCATTGCTAATGAGGGCTTTTCAGAAGTAAAAGTTGTTGGGAGGGGGGGGCCCACTCTTGCCGCTATTGTGGCTTAATAGTGGGAACTGGGAACTTGGGATGCAGCCCAACATGTAGCCCCTCGCCTGCCCTATCCGTTGCTGTGTCGTTCCCATCACTTTCTTGAATTGCCCAGATTTTCACAAATGGAAACCTTAGCTAGCATCAGCGATATACAAAAATGCTCGAGTCGCCCATTGACTTCAATGGGGTTCGTTACTCGAAAAGAACCCTCGAGCATCGCGATAATTTCGTCCCGAGTAACGAGCACCCGAGCATTTTGGTACTCGCTCATCTCTAGTTTCAGCTCCCCTCACAGATCACATCCATTAGGAGGGCTGAAACTACTCATCTCCATGCTCCGGGATGTCCCGCGATGATCTGGTCCGGAACGGACCCTTTCGCGTCTTCTTTGCTGTGTTGGTTCATCTCTCCAGGGGCTCCTCTAGGGACAATCAAGGCCTAGGAAGAAGACCATCGGGACGCCTTTATTGAGGCGACGATTCCGCTTTAGGGCAGGGACCCTTCATTTCCCTGCTAGGTTAGGGCCAGGTTTTTTTCTCCCTGAAGTGGTGCTACTGATCAGCATCGCTTGGTGTGCTACAATTTCCAGCAGTGTGTATGTTATCCTATGCCTTGCTGAGTGTGGTACTCTTATGCCGCACAGGCTTTACAAACTGCTTACATATTCCTGGTGTGGTGTGCACTGTTCTACAGAGCATAGTGGTAACAACTGCAATAGTGTGAACATCACCCTGCATCCGTGCTGAGTGTGGTGCTTTCTGCTTCCCGGTGCATGGATGTGACACCTTGAAGCAGTAGATGTCACCGGAGACCGCGGTAAGCGGTCCCCAGGTCCGTGATCACCGCTATCCAATGGATAACTGCGATCAAGGAAAAGTTCAAAAATGTAAAATAAAGTTAAAGTTTCACCTCCCCTCATGGATCTGATTCATGAGGGGAGGTGAAAATACTCACCCCCGTCCTCCGTGATGTCCCGCAGCGATCTGGTCCTTCCAGGACTTCACATCGTCTTCTACGACAAAGAGCTTGCGCCCCAGGGAGATTTAAAATCACTCTGTTCCTGGCCAGCTTGTGCAGCCTGGAGCAGAGAGATGTCACTGGGGACTGCTGGATGCGGTTCCCAGTCACATGATCACTGTTATTCAATGGATAACAGTGATCTTGTACAGTAAAAAAAAAGCTTAAAAAGTTAAAGTTTTATCTCTGCTCATGGTAGCGGACGCATGTGCAAAAGCCGCAGATTGCCCGGGTAATTTAAAATCTCCCTGCTCCTGGCTACCAAATGTAGCCAAGAGCCTGGGGATTTCATGGGGTGCCGCAGTACACGTTCCCTGGTCACATGATCGCCGCTATCCAATTGAAAATGGTTGTCACGTAAATGTAAAAAAAGTTACAATTTCACCTTCTGTCACAGATCCAATCCATGAAGAGAGGTAAAAATACTTACCTAAGGCCTCTGTCCCCCGATGGGATCTTTATTCGCTGACCTTTCCTCAACTTCGGCACATGCGCCCGTTGGCAAAATGGCGGATGCAGAAGCTGGGGAGGGTCCGGGAAATTTAAAATCTCCTTGCTCCTGGCAACCAAAGGCAGTCGAGAGCCTGAAGCAGTAACCAAGGGATGCGGTGAGTGGTCTACGGTCACATGATCGGTGTATCCAATGGATAAAACAGTTAAGACAGTTGAACTTCAATACTCCTTTTCGATTTGGGCCCGTTGTGCAGCCAGACATAAGATTAGGGCCACAATGGGTATATTTCTGAACATGGGACAAACAGAGGTATCCATTTTGTGGTGTAAGTCTTCATTCATGTGTGTGCTGTTCCAAAAAAACAGTTTAAAGGGGTTGTCTTGCGAAAGCAAGTGGGGTTAAGTACTTCTGTATGGCCATATTAATGCACTTTGTAATATACATCGTGCATTAAATATGAGCCATACAGAAGTTATTCACTTACCTGCTCCGTTGCTGGCGTCCCCGTCTCCATGGCTCCGTCTAATTTCGGTGTCTTCTTGCTTTTTTAGACGCGCTTGCGCAGATGGGTCTTCTCCCTTCGGCTCGGCTCGGCAGCAGCGGCATTTTGGCCCCGCCCCTTGTACGCGTCATCGCGTAGCTCCGCCCCGTCACATGTGCCGATTCCAGCGATGACGCGTTCAAGGGGGCGGAGCCAAAACGCCGCTGCTGCCGAGCCGAAGGGAGAAGACCCATCTGCGCAAGTGCGTCTAAAAAAGCAAGAAGACACCGAAGTTAGACTGAGCCATGGAGACGGGGACGCCAGCAACGGAGCAGGTAAGTGAATAACTTCTGTATGGCTCATATTTAATGCACGATGTATATTACAAAGTGCATTAATATGGCCATACAGAAGTACTTAACCCCACTTGCTTTCGCGAGACAACCCCTGTGTTCTGCATCCCCGCGGGACATGGCAGTGGCGGAGAGGTAAGTTTTTTTTTCTTTTTCATGGAAGAGCTTATATGTAAAGCCCTTCCCTGAAAAAGAATGCATGCGTGCCGGCAGACCATTGTTTTCAATGGAGCCGCTGGCAGCAGCCACGGCTCCATTGAAAACATGTGGGGAAATTTTTATCGAGCACCTGAGCACCCCATGGTACCGTCTCGGACGAGCATGTTCGCTCATCTCTACACTACATGTGTATAGTGTGTAGGTCAAATACTGATATGTACTCAATACCAACATCTACTGTAATTTGCAAAATGATGATAACTGCAGCCATAATAACCTGATCAAGTGCCACCACCCTAAATAAAAAATCACTGGTGTATCTAATATTTTTTACAGACACTGGAAAAATGTCTTTCATGACTGTGCAGGATGGTTCCCTGTGACAAGTCAGGCATTGCTATATATTGCAAATTTTCACTGTGTCCATATTTATATAGCCTGAATTGTGATGCTAGTTGCATCTCTGTACATGCTGCCAAATAATTTACAGTGAAAGCAAAGTTTATTACAGCCTTGTGTCAATGGTTTTCTCAACAAATTCTCCTACACCATCTTACGTGCATATTGAATACTGTGTACAATTTTGGGCACCAATGCTCAAGAAAGACAAAGTAGAACTTGAAAAAAGTACAAAGGCAGGCAACCAAATTAACAAATGGAATGGGTGGACTACAGTACCCAGAGAGATAATCAAAATTAAGGTTATTTAATTCAGAAAAGAAGATGACTGAAGAGTGGCTGAATAACTGTTGTGGCAAGACAGCACAAACAATGGCCTGAAGTGGGCTATAAATAGGCCCCTGAAAGCAGGGACAGCTGTGCGGGCTTGTATGAAGGAGTCAGAGTCAGGTCAGGCTCTGAGAGAGCTGGAGCTACTCCCTGAGAGAGAGACCAAGAGGAGGCTTAAAGCCTGACATCTGTGGGAGACTAAGCTGTGGTATGGCCCAAGCCTGATGGGGAAGGATGCCCCCAGACTGATGGCCAGTTGGGCACGTGTAGTGGCTTTAAGCCACTGTGTTAGGAGTGAGTGAGGAAACTACTGTTTAGTTAGTGCCTAGATGGGCGACTGTTTGTTATTGTTATATCAACAAGTGTATGTGCTGCAGGTGGCTGCTGAGTTTTCATATTATTGCTGAATATTCAAGAAAATAATGCTATTCAGACTTCACATGGGCTGTGTGAGCTACTGTGTCATTTCTGACCCCACTTGCCATGCAGACATTGCCACATATGGTGGAGGATTCAGGCATATCTGGTTGCTAGGGGCAATGGCAGGACACCCTGATAATTCGAAAAGCCTGCTGTTTGCAGCCAGAAATTGTGGATTGGAGATGTATGTGTTGTCCCCTGGTGCAGTTAAAGAACCAAGAGCGCTGAAGAAAAACTGCAGATGAAAAGTAAATGATGCTGCAGGTTGCAAGATTTAAAGGGCCAGCTGCCCAAAATTTATAAGGACTGTGAGACTGACTTTGCTGTTGTGGGAGTGATATGTGAAGGAGCTCCTTAGGCAGATAGTGCAGAATGCTCAAATGAAAGAGCAGAAAGAGAAAACCCAGGAGTGATTGGAAACTGACCACAGGACTTTGAGGGCACAACAATGAAGTTGCATGGTTGAAGACAGAAGCTGAGGTCATATTAAAAGAGAATGAATACTTCAGAAGATTAGCTAAAGCTGAAGATGATCACAGGTTGTTACTAGAAGAGTGAATAGCTCAGTGTGAATAGCTCAGTGTGAAAATAGAAAGAAGAGCACAAGAGTTAGAGATGACATGTTGTAAGTTAAGCCCCATTTCCACAGGATGAATGTCGGGCAAACGATGCCCGACACTTGTCCCCGCACATACTCACTCCCATGCTGTTGCAAAGGAGAGCGTTTCATTGGCTTGCAGCAGGGTGGCTGGAGGAGATTTCACTCCTTGCTCTCCCCACCCCTCTTTATTCACTTAACACTACGGCCTTTCAGTACTAAATGGCTGCTGTTTATACTAAATGATCATCATTCAGAATTTTAAACAGCATAAAATCCTAAACGATGATAGTTCAGCGTAAACAGCTGTGGTAGGGGATTCTTTTGTCCCACTGCAGTCCCCTCATCACTGAACACTGTGACAGTGCTGTCACACTATTCAGTGATGAGGGGACCTTTGTGAAGCAGCTGCTCCAGTGAACGGGAAAAGTTTCATGCGCAAACTTTGCCCATTCACTCGTGTTCCGAGGAGCACTTTTTTTTCATACACATACATGTGCAAAAAACATGCTCGTGTGAACAAGGCCTTAGTGCACACCTGAAGAGAATGGAAGTTGAAAGAAATATGTTCCTCAAGCAGTTAAAGGAAAATTTAGAAACAAAGAAAAACCTGTCAAAGCAGATTCCAACACTTTAGGCTCAGGTGTCAGATATGAAAAAGAAAATGAAGAAGAATACTGCATGCTTGGATTCAGTTGAAGAGCAAAATTCAAAGACAATTAAAAGCTACAAATTATGTAAATGAATGAAAATGTAGCTGCTTTTGATAAACTTGAGTAAGGTTAAGTCATGGCAGGGTGGTATTTAAGACACTCTCTCTGTGACCACATCAGACCCCAGCGATGCAATCACAGAGGGCAAACTGGTTGCCATGACAACATGATGCCAGATACAGGCTTCCTGATTTGCCATTGCCTATGATCGCTATAACCAGCAATAAGGGATTGCAGGACAGAAGTCCCGAAATGCCTTATAATATCAATCATAGCTGTTATGGATCAGGTCCCCTTCAGGGTCCTAAAGAGTGTAAAAAAACTAAACAAAAGAAATAGTGTAAAAAAATTATAAATTAAAAAAAACCTCTTGTTCATTTTCCCCTATTTGTATGAAAAAAAAATAAAAATGTAAGAAAACCTTCACATGTGTGATATTATCATATCCATAATGACCTGTAGTATAATTTAAGCACACTAATTATCCCACACAGTAAACAAAAAGGAGGAAAAGTACTTATTTTATTCATTTTACCTCTATAAAAACGCAATAAAAGTGATTAAAAAAAAGCCATATATATACTCCAAAGAGGTACGGACAATAAAACTACAGCTTGTAATGCAAAAAAACAAGCCCTCACAGAGCTCCATCCATGGAAAAATAGAAAAGTTATGCAACTTTGAATGCAACAATGCAAAAATAATTATAATTTTCAAAAAAAGGGATTTTATTGTGCAAAAGTGGAAAAACCTAAAAAAAATTATAATGTAATCGTACCGAACCGCAGAAAAAAATGTGTTGTGTAATTTATGCTGTAAAAAATAAAATGTAAAACAATGGCAGAATTGATGTTTTCTCTCCCTGCCCTCAAATAAAAGTTTCCCAACAGGAAAATAAAAAAGGTATGGCTCTTGAAAAGTGGAAAAGTGGGGTAGGGAAGGGGTACAAGTAACAAATGAGATCAATTACAAAAAAAAAACTGTGAACACTGGGAAACCAGTGCAGTTTAAATTTACACTAACACTTGGAGAGGGTCTGCCTTTCTCCTGCGACCCTCTTTGAGATGTGGGCAAGCCACAAAAAGGTAAAGCGTCAGATACGGGTACCGCCACCACAACCCTCTAACCAACCAGTTCTCACAAAGAACAAGGTAGGAAACAGGATAAGAATGAGAGCAAGGACATGTGTCAATTCACGACACGTCATTACAGACAAACTTTGATAGAATGATGGTCTTCAAGTGTCCATCTCCACTGAATCATCTCTGGCTTTCTTTTTCTCGCTCTTCGGAGTTTTAAGGTTGCCCACTGGCTGCCATCCTTCTGGGGAGGACCGTTTGGAGAACCTTGATAGCTCAGGCAGAGGGAGCCAGCTTGGAGGTGCAATTTGATCAATGTCCAGAATCTACCAGCACTGTTGTAGCTCTTCCAAAGACGGGTATTAAGCTTACGTCCCTTATGGGTGATCCCCAAGCCAAACAGAAATAACCATGCATATTTTATTCCCTTGTCTCTCAAAGCCTCCAAAAGTGGGCGTAACAGGCGGCGCTTAGTCAAAGTAGAAGGGGCCAGGTCTTGGAAAATTTGTAGTGGGGCATCAGCGTAGCGTAGATCCTTAAATAATCTTGCTGCTTTTAAGACAGCCACTGTGTCAGGAAATGAGAGCAATTTACGAACAACATCTCTCGGAGGCTCTGATGCAGATGGTAGAGGTCTAAGGGCTCTGTGTATGCGCTCAATAACAATGGAGGCAGCCCTGTCCTCTCCAAGGAGCAAATTAAATATTTCTTTAGCCACCTTGGCTAAGCAGTCTCCTGCCCATGACTCTCGAAGTCCCTTGATGCGCACATTGCTGCACCTGTTTCTGTTCTCCAGGTCTTCCTGCATTATTAAAGTTTTATTAATCTGGTCATGATGTTCTTTGAGTGCTTTTTCGAGCTTTAATGAGTGGGAGGTAATGGAGGCAGTAGTAGTCTCTAACTCCTCCACCCGACAGCCCATGTGCCTGAGATCTTCCTTGATTTCTGCCAAATCTGTTTTCAAAGGGTGCAGCGCTTGGGAGAACAAGTCTCTCCATCTTCCCCATCAGTGGAGGCCTCATCCTCCCTCTCCTTACTGTTAGACGCTGTAATCTCCAGAGCTGGCGCCATCTTGAAAGGAGCATGGGGTGAACGAGCGCTCTTTAAGGTAATGCTGCATGTCAGCTTGCCCTTTATTTGAATGGGGAGTGCTCTGGGGTTCTCCCCCTCTCTGCCAGTGTTTTCCATCTGTGCTGCTGCTGGCCGCTGTATCATGTCCCTGAAGGTGCCGCTGAGACAGAGCTCTGCACTTAGACCTTCATCCAGCTAAGCGGTCAGGCTCGGCCCCCTGTCAGCATCTTTTGTAACAGGTGGTATGGCTTTGCGTGCTAGGGGAGCACCGAGTGT